>NC_041384.1:199426931-199494387 GCF_002162155.2 Triticum dicoccoides | reverse complement strand
AGACATGGCGGCGGCCGGCGGCGGCGATGCGCGGGCGACGCTGCGAGCGTGAAGGGCGGCGATGGTCGCGGGCGCACGGGAGGCGAGGAGCGGAGGCGCGGCTTGGGCCTGGAGGGCCGGATCCGGGTCCGCGGGCCTGGCGCGGTGGGAGGGGAGCCGGCGGGCTAGGTGGCGCGCCGTGAGTGGCTCGGGGCAGCGGCGCAGGTGACGTGGCGAGCGCTGATTGGTTGGAGCGACGTGGCGGCGGTTGCGGACATGTCCTGCCGGCGCGGGAGGAAGTGTCCGGCGATGCGCGGAGGAGTTTTTTTGGGTTTCATCTGCGCGAGAATTTCGGAGGGAGACACATATTTATAGGTAGAGGGAGCTAGGAAGCTCCAAATGAGGTGCGGTTTTCGGCCACGCGATCGTGATCGGACGACCGAGATGATGGAGGAGGTTTAGGTGGGTTTTTGGGCCACTTTGGAAGGGTGTTGGCTGCAACACACACGAGGCCTTTTCGGTCCCTCGGTTAACCGTTGGAGTATCAAACGAAGTCCAAATGATACGAAACTTGACAGGCGGTCTACCGGAGTAAACCAAGGCCGCATGACAAATCTCGGTCCAATCCGAAAACATTTAACACCCGCACACGAAAAGAGGTTGAAAGGGGCACCGGGTGACATAGGAGCGCCGGATTGCAAAACGGACAATGGGGAAAATGCTCGGATGCATGAGACGAACACATATGCAAATGAAATGCACATGATGACATGATATGCAATGCATGACACGCAAGCAATGGCAAGGCAACAACAATGAATAACTGGAAGACACCTAGCACATCGGTCTCGGGGCGTCACAGGAGTCCTGCCACTGGTCGTCTCAACCGATCACTTTCGACCATCGTGACTACTCAGCAAGTATCCGGCATGCAGGATGGGATGCCCTGGTATTAGACCCAATAATTGACGGATACCACTTCACACGGGTCCTGATGGATGGTGGCAGCAGCTTAAACCTGATATACCAGGACACAATCCATGATATACTCGGCCTAATTCGGATAGGGCGTAACGGGCCTTGGGTTAGCGGGCTGTAAATGGGCTATATGCGAACAGGCCGTTAACAGGCTTTCCATGGGCCGGCCCGCCAGCTTTTGACCAAGTCAAATGGGCCGGCCTTTTCACAGGAATGGGCCACTGTTGGACCATGCCACGTGTTGACGTATCATAGGCGCCTTCTGTCCAGTGAGTGGATGACATCTGTCCCAACGATAAGCCGACACGTGTTTCCTCTAGCCAATGATGATTTTACACATGGAAAATTCCCATTGGTCGGGGCTGTTAACGGGTTATCGGATCCAAAACCCGACCCGATAGCTTAACGGCGTTCCGTTACGGTGGATGCCACGTATCGGTCACCCTTGACGAAAGCACTTCTGTGACGCGCGATGTATTGTCATGGAAGTGGACACTTCTGTGATGATAATTTTGGTAATGTCATGAAACACTTCTATGACAGCACATGTATGACTATCTTGATTCTGTCATAAATTTGTCATGGATGTACATGCATGACAAAAAAGCGACCTGCTATGACAAACACGTATCATCACGGAAGTGTATTTTTTTTGTAGTGAGAGTATGTATGGAATTTGTGTGGTCATATTGACCTTCTGTTTGCTATTGATTGGAAATTCGATCTACGTGTATAGTGGTAGGCCTCGGCACCTCGTTCATTTCATGGAGTTATAATACAGGAATGACCAATGTTAGTTGTACATGAACATTTCTCTGGGTTCAGATTTACATGATCATAGTGTTTTTTGTTCGTTCAAGTCTTCAAGCTATTATATCTCATGAATGTTAGTATGGACTACCGTAAAAAAAGAATGTTGGTATGGATAGTAGTGTCCAGCAAAAATGAGTTAGGCCTCCAAACTCTTCTTAACCTTTCTTTAGGAGCTCTACCACCATATGCACATTGTCGCCGAGAGGAAATCGCCATTGAAAAATAATGGCGACAGAATGCACATATGAACTATCGTGTACGAAATAACCGAGTATTAGTTGTTGCCGCTGTTAGACATGTCTCGTACTTTTTAAGTAAGATCTGCTGCCACTGTGCATTGTCAATTTTGTGTGTGGTTACTCGTTGATGTCGAATACTTTTTTATTAGATGCCGAACACTCTACCACACTATCTGTGGTTTGTGAGGCACCTAATCATATTACGATGGCAGTAAAGACGGTGCAAGATACTGCTGTCCATGTTCGCACAGTAGACCCCATGCATTGCTACGGAAATTTATAGCAACAAAATTACCTAAAATAAAATTGAAATATATGAGAATAATACTACATCATATTTTTTGTCATATATATGGTAGCAAACCTAGATGTAAATAGATGGTAGATGTAGTGTTATATTGCCTTGTGATATTCCAGTTCAATTGTTTGTTGCTATAAATTGATGATGTGGAGGGCTTGCGTGCTAGATGATGTAGAGGGCTTGCATGTGGTGAAAAGTGGAAGATTTCATGCGTTTGAGATGTGGATGGCTTGTCTGTGCATTTAAATGGGATTGCTTACTTAGAAAACTTGAGATGATACCTTGAGCGTTACTGCTAGAATTAGTTGCAGTTATTTCAATGAGATTTAATTTTATAAAACATTGTTTGAGAATTGAAATTAAAATAACATACTTAATTATTGTATACACCTGTAGAATATTTGTCTTTCCCATGCATGGCATGGCATAGCATAGTAAGTTGGCACTATTGCATGTCGATCTTTTCCTATTCGTGGTAACATCGTAAGTTGGCATAGTTGCATGTCAAGAGAAATAGAACTAGTGGTGTTCAACTATTTAGATATATAGGATTTCAGATGAGAACATATGAGAAAATCCCGAACCTTGACCGCCTCCAGGGTCGCACTCGGGCGACTTCAGAGGCACCGCCACCACCACCCAAAATGCTTCACCACTGTCGTTGATGGGGTCACCTACTACTGGTACGGTCAAGGACTTGACATCTAAGGCCCACCTAGGGTCCCACACCTTCATTGGAAGGTCCCTGGACCATAGGCGCATTCAGATGTGCTCCACTGAAAATTCACTCGGATACATCGACGACACTCGGACGTCTTCCATTAGGTCAGCCTAACCATCATCAGTCAGATAGAGGAGGCATATGGGCGACGTGGGAGCTGCAACAGCCGAGTAGCTTAAAGTCGGACTTCAAGTATAGTTATAGCTGCCGTTACCAGTAACCGCTGTAGTTATACTCATTTAACCCCTTGTAACATGGTAGTGGTGAGGCCGAGGCGCATTCTATATAAGCCACCCTCTAGCTCCAGGGCAAGGCTTCAGCACCCACTGTAATCTTATACCCCAAGAGAAAAGACAATCCTCCGGGCACGAGACATAGGGTTGTTACCTCTCCAAAAGGGGCCCGAACTCCTAAAATCCGAGTGATACACTTGCACCGTAGCTAGGCTCCGCCTTAGTTCGTACCCCTAGTACTCATTGTCAGGTTTGTTGCCTCGATAGTTGTCCCTGCCAGAGGAGGCTGTCTGGCAGCAAGGCGGCTCTGTCGCCCCCCCTTCCCCAACCTCTCCTCCGTCCTTTGCCTCCCCCTCATCCATCTCCTCTTGTAGTGTACCGAGGATAACCGTCGTTCGGCTCCACCCGGATCTCTTTGGTCGGCGCCAGATTCATTCCTATGCTGGTGTAATGCGCCCTAAACATCCCCAGAAAAATTTGCCTCCTCGTGTGTATCTGATCGTCTCACCTGTTCAACATGTGCAGGAACCCGGTTGAACTTATTGAAAATGTTAGGAAGCTCATGGAGCTATCATCCTATTTAAAGAGATGACTCATTAGTACTTTCAATTGCGCCTTTACCAACACTGCAAGCACCGCGAAATGCCAAATGTGTTGACTTGTCTTGATGATATGATTTGTAACGACAAAAATGGCACACCGTTTCTTTAGAGCATCGTCTAGTTGAATCCCTGAATGCCCATAGTAAAGGGCCACCAGTCTCGCATCCTCATCCAAGCATGGGACGTAAGTTGCAACCAAGTATGTTGGTAAAGCATATGGATAGACAGGACAAAGGAAGAGTCAGGAAACATATACAATTCAACACACACCTGGCAGATGGCGCTCAATCACGTGCAACTTCTCCTTGATCATCTTTAGAACAGCAACATATATTGTCATATAATTTCTTATGCTAAAGCAACAATTCATTCACAAGGTAAAGTATGAATCAGAAGCTTCATTGAAAACTAACAAACTATGATCTCCGTCATTGAAGCGATTGCAATTTATCGTAACATCGGAAAGAGTCAATTAAAGAGCTTTTTTAGCAAGTCCACATACTCAACTATCATATAATCTTTTACAATTACTAACACTCACGCGATACTTATGGGTACAAAGTTTCAATCGGACATAGAGAAAGAGAGGGGCTTATGGTTTTGCCTCTCCACCTTTTACCTCAAGGGTAATGTCAACAATAATACTATATGAAAACCTACATCCGAGTGGATATATATATTCGGATCTCTCCAACACACAGAGCTTGCCAAAGGAAAAAGTATAAAAAGGAAAGGTGATGATCACCATGACTCTTATATAAGGGTAGGAGATAAAAAGTAAAAGATAGGGCCTTCGCAGAGGGAAGCAGAGGTTGTCATGCACTTTTATGGTTGGATGCACAAAATCTTAATGCAAAAGAACGTCACTTTATATTGCCACTTGTGATAAGGACCTTTATTATGCAGTCCGTCACTTCTATTTCTTCCATATCACAAGTTCATATAAAGCTTATTTTCTTCACACTAATAGATCATACATATTTAGAGAGCAATTTTTATTGCTTGCACCAATGACAACTTACTTGAAGGATCTTACTCAATCCATAGGTAGGTATGGTGGACTCTCATGGCAACACTGGGTTTAGGGATGTTTGGAAGCACAAGTAGTATCTCTACTTGGTGCAAAGAATTTGGCTAGCATGAGAGGGAAAGGGAAGCTCAACATGTTGGATGATCCAAAACAATATAACTTATATTCAAATATAAGAAAACATAACTCATTATGTTGTCTTCCTTGTCCAACATCAACCTTTTAGCATGTCATGTTTTAATGGGTGCTCACAATTACAAAAGATGTCCAAGATATTATATTTATATGTGAGGCCTCTCTTTCTTTATTACTTCCTATTAATTGCAACATTGACCAAAACTATGTTTGTCAACTCTCAATAACTCTTATTCATCATACTCTTTATATGTGAAGTCATTACTCTCCATAAGATCAACATATGATCTTTTTATTACTTTTTATTCTTTCTTTTATTTAATTCCCTCAAGATCATAGCAAGAAAGCAAAGCCCTCAACTCAAAACTACTCTTTATTATATATCTCACAAACTTACATAAAGGAAACATAAAGCAAAACTCAAAGCTAGATCATACTCAAAACTTTAATCTACTAGATCAAGATATAACCAAAAGGATCGAACTAAGAAAAATTATAAAGATAAATATGTGATGGTGATACGATACCGGGGCACTCCCCCAAGCTTGGCAGTTGCCAAGGGGAGTGCCCATACCCATGTATTTAGATCTCTTTCTTCGGAGGTGGTGATGAAGGAGTTGTTGATGAAGTAGGCTTGTCGTCCAACATAGAACATAGGAGGTGCTCCAACTTATGAATAATGCCCTTGAGTGCGGTGATATGCTCTTGCAACATAATATTTTCACGAGTTAGATACTTGTTCTGCACCCGAACTATTTCAATCATCTTGAAAGCTTCAATTTCAGTAGGGGTAAGAAGATTGTAGTGAGGTTGAAAGATGTCTTCTTCTCCTGCTGCCGGAGCTTGGTCCTCCGCGGCCTTCTTGATCCTATCACCCTTGTTGATCTCCCCAAGTTCTTCTCTTTTTGTCTCTATCTTCATTAGCCAAGCATTGTCGCCCGCATTGTTGGAGGAGGGAGACAACATGATGCCTGGCCTTGAAAACTCTGGCAGAAAACATCTCGAGACAAGAGCAGGAGATATTTGCGTGGTATGTTGGTCAAACCCTTTGGGAGATTATATAATGAATTTTTACCGACCATAAGAAGTATTGTGCAAGAAAATGGAGTCTGGAGGGCACACGAGGCAGCCACAAGGTCGGGGGCGCGCCCTCCACCCTTGTGGTGACCTTGTGTCTCCTTCGGACTACTTTTAATTTTCCTAAATTTTAAAATATTGCAAAACGGAGAAGATTTATCCTCGGGAATGTTTTGGAGTCGGTTTACTTACTGTACACATACCTATTCCTTTTCGGAGTCTGAAACATTTGGGAAAGTGTCCCTTATGTACTCATCTAGTGTTATGGTATTAATTATATTGGTCTCAACATTTATGGGTGTACCTGAGATACAATGTTTGATTCTTTGACCGTTTACCACCTTTGGATTTTTACCTTTGCCATTGTTAATTTTTATGGCACCGGAACGATAGACCTCCTTGATGATGGAAGGACCTTCCCATTTAGAGAGAAGCTTTCCTGCAAAAAATCTTAAACGAGAGTTGTATAGAAAAACATGATCACCTACATTAAACTCACGCTTTTGTATCCTTTTGTCATGCAATCTTTTAACTTTTTCTTTAAACAACTTGGCATTCTCATAGGCTTGGGTTCTCCATTCATCAAGTGAACTAATGTCAAATAACCTCTTCTCACCGGCAAGCTTGAAATCATAGTTGAGCTCTTTAATAGCCCAATATGCCTTATGTTCTAATTCAAGAGGTAAATGACATGCTTTTCCATAGACCATTTTATATGGAGACATACCCATAGGATTCTTATAAGCAATTCTATAAGCCCATAATGCATCATCAAGTTTCTTAGACCAATTCTTTCTAGGTCTATCAACAGTCTTTTGCAAAATTAATTTAATCTCTCTATTGCTCAATTCTACTTGACCACTAGACCGAAGATGATATGGAGATGCAATTCTATGATTAACATCATACTTAGCAAGCATTTTACGTAAAGCACCATGAATAAAATGTGAGCCACCATCAGTCATTAAATATCTAGGGACCGCAAACCTTAGAAAAATAACTGCTTTAAGCATCTGAATAGAAGTGTTATGATCAACACTACTAATTGGAATAACTTCTACCCACTTAGTGACGTAATCAACAGCAACTAAAATATGTGTATACCCATTAGAGGAAGGAAAAGGTCCCATATAATCAAAGCCCGAAACATCAAATGGTTCAAGAACAAGTGAATAGTTCATAGGCATTTCCTGTTGTCTACTAATATTACCAATTCTTTGACATTGATCACAAGATAAGACAAACTTATGACCATCTTTAAACAGAGTGGGCCAATGTAAACCGGATTGCAATACCTTATGTGTAGTTCTATCTCCAGCGTGGTGTCCTCCATACGGCTCGGAGCGACACTTGCTTAGGATCCGTTCCTGTTCATGCTTAGGTACACAATGTCTAATAACACCATCTACTCCTTTATAAAGGTGTGGATCATCCCAGAAGTGATGTCTTAAATCATAGAAAAACTTTTTCTTTTGCTGGTATGTGAAACTAGGTGGTATAAATTTAGCAACAATATAATTAGTGTAATCAGCATACCATGGAGTATTATGAGAGGCATTTATGACATTTAATTGCTCATCAGGAAAGCTATCATCAATAGGTAGTGGGTCATCAAGAACATTCTCTAACCTAGACAAGTTGTCTGCAGCGGGGTTCTCAGCTCCATTGCTATCAACAATATGCAAATCAAATTCTTGTAGCAAGAGAACCCATCGAATAAGTCTAGGTTTAGCATCTTTCTTTTCCATAAGGTATTTAATAGCAGCATGATCAATGTGAACAATTACTTTGGAATCAACAATATAAGGTCTGAACTTATCACATTGAAATACAACTGCTAAAAATTCTTTTTTAGTATTAGCATAATTTCTCTGGGCACTGTCTAGAGTTTTACTAGCATACTGAATAACGTTTAATTTCTTATCAACTCTTTGTCCTAGAACAGCACCAACAGCATAATCACTAGCATCACACATAATTTCAAAGGGTAAATTCCAATCAGGTGGTTGAACAATAGGTGAAGTAATCATGGCTTTCTTAAGTATTTCAAATGCTTCTACAAAATCATCATAAAAAATAAAAGGAACATCTTTTTGTAAGAGATTAGTGAAAGGCCTAGAAATTTTAGAGAAGTCTTTAATAAACCTCCTATAGAAACCAACATGACCAAGGAAACTTCTTATACCTTTGATATCTTTAGGACACGGCGTCTTTTCAATAGCACCTACTTTAGCTTTATAAACTTCAATACCTCTTTCAGAAATTTTATGCCCCAAGACAATACCTTCATTAACCATAAAGTGGAACTTCTCCCAATTCAATACAAGATTAGTTTCTTCACATCTCTGCAAAACTCGATAAAGGTTGCTTAAGCAATCATCAAAAGAAGTTCCGTAAACGGAGAAATCATCCATGAAAACCTCAACAATCTTTTCACAAAAATCAGAGAATATAGCAGTCATACATCTCTGAAAGGTAGCAAGTGCATTGCATAAACCGAAAGGCATACGTCTATAAGCAAAGGTACCGAAAGGTCAAGTAAAATTGGTCTTCTCTTGATCATCTTTTGACACAGGTATTTGAGAGAAACCAGAATAACCATCTAGAAAGCAAAAATGAGTATGTTTGGATAATCTTTCTAGCATTTGATCAATAAAAAGTAGAGGGTAATGATCTTTTCTAGTAGCTTTATTTAATTTGCAAAAATCAATTACCATTTTATAACATGTAACAATTCTGTGAGGAATCAATTCATTCTTATCATTAGGAACAACAGTAATACCCCCCTTCTTAGGGACACAATGAATATGGCTTACCCATTGACTCTCAACAATAGGATAAATTATACCTGCCACCAGAAGCTTTAGTATTTCATTTCTTACCACTGCTTTCATCTTAGGATTTAACCGTCGTTGATGATCAACAACTGGTTTAGCATGTTTCTCCAATTTAATTTTGTGCTGACGTAGAGTGGGACTAATGCCCTTAAGATCATCAATAGTATATATCCAATAGCGGCACAGTGCTTCTTCAGAGTTTTCAATAATCTCTTTTCTTCATGTTCTGAAAGATTAGCATTAATAATAACAAGATATATATTCTTTTCATCAAGATAACCATATTTCAAAGTATCAGGTAACTGTTTAAGCTCAAACACGGGGTCACCCTTAGGTGAAGGAGGATCTCCAAGGATTTCAATAGCAAATTGTGTTTCAAAATAGGTCCCCGGTTAAAGAATACTTCATCCATTTCCCTTTTTTCATTCATAAACATATCATTTTCATGGTCTAGCAAATATTGTCCTAAAGGATCATTAGGAGGCACGGCAATAGAAGCAAGACCAATAATTTCATCCCTACTAGGCAATTCTTTATCATGGGGTTGTCTACGAAATTTAGAGAAATTAAAATCATGAGACATGTCCCCTAAACCAACAGTAACAATATCTTTCTCGTAGTCTATCTTAGCATTAACAATATTCAAGAAGGGTCTACAAAATATAATGGGACAAAAATTATCTTGTGGGGAACCAAGAACAAGAAAATCAGTAGGATATTTAATTTTCCCACACAAGACTTCAACATCTCTAACAATCCCAATTGGTGATATAGTATCTCTATTAGCAAGCTTAATAGTAACATCAATATCTTCTATCTCAGCAGGTGCAATATCATTCATGATCTCTTTATATAAGGTATAAGGAATTGCACTCACACTAGCACCCACATCACATAAGCCATCATAACAATGATCTCCTATTTTAACAGAAACAACAGGCATGGAAACAACATATCTATGTTTACCTTTCATATCGGGTTTAACAATTCTAGCAGCTTCCATCTCCTGCATAAGGATTAGCTAGGATTTTATCTATCATACCCGAAGGAATTTCATAATAAATATGTTTAGTAGGTGCAGTAGGTTGAGGAGTAGCTAATTGTGGTTCCGGTCGAGGTGAAGATACCCCGAAAAAACCCTCAAAGGATTATTTTCCATAGTAACAAGTGATAGTAAATTTTAGCACACTATATAAATGTTTCCTTACCAAAGGCGCTTCACTCCTCGGCAACGGCACCAGAAAAGAGTCTTCATGACCCATAAGTATAGGGAATCTATCGTAGTCCTTTCGATAAGTAAGAGTGTCGAACCCAACTAGGAGCAGAAGGAAATGACAAGTGGTTTTTAGCAAGGTATTCTCTGCAAGCACTGAAATTATCGGTAACAGATAGTTGTGTGATAAGATAATTTGTAACGGGTAATAAGTAACGAAAGTAAACAAGGTGCAACATGGTGGACCAATCCTTTTTGTAGGAAAGGACAAGCCTGGACGAACTCTTATATAAAGAAAAGTGCTCCCGAGGACACATGGCAATTTTTGTCAAGTCAGTTTTCATCATGCTCATATGATTCACGTTCGTTACTTTGATAATTTGATATGTGGGTGGACCGGTGCTTGGGTGTTGCCCTTCCTTGGACAAGCCTCCCACTTATGATTAACCCCTCTCACAAGCATCTGCAACTATGAAAGAAGAATTAAGGTAAACCTAACCATAGCATGAAACATATGGATCCAAATCAGCCCCTTACGAAGCAACGCATAAACTAGGGTTTAATCTTCTGTCACTCTAGAAACACATCATCTACTTATTACTTCCCAATGCCTTCCCCTAGGCCCAAATAATGGTGAAGTGTCATGTAGTCGACGTTCACATAACACCACTAGAGGAGAGACAACATACATGTCCTCAGGAACAAGCTTAACTACTCACAAATCATATTCATAATCATAATCAGAGGAGTATTAATTATCATTAAGGATCTGAAAATATAATCTTCCACCGGATAAAGCAACTAGCAGCAACTGCAAGGAGTAATCAACACTACTAGCAACCCACAGGTACCAATATGAGGTTTTCGGACCAAGATCGAATACAAGCGATGAACTAGGGTTTGAGATGAGATGGTGCTGGTGAAGATGTTGATGGAGAATTACCCCCTCTTGACGAGAGGATCGATGGAGATGACGATGGCAACGATTTCCCCCTCCCAGAGGGATGTTTCCTCGGCAGAACAACTTCGCCAGAGCCCTAGATTAGTTCTGCCTAGGTTCCGCCTCGAGACGGCGGCGCTTCGTCCCGAAAGCTTCTCTTTGATTTTTTTTCTAGGTCAAAACACACCATATAGCCAAATATGGGCACCGGAGGCCTGCTAGGGGCCCACAAGGTCAGGGGGCGCCCAGGGGGGTAGGGCGCGCCCTCCACCCTTGTGGCTGGCTGGTGGCCCCCTCTGGTATTCTTCACCCAATTTTTTTATATATTCCAATAATGTGCTTCGTGAAGTTTCATGACTTGGAGTTGTGCAGAATAGGTCTCTAATATTTGCTCCTTTTCCAGCCCAGAATTCCAGCTGCCGGCATTCTTCCTCTTCATGTAAACCTTGTAATATAAGAGAGAATAGACATAAGTATTATGATATAATGTGTAATAATAGCCCATAATGCAATAAATTTCAATATAAAAGCATGATGCAAAATGGACGTATCACTCCTCAGTAGCCTCCCTCCGCTTGGCAGACTAATAAACTACCGCCCATAGTACTTGAATCGCTAGGTGACGGAGTCGTATCCGACAGATCTTGGGTAGGGAGTCCCGAGCTGGTAGCCTCGGCTTGATGGTAACATGACAAAGAAGTGACACAATATTTACTTAGGTTCAGGCCCTCTTAAAGAGGTATAAAACACTACATCATGCTTGTGTTTTATTGACGAACTAGCGGGTGCGCCCGCACATTTGCGCGGCTAGATTTTGATAGTTTTATTCATTGTATTTTCTTTTAGCTTTGTATATGATTCTTTGTATCTCCATCTATTCTTCATTCCTTTTCATTTATTTTGTCCTTTGATGTTGTTTGACTATATTGCTATAATCAGTCAGAGCAATACTGAAAGACCTATGCTCGTAATGAATTAAAAAAACCTTGCCTACCTATTTTTATTTATTGTATATGGATGATTGGTTTACAACTTTCCATTTATTTATATATGTTTCGAATATTTATTGACTCAAACTTCCATTTGATTTATTGTATATTGTACATAATAACATACATAGGACATATTCATAATATTATTTTACTTCGCGTGATTAAAGTTATTACACTTTTTTCATGTATTCCCGGAACCATTATTTTTTCTCACTTATTTGTCAAATGTATGATTCCATGTGATGGATTTGCTAGTATACATATATATTTGAGCGCAAAGGGAAATGTTTCTGTACATATTTTTTTGTTTATAATTTTTTTATATGAATTTAGAAGATAAGGTAATTTCAGTTGAAATTTAGAAAATTAGATTAATAATATTAGTTGATCAAGCCTACACCGGCCGTTCGGTTTCGTTATAGGCCCATCAGGTTTTGGATAATTACCGTGTCTCTTTTAAGTAAAAAAACAACCCTCGTACATTGAACTTCCCTTACCTTTAAAAACAACCCCTCACCTCGTTCGACACCAAATACACATAGTAGGTAAAACTATTTTTCTGTGGACTTGGTCAAACTTGTGTAAGTTTGACTCAAGGCAAACGTAGAACTTCAAAAAAAATTGGAACGAAAGGAGTATATAGATGCATGTACTTGTTTATTAGTAGAACATACCCTTGTGTTGATGTGATGACTATATCAGTTTGTTTGCACTTGAGGTCATGACATTATTGGAAGATTGCTTTGACGCTACTACTTCATAAATGCTTCATTGGAGAGTTACAGCAAGATGGTTGATTAGATTTGAGTGGTTATGTCATAGTATATGATTGTTCTTTTTTGCGGTTGACAGTATATGATTGTTTATCCCCTAAAAAAGTATGATTGTTTATTTGGATGTTAGTAAAGTAGAAACGAATTATATTGCAATGCAACATATGCAGGTACAGGTAGTGTTGATCCTAGCCTTATCTTAAGTTTTTGATTAATTTTTTTCAAAGGGTTGACCCCTTACTTGATGGGCGCTATTTTTAACAGAATCAAATCATATTTACCTTTGAAACAGAAGACGGGCGAGTGTGCTTGATCTCTGTATTTGTGCGAAACAGTGTTGTACTCGTAAACCATGGGCTGATATATACCGAGCATGCAAGCCCATTTAGTATCATTTTTTCTGAAATAAAACAAACCCGTACAGGTTATCCAGGCGGCCACGCGTAACACTCTCGTATTTTCCTCACTGCCTCAGTAGGTAGATCCCCTTTCTGTTCTCCCTTCTCTTGGCTCATAGACTTGCCCCAAATAGGATGTTGGCTAGGTCTCCTCGCCGGCGAAGTTCAATCTCGTCGCCGGCGACCACGGATTGGATCGACGATGAACCTCCGCTCCACTTCTTGGTTTTAGTTCATCTGATTGTGCATCCTTGGTGAAGGCTTTAAACCCGCCGATGTTGTCTGGATGGACGCGGACTAGAGTTGCAGCGCGGACTGCTCGACGCAGTGGTTCTCTCAGGCGAAGTAGGATATAGGTATGAATCCCTTCGTATCTTCTAAGAATTTTATCAATTCTCCTCTTTCCAAGCTTATATGAGCGGCATGGATGGGCTGCTGCTATTTGGTTGACCTTCTCATGGCTTGTTCGATTCCTACCAAATGTAAGTGTTCATGATAAGCATCATCCCTAATGCAGATTATGTCTTATATTTCATAAACATCACCGTAAAATTGATTTTTTTATTTGTTGTTACCATGTCCTAGCAAGAAGTCTTTAACTTGTTAATTATAATTTTGTCCATATGTGTCGGTCTGAAAAGGCTGCATGAGTTTTACTTCGGCAAAGAAAACATTATATTTTTTTGGCTTACTTTCTGTCTTACCACTTTTATTCTTCCTTACGGTGGCACGAATAATGGATTTAGTTTTGGCATGCCCGACATCGAACTCTTCATCATCAGGCCTTTTTAATTGTTGTTGCTGCCGAACTTTTACCACTGTAAGTGCTATTGCTCTGCTTCCTTTCTAGTGCAAATCATCTCTTGCACTCTTCTTGATATTTTTATCTTTCTTGTACTACCGGAACTTTTCTAAAAAGCAACATGATAGAAGAATTGTTACCAAGAACATAAAACTCAAGAAAGTGTATGTATGAATGTATTTAAAATAATTACAATATGATATGCTTTGCATAATACTATAACATTCAATTTTTTCTGGACTAACGACATAGTGCTATAACATTCAATCTTACAATATAGTTACTATCCTTCTTATATATCTTGGCAATACAAATAGGTTGCTTCAATATATATTTGATACGATTCCCTATTTTCTAGACAACTCTCTGGGTATGACGTCTCCGCGCCAACTACGTCTTAACCTGGATGCTCTTGATCTCCCGACGCGGGATCTAGGTGGACTAGAGCGGACATTCACGGAGGAGGAAATTCTGCAAACTATCAAGTTCGTGCCACTAGATAAGGCTCCGGGTCCGGATGGATTCACAACCAGGTTCTATGTTTCATGCTGGCCTATTATCAAAGATGATCTGTTCGCAGCTTTCTCGATGTTCCACCATGGTGATATGAGGGGTTTGGCTTCCATCAACAAGGCGCTGGTTACTCTTTTGCGAAAAGGGATGGTGCAGAGGAATTGAGGGATTTCAGGCATGTGAGCTTCATGCATGGTGTGATCAAAATCTTTGACAAAATACTAGCGTGCCGGCTTGCTCATGAGCTGCCAAATTTGATCGTCCCCCATCAGAGTGTGTTTGTCAAAGGGAGATCACTCCATCATAACTTCATGCTTGAACAGAGCATGGCAAGGCGCCTACATGCACTCAAGCACCCTACAATCATGCTAAAGTTAGATATTTCAAAGGCTTTCGGCACTATCCAATGGGCGTTCTTGCTTGAGGTGCTTCAAAGGATGGGTTTTGGTAGGATGTGGACGAACTGGATGGCAGGGATCTTGGCCACTTCCTCAACCCATGTCATGGTGAATGGAACTCCGGGTGCCCCAATTCACAGCTGCAAGGGCCTTCGACAGGGTAGCCCCCTTTCTCCAATGCTTTTCATTATTATAATGGAGCCACTTCAGAAACTTTTTTAGCTGTCCGTGGATAGACAGGTGCTTGCCCCCCTTGGGCGGGAGGGAATCAAACAAAGATTATTTGTCTTTGTTGATGATGTGATTATATTCCTGAGGCCGGGCACATCGGATCTGAGTGCGTGTGTGCGCATCCTAGACATCTTTGGCTCCGCGTCTGGTCTCCATGTGAACATCAACAAAACGGCCGCAATCCTGATCCTCAGTTTGGAGGAGCAAGTGCAGCAAACTGCGACTGAGGGAGTTCTGGATTAGGGGGTCTCCAGACAGCCAGACTATATTCTTTGGCCGGATTGTTGAGCCATGAAGATACAAGATTGAAGACTTTGTCCCGTGTCCGGATGGGACTCTACTTGGCATGGAAGGCAAGTTAGGTAATGTGGATATGCATATCTCCTCCTTTGTAACTGACCTTGTGTAACCCTAACCCCCTCCGGTGTCTATAGAAACTGGAGGGTTTTAGTCCGTAGGACAACATACAATCATACCATAGGTTAGCTTCTAGGGTTTAGCCTCTCTGATCTCGTGGTAGATCAACTCTTGTACTAATCATATTATCCAGAATAAACAAGTAGGACGTAGGGTTTTACCTCCATCAAGAGGGTCCGAACCTGGGTAAAACATCGTGTCCCCTACCTCTTATTACCATCCACGTTAGACGCACAGTTCGGGGCCCCCTACCCGAGATCCGCCGGTTTTGACACCGACATTGGTGCTTTCATTGAGAGTTCCACTCTGCCGTCGATGTAAGGAAGGATGCCTCGTCTCGTTGTTAAAAACAACATTACCGCCGGGGGAGCCCTGGCTGTCAGCCAAACTCTCCGGCTAGGAAATTTCATCATGACCGCCAGTTCGGGTGCTGCACCGATGATGACTTCTCGGGTCAGCAAAAATAGCCTCCACGTCGGCTCGGAATTCGCCGAGCAGATGGATCCAATGGAGCTCTCTTTCCTAAACGAGCTCTTGGATCACATCGCCGCCTTGGGAGTCGCTACGGACTACGATCGGATTGGGCTTAAACCCGATCAAAGGGAGATTAACTCTCCACCGATCACCCATCTTGTTGCGGTGGTGGAGGAACAATGCAGCGATTCTTCCTCTATCTTGAGGACTAACTATGTCCGGATTCCTGAGCTCTCCGAGCCGGATACCCGTTCATGGGAGGACATCACCCAAGCCCTGAACCTAGAGTCAGGCAGCAGGCCAGACTTATCGGGCAACACTCCTGAATCCGAACTTTCAAGATTGGAAACTCCTCGGTCCCTGGGTCTCAGACCGAGTAGGGGTTCGGACTCAAATCCACCCACCCACCCAGACATAAACGATCTTTCCCACATCAGGCAAGAGCCCCATGAAACAGTACATCATTACTGGGCCAGATTCCTCCTTGTAATGAACAAGGTTAAGGACTGCCGCGAGGAAGACACAGTCTCATTTTTCTGCAATAACTGCACGGACAAGGGAATCCTAAACGCCATAAGTCACTGTGACATATCACACTTCGCCGACTTGGCATCCATAGTACAAAAGTACTGTGCGATGGAAAGTACCTGGAAAACCGAAACAAAATTTTGAGATAATCCGGCTCCGAATATACACCCAGTCCGAAGTAAAAGGGTGCACTATCATAAGATACCCGAGTTAATTACAAAGAAGCAAAAACCCTCTACAGGGTGTGGAACTGTATTGGAGGGATGGCTCAATGGACCCTGCAAAATTCATAGTACAACGGATACCATACCAACGTACAGTCTTAGAGCATGTTGGATACTCCAGCAGGTGGCCAAAAGCGGCGAGGACCTTCTCATCCCAGATGCCACAGAGCACCATCCCAGGGATAACAATACGGTATTAACAGTCTTTGAGACCTTCGTATCAAATAATAGGCGCAAGCGAACACTCCGCAGCATCGCCAAAATCTGCCATGTGGCAGCAATAAATCCATGGAGTGACACGGCTATTACCTTCAATGCCAGTGACGAACCTAAATTCCGAACAGCCCGAGCACCAGCTGCACTGGTCCTCAGTCCAATTGTGGACGGCTTTCGACTCACCAAAGTACTCATGGACGGCGGCAGTGGATTAAACCCCATCTATGAGGAAACTTTTCAAAAAATGAAAATAGACTGGAACCGCATTGAGCAAAGTAGCACAACCTTCAGAGGAAACATCCCCAGTCGGGAAGCACGCTGTGCTGGGAAAATCACACTAGATGTGGTATTCGGCACAATGGAGAACTATATGCCCGAAGAAATTACATTCCAAGTGGCCCCGTTCAGTAGTGGATACCACGCCCTTTTAGGGCGGGAGGCGTTCACGATCTTCCAAGCCATAGCCCATTATGGGTACATGAAGCTCAAAATGCCCGGCCCAACGGAATAATCTCTCTCGCTAGTGATCCGGACACAGCGCTCTGCGCCGAAAACAAAACAGCCGCATTGGTCCTCGAGGCATTATCCGAAGCCCTTTCGGCCGAGGAATTAACTTCGCTACGCTCCACAGTGGATAGGGACGACGTGATACTTGACAAAAGATCCAAGTCCACCTCTTTTAAACCAGCGGATGAAATAGTCAAATTCCAAGTCCACCCAACAGACCCTACAAAAACAGCCTCCATCGGGGCATAGTTAAACCCCGCTGTGGATGTCGCACTACGAGAGTTCTTGCACGAGAATTGGGGCATATTCGCCTGGCACCCCTCAGACATGCCAGGAATCCCACGTAGGCTGGCCGAGCACAACCTCAATATTCTAAACGGATTCAAGTCGGTCAAGAAGACTCTTCGGCGTTTCTCTGAACCTAAGAGACAAGCTATGGGAGAGGAACTAGCCAAGTTATTGGAGGCCGGATTCATTAGAGAAATAAAACACCCGGACTGGCTAGCAAACCTGGTGATGGTACCAAAGAAGGACAAATCCTGGTGCCTATGTGTCGATTTCAAGGACCTCAACAAGGCTTGCCCAAAGGATCCCTTTCCCCTCCCCTGCATTGATCAAATTATCGATGCTACCGCAGGACCCGAGTCATTGTGTTTCCTCGACGCATACTTCGACTACCATCAAGTCAAGATGGCGCAGTCCGACCAAGCCGCAACGGCTTTTATCACACCATACGGCCCCTTCTGTTTCAACACAATGCCTTTTGGGCTTAAAAACGCCGACTCAACATATCAGCGCATGATTCAGACATGTCTGGAGAAACAGATCGGCAAAACAGTAGAGACATACGTAGATGATGTGGTCGTCAAAACCAAAAATGTCGACTCTCTAATAGACGACTTGAGGCTCACATTCGACAACCTCTGAACATACGACATCAAGATCAATCCGAAAAAATGCGTTTTCGGCGTACCAGCCGGAAAGCTCCTGAGCTTCATTGTCTCCAGTAGAGGAATTGAAGCTAACCCGGCCAAAATCCGAGCTCTGTCACAGTTGGCCATCCCAACGGACCTCAAACAAATCCAGAAATTAACTGGATGTGTGGCGGCTCTAAGCCGCTTTATCTCCCGCTTAGGAGAAAATGCATTACCTCTTTATCGCCTCCTTCAGCGCACCGAACACTTCGAGTGGACGGATGCTGCCACAGCCGGATTGAAAGAAATAAAGGCCATACTGGCAACCAACCCAATCCTGGCCGCACCAAACATCGGCGAACCAATGCTGTTATACATTGCGGCAACTCATCAGGTTGTAAGCGCAGTGCTCGTCGTCGAACGAGAAGCGGATGAACATAAGTTCCTCCTTCAAAAGCCGTTATATTATGTATCCACTGTCCTCACTCCATGTAAATCACGATACCCACATTATCAAAAGATAGCCTATGCGTTATTCATGGCATCCCGGAAGCTGCGACACTATTTTCAAGAGTGTTCGATTACAGTAGCCTTGGAAGTGCCACTCAATGATATTATAAACAACCGCGACGCCACGGGACGGATTGCCAAATGGGCCATTGAGCTCCTCTCGTTCGACATAACATACAAACCTCGGTGAGCCATTAAATCGCAAGTATTGGCCGACTTTATCGCCGAATAGACGGAAGCCGAACTCCCTAAAAAGTATGACGCATACTCCAATTGGATCATGCACTTCGACGGCTCCAAAATGCTGGCCGGTCTGGGGGTTGGCGTCGTCCTGACGTCCCCAACCGGAGATACAGTTCAATATGTATTACAGATACTGTATACAGACTTCAACAATGCAGCCGAATACGAAGCCTTGTTACATGGTCTTCGGATGGCAGTTTTCATGGGCATTCAACGCCTGGAGGTGCGTGGGGATTCGAACCTCGCAATATCTCAAATAAATGAAGACTTCGATGACAAGGATCCGAAAATGGCGGCCTATCGAAACGCCGTCCTAAAGATGTCAGCTCAGTTCGAGGGGCTCGAATTTCACCATGTGATCCGGGAAAACAATCAGGCGGCGGATATCCTCGCCCGCATCGGCGCAAAACGTGATGCGGTCCCCCCGAACATCTTTTTGGAGAGGTTGTTTAAGCCATCTGTGATATGGGAAAGGGACACCGGTAACATTAGTTCGGACCCGGCCAAAATGCCTGATACCGAACACTTTGACACAATCGGAGGCTCTGCCACCGAAATATCACCTTCAGCCCACGTAATAATGGCCATCATCACCCCGTGGACAGAACCATTCCTGGCCTACCTAACTAGGCAGGAACTTTCCGAGGACCAAAATGAGGCACGCTACATAGTGCGGCGATCTAAAGCCTACAGGGTCCACGAGGGAGAGCTGTACAAAAAAAGCACTATCGGAGTCCTTCAAAGGTGCATCTCCGAAGAGGAAGGGCGGAAGCTTTTGACAGAAATTCACGCCGGACTCGGCGGCCACCACGCCGCAGCCTGGGCCCTTGTAAGCAAGGCCTTCCGTACAGGTTTTTATTGGCCGACGGCCCGGGCAGACGCACAGGACTTGGTCCAACGCTGCGCCGGTTGCCAGCTTTTTGCAAACCAAAGCCACATGCCACCCATCGCCCTCCAAACAATCCCCATTACCTGTCCCTTCGCGGTCCGGGGGTTTGACATGGTTGGACCCCTTAAAGGGGGAACCCATAAGAAAAAATACTTACTGCTCATGGTGGATAAATTCATCAAATGGATAGAAGCCAAACCTGTTAAAACGGCCAAATCCGGACTGGTGATAGACTTCATATCCGGGGTTGTACACCGTTATGGCGTCCCCCACAGCATCATGACAACGGCACGAATTTCACGACTGATGAGGTAAAACTCTGGTGCAGGAACATGGGCATCAAGCTCGATTATGCTTCTGTCTATCACCCACAAACCAATGGCCAAGTTGAGCGAGCAAATGGTCTTATCATGAGCGGCATCAAACCTAGACTAGTGCGGTCCTTAAAGGAGTCTAACACACACTGGGTAGAGGAGCTCGACTCCATATTTTGGGGGATGCAGACCACGCTAAATTGTACTACCGGATATACACCCTTCTTTATGGTGTACGGCGCAGAGGCAGTTCTGCCCTGTAATATAATTCATGACTCACCTCGAGTGCGCATGTACGAAGAAAGAGAAGCCGAGCTCGATCGGCAGGACAGTCTGGACACCCTGGAGGAGGAGCGCGATGTGGCAAAAGCTCGTTCCGCATTCTATCAGCAACAGGCTCGCAGATACCAAAGTAGAGAAGTACGGGCCAAAACTTATAACATTGGCGAGTTAGTTCTATGCCTGTCGGAGAAGAAAAAGACCAAGCTCGAGCCCAAATGGGAAGGTCCCTTCATTATTGACCAAGTTCTGATCGGTGAAGCGTACCGTCTGCGGGATGCATCAAATAATCGACTTGAGCCGAACCCATGGAACGCAGCCAAACTCCAAAGATTCTACGCCTAGTGCCGGACTCTATGTTCGTCTCCTTCCTCTGTCCATTTTTTGCATTTACATTACCTGTCTTTTTTCTCTTTCTTTTTTTTATTCTTTCTCAAAGGTCTTCAAGGGCCAACTTGTGCCTTGCTTGCACACTATTGATGCACTAACCACGCTCATTATACATGGGGGCTTCTTACACAGAAGTTTAATTATTTATCTGGGCTTCATGCCCCGCACATGTGTTATTCTTTCGCATGTAACTTTTCTTCGCCATTATATGCATTGATATGACTTATGTTTTGGCCAAGCTGGGTTGCCTGGCTCTTGTATTTATGCCCTACGTTCCCGTTAATTCGGCTAGGGCATAAGGGGAGCACCTTTGCGATTGTTACTGCCGGGTCAGCCGGATGTGTACCTCAGACTGGATGAAGCCGAAAGCTAGCGTTCTTAAGGGAATATTCGGTCGGCGAACAAAAGATGATTTTTTATTTTCCATATGTGCCCCTAGATGTTTTTGCCTGCGTTTCTTCTCGCAGTCCGGACATGCACTTTGGAGCATGCGTATCCAGGGAAAGGAACCCTTAACGAAACTATTCTCCCTGGAAGATGTTTCTTACTACCCATGTAATATAAGATAACTAGTTGGGCACTTGTCTGTTCAAGCACTAATGACCCCTACGCCTAGTCTCCACGCATACCCCGGTTCTTATATAACTGAGAGGGTATTCGGACACATTCCGGACCATCGGGTCCTGAGGTTGAAGCGAAAAGGTCCGCCATGACAAATGATCTACAATCCGTCTAGAAGGCATTATACATGTCAATTTAATTACATAGTCATGTAGACTGACTAAATTCCTCTTCTATACCATCCAACAGGCGGTCTAGCCTACAATCTTGTTGGGAATATTTTGCGGCTAATTCTACTTGCCCATAGACTAAGATAACGGGGATCTCTTTTCCATTGGGCCCCACAGGTCCGACCTCGGCCATGTGGTTTGGGTCAGCCTTGGTATACCGCGTCTTCACCATGGCCCAGGCTTCCCTGGCACCTTGACGGCAGGCAGATATCTTTCATAATCGGAAGCGCCACTGTGCTCCCTTGAGCTTCTCCGCAAGCTCTCCAATGCCTTCTGGCAGGGAGATGGATGGCCACAAGGCCTGGGCAATACCTTGCATCACCTGCCAAACTTGTTCGTGCAGTTGTGAGAGCTCGGATAGAAGATCACCCGCAGACCTGGGCAGCTCCTCTGCGGGACGACCCGTCAGCGTACCTGTAGACATAACTCTATTAGCTGGCTTCTCCGCCGACCCCTTTTTTAGGGTTCGTTCAAGCACTTACTGAAAATGCCGCGTCGAAGCCGCTTATTCTCCTTCTCGAAGTCCGCAAGCTGGGCTCGAACATCTTTCAGTTCCACGCTCAGCTTGGTATTGGTGTCTTGGAGATTGTTTTTCTCCCACCTGACCTCAGTCAGCACGCGTTCGCCAACCTTTAGCTATAGTACGACATGCTGGTCCTCCGGATTCTCTCTGGATTCATATGCAATATCTATTGTTAGATGTGCAGCCATGCCGCACGCTATACGGTACCTATCATTCTTTGAAAGAAATGTTACCCGAAGTTGGGTCTTGCATTCCTCCAGCTCCTGTGACAGTCGAGTATTCTTCTCTGTAAGAACCTGCACAATAAGATGATCCTTAAATCAGTTCTGCTAACTGTTTCATGTCTGAGGGGCTACTGATACATATAATCGTCAGATTTGCTTACCCATACATCCTTTACATACAGGTCCATGGCTCTGGCTAGACCATTCTGAGCAGCACGGAGATACGCCTCTCCAGAATTGAAGGCATCAAATGCCTCTGGTGAGAAGCAAGCGTCGCAAAGTACGGCCCGGCGACGCCTATGATTCACGGTGCTCTCCACTTCTGAATTTGTAGCGGATAGTCTATTCGCATCCTTTGTAGGGGGAGCATCCGGCGTCCGCCCCATGTCGGCTTCCGCCTCTATGTCCGGTCCTGGAGCCCGACTGGTGGAAGCGTGATCGGCAGCATCACCGGACATATTCCGGCGAGCGTTCTTTCTATTAAAGAAACATGGACGTCATTACATTTCGAGAAAGACGACAACCACAGAGCGGGGTTTCTGTCATACCTCTGTGCCGGCGTCTCCGTCCTGACCGCCTTCCTTTTTGGCCTGCCCAGCCTCGGTGCCTCTTGTTGGCGAGTTGCTGCGGGTTTGGCATTGCGTCCCGAATGCCTTCCCTGTAAAACACCATATGTATATGGTAGGTGAAGTGTCTAAAAGGGGATCCTAGTTTTTGGAGTTGGGATTTTTGGTTTTTCTTACGTGCGACGCAGGAAGCAGTCCGGGATAGTCGGCCGTAATGGCCACCATGGCGTCATCACAGCTTAATTGATAGAACTGCCGGTCTATCAGCTCCACGAATATGTCCAGATCTTCTTCGAGTCCTGGACCAAGGGCCCGGTCAGGGTCCTCTAGTTGTGGAGATGGGCTGCTGACCTCCCTTATAGCTTTTCGCAGTTCCTGCCGCAAAATGGCAAGGTGAGTACCTACGACCAAGAATGCGGGAAGAATGGGAGTAAGGAGATATAACTCACCCAACTTGCAGGGTTGTACATGGAGAATCCATCCCGTGGCTTGATGTGGATGAACTCTTCCTCTCCCTTGAACAATTCAGACAGAATTTTTGCTAAAGCGGCAGCGTTGTCTGGACCCTTACGCCCGCAACGGGTGGCGTCATCTTCCCCGTTAAAACATCACAGGGGGTGCCCTCGATATTGAAGTGGCCGCACTCCCCGCATTATGCATATTGACATAACCTCGATTATTGTCAATCCTGCTTGAGCTAGCGCTTTAATCCGGTTCATCTAGTAAAGGACTTCTCCGTTGTCTTCCTCCCGGGGGCTCCGTGGGCGCCAACTTCGGCGTTTCTTCAGAGGAGCATTGTTGAACTTGGGAAGACCCCGCCGAACAGGATCCGGAAGGGGGACGTCCTCCATATAAAATCATTCCGAAGGCCAGTCTTCGGACGTCTTCTTTAGAGTACCGGACAGGTATCCGATTTCGGCGATGCACCATATTTCGGCTCCGCCCACTTGATAAAGTGACCCCTTCTGTGTGCGAGGGACGAGGCAAAATAACCTTTTCCACAGCTCGAAATGAGCCTCACAGCCCAGGAATAACTCGCAGAGGGCAACATAGCCGGCGATGTGTAATATGAAAGCAAGGGTGAAATTATGCAGTTGGAGGCCGTAAAACTCCAGGAGCCCGCGGAGGAACGGATGAATTGGAAATCCGAGTCCCCTTAATAAGTAAGGAACAAGGCATACCCGCTCCCCCATAGAGGCACTGGGGAAGCTCTGCGCTTGCTCCCCGCCATTATAGGTGGCGAGCCCGGCTCGGACGGGAACCATATACGCTGGAGGGAGAAATCCCTTAGTCTGCAGTTCGACTAATCAACTGTGTGGGACTGAACACCTCTTCCAATCACCGGGCTTGGGGCTACGGGGGCGGGAGGAGGAGCTGCGGTTATCGGCCATGCTGGAGTGAATTTTTCCGAAGCGCGCTCCGATGGATTCTCGCTGGGGGAGGATGATATGGATTGGATCTGAGAATCCCCATCCCTTTAATAGACAATTTATTTATCTGGCTAGGGGGGCGAATGTAAAAACGCCCTGGCTCCTCATATTCATCCGATGCATGGAAGATAGCCCTTATTGGGTGCAGAAGCCAAGAGGTTCAACATTTATGGGGCCGGACACTACTTTACAAACATTCGAAATTTGGAGAAGAACCCGACTTGCAATGCCGAAGACAACACTGCGTGCCGGACTCATCGTCATTGAAGCCTGGTTCGGGGGCTACTGAGGGAGTCCTGGATTAGGGGGTCTCCGAACAGCCGGACTATATCCTTTGGCCGGACTGTTGGACCATGAAGATACAAGATTGAAGACTTCGTCCCGTGTCCGGATGGGACTATACTTGGCATGGAAGGCAAGCTAGGCAATACAGATATGCATATCGCCTCCTTTGTAACCGACCTTGTGTAACCCTAGCCCCCTCCGGTGTCTATATAAACCAGAGGGTTTTAGTCCGTAGGACAACATACAATCATACCATAGGCTAGCTTCTAGGGTTTAGCCTCCCTGATCTCGTGGTAGATCAACTCTTGTACTACTCATATTGTCAAGAATAAACAAGCAGGACGTAGGGTTTTACCTCCATCAAGAGGGCCCGAACCTGAGTAAAACATCGTGTCCCCTGCCTCCTGTTACCATCCGCCTTAGACGCACAGTTCGGGACCCCCTACCCGAGATCCGCCGGTTTTGACACCGACAGCGACCATTATCGGCTGCCAAATCGGGGACTTTCCATGTAGATACCTGGGCTTCCTCTTTGCCTTAAGAAACCCTTCACGGCTCAGCTTTAGTATTTGGTGGAGTGATTGGCGAAGTGCCTCCCAACTTGGAAGGCATCTACGCTACCGAAGAGTGGAAGGTTAATCCTGGTGCTCTCGGTCCTCTGTTCGCTGCCTATTCACGCCATGCTTGCCCTTGCCCTAACTGCGAAGACTATACATGCCATGAACAAGATCATCCACGGATTTCTTTGGTGCGGCAAGGCCTGGGCCAACAGAGGGAACTGCTCTGTTGCGTGGGAGAGAGTGTGCATGCCAAAGTGGGCAGGCGGTTTGGGCATCCCAAATCTGGCTGGATTAAACGTGGCCTTGCAGGTCAGATGGGCTTGGCTACAGAGAGTGGACCGACTAAAACCTTGGCATGAATTCAACATCCTGATTCCTAAAGCATCGATGGCCATCTTCTCTGCTGCTACCAGGGGCTGATATTGGTAATGGAGGCCGTATCCTCTTTTGGGAGGACTGTTGGCTAAATGGAGCCAGGATTGTAGAGGTGGCGCCACTAATCTATGAGGCTGTCAGCAAACGTGTGAGGGCCGGCAAGCTACATAAAGATGAGCTCCATGCGGGCGCATGGGCGCTGGACATAAAACCTAATCTAAGCTTCGAGGCTCTCATGCAATACCTTTCTCTATGGCAAAGACTTCAGGACATATCGCTTCAAGAGGACACTGAGGACGCCATAACTTGGGCTTGGGAGGCGAATGGGCAGTTTTCGGTCAGATCTGCTTATGCTGTTCTGTTTGCAGCTAAGGAGGTAGAACCGATGACACAATTCATGTGGAAGTGTAAGGCCCCTCTGCGATGCCGGTTCTTCGCGTGGTTGGACTTGAAGAATCGTTGCTGGACTGCGGATTGACTAGCATGCCGAGGCCTACCACACAATGGTACTTGCCCGTTCTGTGATCAGGAGGCGGAGACGTTGAATCATATTGATCTCACATGTGTCTTCGCAAGGACGATATGGAGGGAGGTATGCATGGTTATTGGAAAGCCGCAATGGACACCTCAAGTGAACGACTCACTAAACGCTTGATGCGAGACGAAACCGAAGAGCGTACGGGCCATGATGATCCTGGTACTCTGGGAGCTATGGAAGCATAGGAATGCCATTGTTTTCGATGGAGCCTCACCCTTGCTAGATGGAGTAATACAGGCAATTGTGGCAGAAGAAAATGCTTGGCATCAAGTGGGATTGATCAAAGGGGATTGGAGTGGCATCGCGGTGGAGCTTCAAAGGTGGGCGAGGCGTGAGTAGTCTGTACTAGGACGTGTGGGTGAGAGTGGAGCCATGGCTCTAGGCGTTGTAAATCATTTGTAGACTTTTTGGGTTTCTTTACCCCCCTTCTATAAAGTATGACATGCACACTCGTGCATATTTGAGAAAAAAATTAATCAGAAAATTAATCATTACAATCACACCACACTAGCTCCAACACGGAGGCCTCGAGGATTGTGATGGAGGTTGTAGAAAGGCAAGTAATGACCAATGTGAGATTCATGAAGAAACTCAGTGTGTTCATGAGAGGATTGAGCTATTAGTTATCAAGTCTGTGAAGGCAGTGAAGAGAAGAGAAGAATTCTTCGTGGCTTCCAACATCTACTAGAGGCAAACACGAGCTTGACCGTGCCATTTTTCACTTGTGGGTATAACTTTTTTATCTCTAGCATGTTATTGTAGTCGGTTGTTATGTGACTACTGGGAAAAGGGCTTACAAGAGACCTCAGTGGCGGGCAGGGCCGGGCACCCGCCAGGCCACAACAGCTAATTTTGAAATCTAGCAGCGGCGAGTGACAAAGCGGAAGGAAATATACCCTAGAGGCAATAATAATGTTATTATTTTATTTCCTTATATTATGATAAATGTTTATTATTCATGCTAGAATTGTATTATCCGGAAACATAATACTTGTGTGAATACACAGACAAACCAAACATCACTAGTATGCCTCTACTTGACTAGCTCGTTAATCACCACCTATCCGAACCACGGGAAAAACATCTTGAAGGAGTTCCCACAACCTTTAGTCCATGCCACTCCATTGTTGAACTTATCTGAAACATGCTAGATAGAAGTGTTAGTCCAACAAAAGATATGTTGTCATCAATTATCAAAACCACTTAGGGAGCACTTGTGCTTTCAATCTCCCCCTTTTTGGTAATTCATGGCAACATACATCAAAGCTTTAGATAAATATATAAAGAACAGCAAGTAAAGCTTTGGAAGGACATGTAACAAGCATAGGCTCCCCCTACATGTATGCACTCATGTAGATATGAAATACAGAGACATGTGAGAGCATAATCATGACAGAGTAGGCAATGTGTTACATGCATCTTGGCCATATGCATCAGAGTAAGAGATTATCAAGGAAAATACCTTCATGCTCATGAGTCCTTCTTGCAAACAGTATGTACATAAGCAAGAACTCCTCATACTCATGATTTTGATGCATATACTTACCTTGTGGTCTTGATTTGGCTTAGGATGGAATGAACCTGCACAAACAAAGTTAGATAACACAGGTACATCCACTAGCCAGAGCAAACAAAAGAAACCACAGAAATACCAAGACTAGGATGACATGTAGAGAGTGAGTACAAGGTACCACATTGAAAGTACCATGTCCCCAAGAATAAAGATATGCAATGAATTTGACTGATTTCTTTCCATTAGGTGTCTTGCTCCCCCTGAATCTTACATGGGATATTGAGAGAAGATAGGAAACAGAAAATCAGAGCTGAAGGATATGAATAGAACTAAATTCAAATGAGTTCATATGAACATGTCTTTCCCCCAAAAAGACATGTGGCATCTATCCTCTTGAATCATCAAGCATTTGGGATCCTCGAGTATTCTCTCCCCCTTAGGTGATAAGCTTTTGATGTGATCTCTCTCTCCCTAATGATAAGCTTTGATATGATCTCTCTCTCCCCCTTTGACATCAATTTCCAAGAAGGTTGTTCCTGGAATCCGTCGAATAGGTTTGGTCCTTGAGATTAAGTACAAAGTAGGGAATAAAACTGTGATGCTTGTAGAGGACAAGATTCATTGAGTGGAGCTAGATCAGAGGAAATATAGAATATGTGGCAACCTGTTTTCCTGTTGCGAAATCGGTGGCACCGAGTGGCATGTTTCGGTAGTACCGAAAGGATTCGGTTGGACCGAAAATAGCTATTCGGTGAAACCGAGTTCATCACAGAGAAAAACACTTGTCACCTCAGCTCACTAGTCAAGTAAGATCTCACAAAGATTTGCAATGAATTAGCTGAAAGATTTGCAAGAAATTTAATGCAGAAATATGCAGAGCAAAAGTCAAAAAGAAAAGGGTAAAAGGTTTCTAGATGAAGTTTTTTTTTGATTGAAAAAGAAAGAACCAAATATGCAAGGGACAAATGCAATAGCTCAGAAAGGAACACAAGAGAACTTCATCTAGAATTGGGCGGTGATATAGTCACCTATGTTAGAGTATATTGACTTAGGAGTCAAGTTAGAACACTTGATCATATGTCATACTCATCGTTTAAGCTCAAAATGGGGTTACCATTTTTCGTTTAAGCATCTTGATGTATTCACATCTTGTTGAGTTGCTTTGACTCATGTCTTGGAGTAGAGCTTCTCTAAGATGGAATAACATACCTTGGGTGGTGATGTGGTTCTTGCTCATGTAGTTGAACTTATGTGGGTGCTCAAGGTTGATGTAGTTCATCAAAAGTTGGGAGCACCACTTGGAGTTTGAATTCATCTACCTACATGGGTTGATTCTTGCAAGGAAGAGCACTTGTGTATCCAAAAATGACAATCATGAAGCTTAACATAGAATTTGTCAAAGGATATGTTTGAGTGGTTTTGTGCTTCCTTGTCTTCAACCACTATTGTGTAGAGTCTTGGTGATGTAGAGATTGCTCAAGATATGAGTGAGTCGCAATCTCATGAAATTGGATTCAACCAAGCACCTACATGGGTTAGACAACATGCAAGGTGCAAATATATCCAAGACATAAGATAGTTATCATAAGAGATATATCATGGATTAGTTATAAGCTCATGTCTTGCATGTATCCAGTGGAGTTTCTACTCCAAGTTCGAGGCATCAATGATGTTCAATTCTCCTCTCAACCTGCAAAACGCTTTCTCATCAAGCGGTTTAGTGAATATATCCGCTAATTGTTTATCAGTGCGAACATGCTTAAGATTGATGTCACCCTTAGCAACATGATCTCGAATGAAATGATGACGAACTTCAATATGCTTAGTCCGAGAATGTTGTACAGGATTATGACCAATTTTGATAGCACTTTCATTGTCACAAAGCAGTGGAACATGTTTCACATAAATCCCATAATCCTTAAGAGTTTGGGTCATCCAAAGTAATTGAGCACAACATGAACCAGCGACAATGTATTCAGCTTCGGTGGTGGATAAGGATACCGAGTTTTGTTTCTTGGAAGACCAAGACACAAGAGATCTACCAAGAAATTGACAAGTACCCGAAGTGGACTTTCTATCAACCTTGTCTCCGGCATAATCCGAGTCGGAATAGCCAACAAGATCAAAAGAAGACCTCTTAGGATACCAAATGCCAAAATTTGGTGTATGGATTAAATATCTCACTATCCTTTTCACAGCCTTAAGATGACAATCTTTAGGAGCAGCTTGATATCGTGCACACATGCACACACTTAGCATAATATCGGGACGTGAAGCACATAGGTATAACAGTGACCAATCATAGAGCGATAAACCTTTTGATCAACAGGTTCACCATCTTTGGTCAAATCATTATGTCCACTAGTAGGCATGGGTGTAGACATACCTTTGCATTCTTGCATATTGAACTTCTTGAATAAGTCCTTGGTGTACTTTGTTTGAGAGACAAATGTACCTTCCTTAGTTTGCTTGATTTGCAAACCGAGAAAGAATTTGAATTCACTCATCATAGACATCTCAAACTTCTCTGACATTAGCTTTCCAAACTTTTCACTAAAGAGAGGGTTAGTTGAACCAAATATGATATCATCAACATAAATTTGGCATACAAATAGTTCTCCATTAACCCTTTTAGTAAAAAGAGTAGAATCAATTTTACCAATTTCAAAACCACTTGTAGTAAGGAACTTGGTCACGCATTTATACCATGCTCTAGGAGCTTGTTTAAGACCATAAAGAGCTTTGTGAAGTTTGTAAACATGATTTGGTTTCTTTGGATTGATAAAGCCGGGAGGTTGTTTGACATAAACTTCCTCCTCTATTTCACCATTTAGAAAAGCACTTTTAATGTCCATTTGATACAAGGTGATATTATGGTGATTAGCATAGGCAAGTAAGATGCGAATGGACTCAAGTCTAGCAACGGGAGCATATGTCTCACCATAGTCCATACCTTCGACTTGTGTGTACCCTTGAGCGACGAGACGTGCTTTGTTGCGAGCCACTTGTCCATCTTCATCTTGCTTGTTGCGAAACACCCATTTGGTACCAATGATGTTGTGTTGTTGTCGGGATTCTCAACCAATGTCCAAACTTGGTTTCTCTCAAAGTTGTGTAGCTCTTCATGCATAGCGTTTATCCAATCTGGATCTTCCAATGCTTCTTCAACCTTCATAGGTTCAATGCTAGAAATGAATGAATAGTTTTCACAAAAGTTATCTAAACGAGTTTTTGAGCGAGTGATTCTCCCGGTTTGTATATCATTGAGGATTTGCTCGACGGGATGATCTTTGGCAATTCTTGCTCGAACTCGTGAGAGCTTTTGCTTGGGTCTTTGTTGAACATCTTCTTCATCTTGTTCTTCTTCTTGGCCTTCTTCATTGTTGACGTCGTCGTTCTCTTGTCGTGGTGGAGAAGGAGGTTGTTGATGTTCGTCTTGACGTATTTCCTCGTTTTCTTCATCTTGATGTGTCCCACTTGTGGATGCTTCCGTGTCGATTCTTGGTTCACCTTGTCGTGAAGTAGAAGCTTCCACTTGGACGGATGAAGTACTCTCCTTCACCTCCGTTGGACGAATTTTGCCAATGGACAAGTCTTGAATTGCTTCTGAAGTGTCTTTGTCTCCTACATCAATTGGCAATTGCTCTACTTGCGAGCCATTAGATTCATCAAACTTCACATCTACCATCTCTTCAACCTTTCGGGTGAAATTGTTGTAGACACAGTAAGTGTGAGAGTTTGAGCCATAACCAAGTAGAAAACCTTCATGAGATTTAGGAGCAAACTTTGAACGACGATGCTTATCAAGAATGTAGCACTTTGAGCCGAATACTCGAAAGTATCCAACTTGAGGCTTGTTACCGGTGAGGAGCTCATATGCCGTCTTGCCGAGTAGCTTGTGAAGATATAAGCGATTTGTTGCGTGACAAGCTGTCTCAACCGCTTCTGCCCAAAAGTGCTTTGGCGTCTTGTATTCATCAAGCATCGTTTTTGCCATTTCGATGAGCGTCCGGTTCTTCCTCTCAACAACTCCATTTTGTTGAGGTGTGTACGTAGCCGAGAACTCGTGTGAAATCCCTTCTTCGTCAAGAAAGGTGTCCACATTTGCGTTCTTGAATTCCGTTCCGTTGTCACTCCGAACCTTCTTGATCTTCACATCAAATTGATTTTGGGCTTTCCTAGCAAAGTTTCTGAAGATCTTCTGGACCCGCGACTTGTCATTAAGAAAGAACACCCACGTAAATCTTGAAAAGTCATCAACTATAACTAGACCAAGAGAATTTCCACCGAGACTCTTGTAGGCGTTGGGACCGAAAAGATTCATGTGAAGTAGCTCGAGTGGCCTCCTTGTGGTCATGATGTTCTTCACGGGATGTCTTCCTCCAACCTGTTTACCTGCTTGACAAGCACTGCAAAGTCTATCCTTATCAAATATGACATCGTTAACTCCGAGGATATGATTTCCTTTAATAAGCTTGTCAAGGTTTTTCATGCCAATGTGACCTAGTCGTCTATGCCACAACCAACCTTTTGAGGATTTAGCAAGAAAGCAAGTTTTAGGTTGTGCCTTTTTAGAGAAATCGACAATGTAAAGATCACCTCTACGCATACCCGTAAAGACCATTTTATGATTGTCTCGACGAAATACTTGGCAATCTACCTCAGTAAATAGGACATTCAAACCGAAATCAGCAAGTCTAGATACTGAAAGTAAGTTGTAGCCAAGAGATTCAACGAGCATGACATTTTGAATGGAACTATCATGTGAGATGGCCACCTTACCAAGGCCAATCACTTTACCCTTTGAATTATCACCAAAGGTGACATATTTTCAAGGGCCGTCATTTTCAGCAAGCTCACGAAACATCTCTTCATCTCCGGTCATATGATCAGTACATCCACTATGAAGAACCCATTCCTTTCCTCCTGATTTATATCCCCGAAGATTTGCCATAAGACCAAAATGTCTCATTGCATCATCAAGATCGAAGTCACTATCATCCTCATTGTAATATTCATGTTCATCATGATCTTGTGATTCATCATTTCCTAGAGAGGGTAATTCATCAGATAAATGATCATCAAAGTGGTCACTTTTATGAATTCTTATAGCTTTGAGTATGATATCATTAATGATTCCAACATCTCCTTTAGCATGCTTAAGATTGGCAAGTTCAAGAAGACATTTACCAAAACTAGGATCACTAGAGTTCATCTTACTCAAGGCAATAGATTTATGGAGAATTTCATCCAAAGTTTTCAAGGAATGATTGGGAAACCGTTCCTCAAGAAATTTCCATATTGTATAGGCGCAATTTTGAGTAGGCAAACTAGCAATCAAATTTTTGGGCAATCCTCTAATGATGAGCTCAATAGTTCTAAGATTGCGAATCATGTCAATATCTTCATCTAGGGTGGGATGCAAGGGATCAATATGAGGTGCACAAGGGCTAGCAATGTACTTGTTCAAATGATATTGATTGAAGATTACAAGCATCTTATTTTTCCACTCATGAAAGTACTTTCCATCAAGAATAGGCACTCTATGTCTAAGACTCCCTAGAGTAGACACATCCATCTTCCTCCAATGGTGATTAAACCAAGGCAATGGAGACCAAAGCTCTGATACCACTTGTAGGATCTAGAAGTAGATGTGTCTAGAGGGGGGGGGATTAGACACTTAGTGCTAAAGTTGCAATTTTTAAGCTTTTTCCGTTTAAGTGGAGTTTAGGCACAATTTCAACACACACAATACATATCAAGCAAGCATGCAAAGAGTATATGAGTAGCGGAATGTAAAGCATGCAACTTGTAAGAATGTAAAGAGAAGGGTTTGGAGAATTCAAACGCAATTGGAGACACGGATGTTTTTCCCGTGGTTCGGATAGGTGGTGCTATCCTACATCCACGTTGATGGAGACTTCAACCCACGAAGGGTAACGGTTGCGCGAGTCCACACAGGGCTCCACCCAAGGGCAACGGTTGCGCGAGTCCACATAGGGCTCCACCCACGAAGGGTCCATGAAGAAGCAACCACCCACAAAGGGTCCACGAAGAAGCAACCTTGTCTATCCCACCATGAACAACGCCCACACAGGACTTGCCTCACTAGCGGTAGATCTTCACGAAGTAGGCGATCTCCTTGCCCTTACAAACTCCTTGGTTCAACTCCACAATCTTGTCGGAGGCTCCCAAGTGACACCTATCCAATCTAGGAGACACCACTCTCCAAGAAGTAACAAATGGTGTGTAGGTAATGAAATCCTTGCTCTTGTGCTTCAAATGATAGTCTCCCCAACACTCAACTATCTCTCATAGGATTTGGATTTGGTTGAAAGAAGATTTGAGTGGAAAGCAACTTGGGAAGGCTAGAGATCAAGATTCATATGATAGGAATGGAATGTCTTGGTCTCAACACATGAGTAGGTGGTTCTTTCTCAGAACATATGAGTTGGAATGGTGTGTGTGTTCTGATGGCTCTTTCTTCGAACGAGAAGAAGGTGGAGGGGTATATATAGCCTCCACACAAAATCCAACCGTTACACACAGTTTTCCAATCTCGGTGGGACCGAATTAATAAACTCGGTCGGACCGAAAATGAAAACCTAGTGACCGTTAGTGATTTCGGTGGGACCGACTGGATCAACTCGGTGGGACCGATGTGCTGGGGTTAGGGTAAATCCAAAACTCGGTTTGACCGATTACTCAAACTCGGTGGGACCGATTTGGGTAATAAGTGAAACTGAGATTTGGCCAAGCAAACTCGGTGGAACCGATTGCATATTTCGGTGGGACCGAGAATATTGCAATGGGTAACAGAGAGTTTGCAAGCCCATCTCGGTGAGACCGAGATCCCATCGGTGAGACCGAAATGATTAGGGTTTGGCAGTGGCTTATGACAAGTGAAACTCGGTGGCGCTGGATAGGAAAGATCGGTAGGACCGAGTTTGGCTTAGGGTTTAGGTCATATGTGGATATGGGAAAGTAGTTGAGGGTTTTGGAGCATATCATTAAGCACATGAAGCAAGAGGCTCATTAAGCAACACCTCATCCCTCCTTGATAGTATTGGCTTTTCCTAAAGACTCAATGTGATCTTGGATCACTAAAATATAAAATGAAGAGTCTTGAGCTTGAAGCTTTAGCCAATCCCTTGTCCTTAGCATCTTGAAGGAGTTCCCACAACCTTTAGTCCATGCCACTCCATTGTTGAACTTATCTGAAACATGCTAGATAGAAGTCTTAGTCCAACAAGAGATATGTTGTCATCAATTATCAAAACCACTTAGGGAGCACTTGTGCTTTCAAACTGGGTGATTATAAAGGAGCTCTATAGGTGTCTCCAAAGGTACATATTGGGTTGGTGTATTTCGAGATTAGGATTTGTCACTCCGATTGTCGGAGAGGTATCTCTGGGCCCTCTCGGTAATGCACATCACATAAGCCTTGCAAGCATTACAACTAATGAGTTAGTTGCAAGATGATGTATTACGAAACGAGTAAAGAGACTTGCCGGTAACGAGATTGAACTAGGTATTGAGATACCGACGATCGAATCTCGGGCAAGTAACATACCGATGACAAAGGGAACAACGTATGTTGTTATGCTGTCTGACCGATAAAGATCTTCGTAGAATATGTGGGAGCCAATACGAGCATCCAGATTCCGCTATTGGTTATTGACCGGAGACGTGTCTCGGTCATGTCTACATTGTTCTCGAACCCGTAGGGTCCGCACGCTTAAGGTTTTGATGACAGTTATATTATGAGTTTATGCATTTTGATGTACCGAAGTTTGTTCGGAGTCCCGGATGTGATCACGGACATGACAAGGAGTCTCGAATGGTCGAGACATAAAGATTGATATATTGGAAGCCTATATTTGGATATCGGAAGTGTTCCGGGTGAAATCGGGATTTTACCGGAGTACCGGGAGGTTACCGGAACCCCCCGGGAGGTATATGGGCCTTAGTGGGCTTTAGTGGAAGAGAGGAGAGGTGGCCAGGGCTGGGCCGCGCGCCCCTCCCCCTAGTCCGAATAGGACAAGGAGAGGGGGGCGGCGCCCCCCTTCCTTCTCTCCTCTTTCCCCCTCCCGAATCCTATTCCAACTAGGAAATGGGGGAATCCTACTCCCGGTGGGAGTAGGACTCCTCCTGGCGCGCCCTCCTCCTGGCCGGCCGCACCTCCCCCTGCTCCTTTATATACGGGGGCAGGGGGCACCCCTAGACACACAAGTTGATCCATGTGATCATATTCTTAGCCGTGTGCGGTGCCCCCTTGCACCATAATCCTCGATAATATTGTAGCGGTGCTTAGGCGAAGCCCTGCGACGGTAGTACATCAAGATCGTCACCACGCTGTTGTGCTGACGGAACTCTTCCCCGACACTTTGCTGGATCGGAGTCCGGGGATCATCATCGAGCTGAACGTGTGCTAGAACTCGGAGGTGCCGTAGTTTCGGTGCTTGATCGGTCGGGCCGTGAAGACGTACGACTACATCAACCGCATTGTGCTAACACTTCCGTTGTCGGTCTACAAGGGTACGTAGATCACACTCCCCTCTCGTTGCTATGCATCACCATGATCTTGCGTGTGCATAGGAATTTTTTTGAAATTACTACGTTCCCCAACAAAAGCACACCCGCCAGTGCTGGTAGCGTAGCAGTTGTCGGTGACAAAACTGGCGGATCTCGGGTAGGGGGTCCCGAACTGTGTGTCAAGGATCGATTGTAACAGGAGACGGGGGACACAATGTTTACCCTGGTTCGGGCCCTCTTTATGGAGGTAATACCCTACTTCCTGCTTGATTGATCTTGATGAATATGAGTATTACAAGAGTTGATCTACCACGAGATCGTAATGGCTAAACCCTAAAAGTCTAGCCTGGCTATGATTATTCAGGGTTATCTACAGACCTAGCCCTTCATTTTATATAGACACAGGAGGGATCTAGGGTTACACAAGGTTGGTTACAGAGAAAGGAATCTTCATAGTTGACGCCAAGCTTGCCTTCCACGCCAAGGAGAGTCCTATCCGGACACGGGTAGAGTCTTCGATCTTTGTATCCTTACGGCCCATCAGCCCAACCCATATCCAATAGATCGGACACCCGAGGACCCTTCTAGGACTCCCTCAGTAGCCCCTGAACCAGGCTTCAATGAAGATGTGTCCGGCGCGCAAATTGTCTTCGGCATTGCAAGGAGGGTTCCACTTCCCGAATACTCCAAGATAGTCTTCGGATAAAATGAAGGTGTTCAGATCTGCAACACATGTCACTACAAAAAAAATACACTTCCATGATGATACATGTTTGTCACAGTAGGTCACATTTTCTATCATGCATGTACATCCATGACAATTTTATGACAGAATCAAGATAGTCATACCTGTGCTGTCAAGAAGTGTTCCATGACATTACCAAAATTATCAACACGGAAGTGTCTACTTCCATGACGATAAATCGCGCGTCACAGAAGTGCTTTCGTTAAGGGTGACTGACACATGGCATCCACCATAATGGAACGCCGTTAAGCTATCGGGTCCGGTTTTGGATCCGATATCCCGTTAACAGCCCCGACCAATGGGGATTTTCCACGTGTAAAATCATCATTGGCTGGAGGGAACACATGTCGGCTCGCCGTTGGGATAGATGTCATCCACTCATTGGACCCAAAGCTCCTATGATATGTCGACACATGGCACGGCCCAACAGAGGCCCATTCCTGTGAAAAGGCCGGCCCGTTTGACTTGGTCCAAAGGTGGTGGGCCAGCCCACGGCAAGCCTGTTAACGGCCTGTTCGCATATAGCCCATTTACAGCCCGCTAACCAGGGCCCCTTCACGGCCTATCCGAATTAGGCCCAGTAGCGTCATCTGGGCCATCCAATATAATTCCAGCCCATTTTCTCTTCTGGCCCATGTATGGCCCATGACGTCTTTCGGCCCGTATGAGGCCCTTAGTAACCCTCGGCCCATTAATGGCCCGTAGTAAAATTGGCCCGTAATGAACAGTGTATCACTTTATACCCATTAACGACCCATTATTCCGTTGGGCCGTTTCCTGCCCATGTTATCTTTCGGCTTTTTCAGGGCCCATTTATTCTTGGGCTCATTTCCAGCATTCGTTTACTTTCGGCCCGTTACTGTCATTTTCTGCTTGTGGGCCAAATTTAGCCCATGGTTACAGTCGGCCCGTTTGTGGCCCGTTAATATGTTGGGCCGTTTTCATAGCATCATCGAATATGGCCGATTAACGACGTCCCGTTATGGTCGGCCCATGAACGGACGATTTCAAATCTAGCCCGTTTATGACCCCTTATACGGCCCGTACAAGGCCCATAGATGAGACGGCCCGTAGAAGGCCCATGGATCCTACGGGACGTAGAAGGCCCATTGACCTGATGGCCCATAGAAGGCCCATTGATCCGATGGCCCATAGAAGCCCATGGATCCGACGGCCCAAAGAAGGCCCACGGATCCGACAACCCATAGAAGGCCATGGATCGTCCTTCACGTAGATGGCCCATGGATTGTATGGCCTGTGGACGACCATGGTCACTACAACATTTGGGCGAGTTGGCCCCCGTTTGAGCGACATAGCATATTCAAAGAATTATCCTACTCTATACTATCACCTCTAAAAAACATACACTATACAATAAAGAGACTAAGGCACAGAAACGTAGAATAATCATACACTATACCATAAAGAAATTACAGCCGATTATACCCACTGGGCATTATGATTCAGCACCAGTGATAATAAAGCATACACAAACAACAAATTACATACACTGGGCAAATACAGTTCATACATCATGGACGCGCATCAACATAACTTACCATTTGAACTATAATCTCTTCAGAAAATAGGATTGGCCTGATTTAGATAGCACAAATTTCAGTCTGCAAAATCTCCAATTCATGTGTTGTTACCTTAGTGTCTTGTTTCATTTTTTGACTCCTGCATCTAATACCTACATATCCAGTCTCAACTTGTTGATTGTACGTTCAGAATCATGTACACCTTGTCTTGCCACCTCTAGTTGATTCTCGAGAACATCAGCACATTCCAATTCCAATCCATAATCATTCGGTAACGGCCATGCCGCACTGCTCGTCGATCTTTGTGTTGATGTCACTTCATCCTAAAATATTTCTATAAGTACACATGACTAGGGAAAAAATATAGTTACAACAGTGAAGCGAGTAAGACAGACTATTTTGTACATGGCAAAACAGGGCTAACAATAATGTTACACGTCATGAAGCATAAGTAGGTGATATTTTAAAAATTATAAAAAGGGTAGTCTTTGCAGCCTGCATACAGAAATCTCTCTTAGCTCACCAGAGGAGCATGATGTTGGGGTCCAATCCAAAACACAAACAAGTTACAAATTTAGACAGCACGTTGCATAGAAGTAAGCATGTAGTTGGCCATTCTGTAGCTCAATTAAAGTCATAGGGAGCATAATGAACAGCATATGATTTCATACAAACATACTACAACAAGAAAAACTATGCAATCATTAGCCTAGTATAAACTAGATTGTGAGCCTCATTCAATAATAGTTGGTTAATAGACTTCAAAGCTTCAGGAACACTTCAGCAGAGTAATTAAATGGTAAGGCCTTTAATTATGTCAACTAATAGTTATACAAGTGCCCAACATCAGGCATCATTCTTCGGGAATCTCATTAACTGAGGACAAATAAAGCAATTGAAAAGAGCAAATTAACTATGCCTGAAACAAACAAGGAATTAAACTGTTGAGTTGGATACAATGACTTACCTTAACAGGTTGAAGAGGCTCAGCGCAGATCCTACTTCTCTTGCAAGGCTCCTTCCTAACATCTTGTACTTGGAAATCCTCAATCTTATCTTCATTGCACCCCATCTGCAAGGTGACACAAACTAGTTACTCATCTCCTTGGAAGATAGATATGCATACTTTCCAGTCTATGAACACAAAAGGACGAGATTATAACAAAACAACACCACATAATGAAACATGCCACATCTCTTGCACTTGCACACAATGAAATGAGCATTTACGATGTCTGCACTATGTAAAAACTAGGCATACCTTCGAACCGGATCTCCAGGTACTCTTGGAGAGCCTACTTTAGTGTACAGCCAAACCTTTATGTCACCTATGAGTTAGAAAAGGCCCCACTATAGCAGCCATTAGTGTTTAAATCGTTGACAAGCTCTGTTAGAGTGTTAGGTCAAGAATAGCAAGTAATCAAAGCAAACAGTCCTAGTATGGCTGGCTGATGCAAACAAGCAATTGAACTGACGTGTGAGCAAATCTTACATATCAAGAAAACAAGCAAAGAAGGAGGCTTAAAGACCATCACTTGACTGACCAGATTTAAGGGCATTTAAACATCATGTGCAACATATGAACCAACATAAACATTGCATATTCCAGATTCTACAATGGAATGCACATGTATTAGGTTATGCCATGTATGATGATGCCTAAATGTACACTATAGTAGACAGGAGTGATTCATCATTCCACGCACAATTGAATTGCAGGTTAAGGGCCAGTTCTATTCCGCCTTTTCAGGGCTTATTGTCAAAATAAGCCATAAAAGATGTAAAGAAGTCATTTTTGAGTTATGGGCTTGGGCTTAACTAATTTCACTTTGGAGGGGGGTGTTTCGGGTAGAACCTCACTAAAAAATGAAGGGAAGGGGAATAGTGAAATGACTCTGTTGTCTGCCTATATTACACTCAAAATGCAACTGGTGAAGCCCGCGTCACACCTCACCTTCAAGTAAAAACAAACACGCAAGTGTTCATTGCCCTGCCCGCTTGCATCCCATCTCCCCTTTCCCTCTACCTCGATACCCTGCCTGTAGCACTAGGGTTCCTCCAGTAAGCCGTCGCCACTAGTCCCATCTGGCCTGGTCCTCGATGATGCTCTGTCCAGGTAGGCTAGATGGCCGGCGGGTAGGGGCAAATCTTCCTGGCTGCTCCTCCCTCTGGTACCGCCCTCATTCTCATGGTCTCCAGCAGCCGCTCCACTGTGGTTCATCCAACGCACTACTCCGGCAGGTGCTACACAACTACGGTTGATGCCACAATGCGGCAGAAGGCACCTTATTCCCCCTCCCCACCTCCCAGGCCGTGGCCTTGAGGTGCTAGAGCTCATCCAACAAGGTGAGGATCTCCTATGGCTTTTTGCCAAATTTTCATTCTGATCCACTATACGATGAATTGCTATGAGTTGCTTCTGTTGCTGCTATATGATGCATTGCTATGAGCTGCTCCTGCTGCTGCTATATGATAAATTGCTATGAGCTGCTGCTGCTATATGATGAATTGCTATGAGTTGCTGCTGCTATATGATGAGTTGCTATAAGTTGCTCCTCCTGCTGCTGTATGATGAATTTCTATGAGCTCCTCCTGCTGCTGCTATATGATGAATTGCTATGAGCTGCTCCTGCTGCTGCTATATGATGAATTGCTATGAGCTGCTCCTGCTGCTGCTATATGATGAATTGCTATGAGCTGCTCCTACTGCTGCTATATGATGAATTGCTATGAGCTGCTCCTGCTGCTGCTATATGATGAATTGCTATGAGCTGCTGCTGGTATATGATGAATTGCACACTGCTGGTGCTGCTGCTGTATGATGAGTTTCTATGAGCTGCTGCTGCTCCTATATGATGCTTTCAGGTGCTGCTGCTATATGATAATAACCAGCCACTTGGACCATCGAATTTCAATAAATAATTGTTCTTCATTTAAATGTGGGTCATGCGTTTTTCGTTTAAATTAGGCAATGGGATCTCGATGGAAAACATTGACCAAACTAGATTGTGCCAAGTAGATGGTATCTATCTATTTGCATTTTGAGCAAATAGTGAAGGTCTGTTTTCCTATCAGATTAATTACCGCACTGGGTTCAATTTGTGATGTTTGCAAGTCAAATTAATTTTCATATCGGCAGAAAAATGAAAAAATATAATGCAATCTAGACTTTTTATTGATCATACCAAAGATAAGCTGAAAACGCAATGAAAAGAACTGGTTGGCTTATTACATGGAGCTTATATTCACAGGTGCCTATTTTCTTAGGATAATTCGTAATAACTGTCCCTAAGAAACTTGGCCAATATAACTGACGTACAAATAACATGTCACCATGATTGCAATGGAGGAGTGACATACCATAACACACTGTATAGGCTCACCGATGGCTCTCCTTTTTCGCGATGTTCCATGAAATTTCCACATACATCTTGTACTTTTTCATTGTGTAACCCTATCTGCAAGTTGACATGGCTAATTTCAGACATCTCTAAATGATAATACATTGATACCCCTTGCGCATATTTGAACCACCAATTAATGATTGTGTGTGTAGCATAAACTAGCCATGACTCTGTGTGCTGGACTAGCATGCACTCTAAGGGAGTCTAATGTAGTGTACTGGAATTCCTACATGCCACCTATGATTTTGTGTAATGTACTGCCTCTGTTCCTAAATATATGTCTATGTAGAGATTCTAGTATGGACCACATACAGATGTATATAGATGCATTTTTGAGTGTAGATTCACTCATTTTGCTCCATATGTAGCCTATAGTGGAATCTCTAGAAGGACTTATATTTAGGAACGGAGGTACGAGGTAGTATCATGTATGACATCTACATATCTAATTTAGCAGCCAGTAGTAGAAATCATTGTCTGCACAAAGGGATTACTGGTCAAAAATCCTAGCAAAGCAAGCCGGCAGGCACAAAACAATACAAGAGAGAGAGAGAGAGACACGCTTACAAGATCACAGCAATGCCTCGGTCCAGGATCTTGGTTGGCCAAGCTGTTAGATCTAGAAGAAACATCGTCCTTGTAGTTTTTGCCAGCTGCATAACAGGTAACAGCGACCTGTTAGTATATTTGAAGTACATCGGGCAGGTGATGCTAGACAAGTTTAAAGGTGACAAGTACATAGGCCGTGGCGGGTGCTTGGCATCTTGCCAGATGGTGGGAATCAGGTTAGAAACGTCAAGGGTGATGACGCTGCGCTGGCTTTCGGGGTCTGGTAAGGAGATCTAGAACCATGGAGTAGGGTGTTTGTGGAGCGGTTCCGGTAGGGTGGAATACGGTGTGGGCTAAGCGGATCTGTGGCCGTGGACGAGTGCATAGGTGAAGCTGCTCCGGTAGGGTGGACTACTGTGTGGGCGAAGCGGATCTGTGGCCGTGGACGAGGGCATAGGTGAAGCTGCTCCGGTGGTTGGGTTAAGGATGGTGTCGACGATGCGGATCTGCGGCCGTAGACGGGGCATCAGAAGCTGCTCCGGTAGGTTGGATGAGGGTGCGAGGAAGCGGATCTGAGGCCGTGGACTTGTGAGTTGGCAAAGTGGCCCCGGTAGGGTTGAAAATGGTATAGGTGAAGCTACTCCGGTGGGGTTGACGATGGTGTCGGTGAAGCAGCTCCGGTAGGGTTGAGGAAGGTGTCGGCGAAGAGGATCAGAGGCCGTCGACGGGGGCGTCAGTGGGGCGGCTCCGAGGAGGGGGGGTTGGACAAAGTGTCTCCGGTGGGGAGTACGAATGAGCCGCTGCAGATGCGCTGCGGTTGACGAGAGTACCGGCGAAGCAGATCTGGCACTGTGGATAAGGTCGGCACTGAATGGGCTGTGGTACAGTGGTGGATGAGCACTCTACTTGTTTCTAGGGGAGGTGGGAGGGTTAGATACCGCCGTAGAAGCAGATCTGGCAAGGTGGACGCCGCTGGCAGTGAATTGGCTCTGGTACGCCGGTGGATGAGCAATCTAGGGTTTCGAGAGGGGAGGGGAGAAAGGCCGATGAAGTACGGACGGCGTGATATGAGATGCTCTGGTGCTATGGAGTAAGTCGTTTTTGCAGGAGGGGGAGAGGAAATGAGGTTGCCGTGTAGTGGGGGGAACCGGAAGTTACCAAAGCATCCCCGATGTATTATGTAGATGAGGGCGGTATTGTAACTGTTGGTTTCCGTGCACCAAGGACAAAAGGGGAATTTCGCATGCTAAAGATTAAGGTGGCGGAAATTTTAGAAGGAGGCGGGAGATTTTGCTGCCCGCGGGATCGTTCGTATCCAGTTTCAACTAATTTTGGACCGTGCTAGTGGGAAGGTCATGCGAGACTGTGTACACAGGGCATGCGTCAGCAGTTAAGAACTGGTGTCGGTGTCAAAACCGGCGGATCTCGGGTAGGGGGTCCCGAACTGTGCGTCTAGGCCGGATGGTAACAGGAGGCAAGGGACACGAAGTTTTACCCAGGTTCGGGCCCTCTCGATGGAGGTAAAACCCTACGTCCTGCTTGATTAATATTGATGATATGGGTAGTACAAGAGTAGATCTACCACGAGATCAGAGAGGCTAAACCCTAGAAGCTAGCCTATGGTATGATTGTTGATGTGTATGTTGTCCTATGGACTAAAACCCTCCGGTTTATATAGACACCGGAGAGGGTTAGGGTTACATAGAGTCGGTTACAATGGTAGGAGATCTGAATATCTGTATCGCCAAGCTTGCCTTCCACGCCAAGGAAAGTCCCTTCCGGACACGGGACGGAGTCTTCAATCTTGTATCTTCATAGTCCAGGAGTCCGGCTGAAGGTATAGTTCGGCTATCCGAACACCCCCTAATCCAGGACTCCCTCAGTAGCCCCCGAACCAGGCTTCAATGACGATGAGTCCGGCGCGCAGATTGTCTTCGGCATTGCAAGGCGGGTTCTCCTCCAAATTCTGTGTACCTGTTTGAATAAAGTCCGGTTTCTTGTAGATGTTGCGCTCCTTGGCTTCTACGCCCAATAATGGCCGTCTCCCACGTGTCAAACGAATATGAAAAGTTTGAGTGTTTTTACGTTCACACCCCTATCCGCGTAAATGAGCTGCCCTATTTAAGGGGACGAGGATTTAGATCCAATCCACACCTTCTCCCTTCCACGAGTGTTCATCAGAGCGCATCCGACAAAGGTCCATTCCACCATGGCCAGCCGCCGCAACTCCTCCGCTTGCCCTTCCAGCCCGAAGCCTGGATATTGGGAGAGATGTTCCACTCCGCATAGCGAGCTAGTGACGCTCCAGACCAAGGGATTTCTCCCCGCGGCCTATATGGTCCCGATTCGAGCCGGTCTTGCCGTCTACAAGAGCAAGCAGAGAATGCCCCTAATCCATCCAAAGGAGAGCGGGTATGCCTTGTCCCTTACTTAATAAGGGGGCTCGGATTTCCCATCCACCCATTTCTCCGGGGGCTGCTGGAGTTCTACGGCCTCCAGCTACATCATCTCACGCCTGCCTCAGTATTGCATATTGCGGGCTTTGTAGCCCTCTGCGAGCTGTTCTTGGGTATTGAAGCTCATTTCGGACTGTGGAAGGAGCTATTTTGCCTCGTGCCCCGTTCCAAGAAAGGGTCAATGTATCAAGTGGGAGGAGCCGAAGTATGGCGCATCGCCGGGACCGGATATCTGTCTGGAACCCCAAAGAAGGCGACCGAAGATTGGCCCTCGGAATGGTTCTATATAGAAGACGTCCCGCTGCCGGATCCTATCCGGATCGGCCTCCCAGAATTCGATAGTGCTCCCTTAAAGAAGCGCCTAAGCTGGCGTCCACGGAGCCCTCGAAGGGAAAGTGACAGGGACATCGTTTACCTGATAGGCCGAATAAGATTGTTGGCCAATTCCGGACTAACCATGATCGGAGTTATGGCCGAATGCATCATGCGGGGGGTGCAGCCACTTCAGTATAGAAGTCACCCCATGTGGGATTTCAACGGGGAGGACGACGCCACCCGCTACGGCCGTAAAGGGCCGGATTCAGTTGCCGCTCTATTAAAGATCTTGTCCACTTTGTACAAGGGAGAAGAGGAGGAATTTCTCCGCGTCAACCCACAGGGTGGATTCTCTATGCACAATCCCCCTAGCTGGGTAAGTGGTCACATTTACTTGCTCATCCGTTTAGTGTTCCCATTGTTAAATACTTAGTCTGATGACTTCAACGCAGGAACTGCGCCGGGCTGTTAAGGAAATAAGCAGCCCGCCTCCACAACCCGAGGACCCAGGACGGTCTCTCGACCCGGCCTCTCAAGAGGATCCGGACATATCTGTGGAGCTGATTGATGGAGTGTTCCATCAGTTGAGCGAGGACAACGCCGTGGTGGCCATTACGGCCGATTACCCAGGGCTAATCCTGACGCCCCAGGTACTTGAGATCGAAGTCCCAGTACCCCGGATAGGGGTCTGTCCACGCGTGTTCAATTTCCCGACTGCAACCGAACTCTGCAGGGGAGGTTTTTGAGGCGGAAGGCCGAACCTGTGGCGACAAGCCAACGAGGGGCCGCAGGGCCCCGTGGGCAGAAAAGAGGTGCAGTCCGGACCGAGGCATCAGCGCAAAGGTATGGTGCGCCCCTTTACCCCAGTTGTTATACCTTCGAGGCATATTTGACACTCGTGCCCTCTTCAGGACAAAGAGACCTCGCCGGACTATATCCGGAGAGGCTGCCAATCGCGCCTCCACCAGCCAGGCTCCGGGGGCGGAGGCGAACGCAAGGCGTGTGCCAGACATTCCTCCGATGGAGGATGTGGAAGGGTTGTCTGCCACCAACTCTGAGGTGGAAAGCGCCATGAACCACAGGCGTCGCCGGACAATTCTTCGTGACGCTTGCTTCTCCCAAGAGGCGTTAGATGCCTTCAATTCAGGAGATGCGCACCTCCGTGCCGCTCAAAATGGTCTAGCCAGAGCCACGGAGCAATATGTAAAAGACATAGGGTAAGAAAATTTTGGTAAATATATATGTAGCAGTAGCCCCCGAGACTCGAAACAGTTAGAATAACTGGTTTAAGGATCATTTGATATGCAGGTTCTTACAGAAAAGAATTCCCTACTGTCCCAGGAGCTGGAAGAGTGCAAAGCCCAACTGGAGGCCGCACTAGCCGCGGCAGGGGAGCCTAAGGAGGCCCTCTCTGGTAATATACATTTCGAAAGATAAGTATTTTCCGAAGCACGGCTTTGGTGTGAATCTGACAAATAAAATTGTAGATGGCACCGGATTGAATCCCGAAAAGCAACATATCCTACGCCAGCTAAAGGCTGGTGAGAGGGTGCTATTAAAGGTGATGGGGGAGAAGAACGTTCTCCAAGATGCCAACACCCGGCTGGGCGTCGAGCTAAAAGACGTTCGTGCCCAGCTATTAGACTCCGTGAAGGAGAATCAGCGGCTTCCGTGCGGCATATTTAGTAAGTGCTTGAACGAACCTTTTGAAAGAAAGTTCAGCGGGGAAGTCGACTGACAGAGCAATGTCTATAGGTGTGTTAACAGGTCGTCCGGCGGGGGAGATGCCCGGTTCCACGGGTGACCTTCTTCCCGAGCTCTCGCAACTGCTCGATCGAGTTTGGCAGGCGATGTGAGGTGTCGCCCAGGCCCTGTGGCCATCCGTCTCCATGCCCGAAGGTATTGGAGAGCTTGCGGAGAAGCTAAAGGGAGCACGGCGGCGCTTCCAATTGTGGAAGATATCAGCCTGCCGTCAAGGCGCTAGGGAGGCCTGGGCCATGGTGAAGACGCGGTAATCAAAGGCTGACCCCAACCACATGGCTGAGGTCGGTCCTATAGGGCCCGATGGGAAGGAGATCCCTGTAAGCTTAGTGTACGACCAAGTAGAGTTGGCCGCAAAGTACTCCCAGCAGGACTGTAAATTAGACATCCTGTTAGATGGTATTGAAGAGGAATACAATCAGTCAAAATGACTATGTAATTGAATTGACATTTATAATGCCTTCTAGCCGGATTGTAGATCATTTGTCATGGCCGACCTTTTCGCTTCAACCTCGGGGCCTGACGGTCCGGAGTGTGTCCGAATTCCCATGCAGTTATATAGGAACCGGGGAATGTGTGGAGACCAGACGTAGGGGTCATTAGTGCGTGAACAGACAAGTGCCCGACTAGTTATGTTATATTACATGCTTAGTAAGAAACATCTTCCAGGGAGAATAGTTCCGTTGGGGGTTCCTTTCCCTGGGGGGCATGCCCTAAAGTGCATGTCCATGCTGCGAAAAGAAACGCAGTAAAAATGCCTGGGGGCACATAGATAAAGAAAAAGATCATCTTTAGTTCACCGACCGAATATTCTCTTAAGAACGCTAGCTTTCGGCTTCACCCAGTCTGAGGTACACGTCCGGCTTATCCGGCAGGAACAATCACAGAGGTGCTCCCTTTACCACCTAGCCGAATAATCGGGAATGTAGGGGTAAGCATAGGAGCCAGGCAACCCAGCTTGGCCAAAACTTAAGTCATATCGATGCATATAATGGTGAATAAAAGGTACATGCGGAAGTTTGACACATGTGTTAGGCATGAAGCCCGTATAAATAAGCTTCTGTTTAAAGAAGCCCCCAGGTTTACTGAGCGCGAATAGCGCGTTAATTTGTGAGCCTTTAAAGGTTATAAGAGAGAGAAAAAGGGAGAAGGAGAGAAATGTAAGACATACAATATATAAAAAATGGACAGAGTAAGGAGACAAACACAGGATCCGGCACTAGGCATAGAATCTTCGGAGACGGGCTGCGTTCCATGGGTTCGGCTCGAGTCGGTTATCCGATGCGCGGTACGCTCCACCAGTCAGGACTTGGTCAATTATGAAGGGACCTTCCCACTTGGGCTTGAGTTTGTCCTTTTTCTTGTCCGGCATGCATAGAACTAATTCGCCAACGTTGTAATTTTTGGCCCGTACTTCTCTGCTTTGGTATCTTTGAGCTTGCTGTTGATAGAATGCGGAACGGGCTTTCGCCACGTCACGCTCCTCCTCTAATGCGTCCAAACTGTCCTGCCGATCGAGCTCGGCTTCTCTTTCCTCGTACATGCGCACTCGAGGTGAGTCATGAATTATGTCGCAAGGCAGAACTGCCTCTGCGCCGTACACCATGAAGAATGGTGTGTATCCGGTGGTGCGATTCGGCGTGGTCCTCACCCCCCAGAGTACGGAGTCAAGCACCTCTACCCAGTGCGTGTTAGATTCCTTGAGGGACCGCACTAGTCTGGGTTTGATGCCGCTCATGATAAGACCATTTGCACGTTCGACCTGGCCGTTAGTTTGTGGGTGATAGACAGAAGCATAATCGAGCTTTATGCCCATGTTTTTGCACCAGAGTTTTACCTCGCCGCCCATAAAGTTCATGCCGTTATCAGTGATGATGCTGTGGGGGACGCCGTAACGGTGTACAACCCCGGATATGAAGTCTATCACAGGTCCGGATTCGGCCGTCTTAACAGGCCTGGCTTCTATCCATTTGGTGAACTTATCCACCATGACCAGTAAGTATTTGTGCTTGTGGGTTCCGCCTTTAAGGGGTCCAACCATATCAAGCCCCCAGACCACAAAGGGCCAAGTGATGGGGATAGTTTGGAGGGCGGTGGGTGGCATATGGCTTTGGTTTGCAAAGAGCTGGTAGCCGGCACATCGTTGGACTAAGTCCTGAGCGTCTGCCCGGGCCGTCGGCCAATAAAATCCTGTACGGAAGGCCTTGCTTACCAGGGACCGGGCTGCAGCGTGATGACCGCCGAGTCCGACATGGATTTCAGCCAGGAGATTCTGCCCCTCCTCTTTGGAGATGCACCTTTGAAGGACTCCGGTAGTGCTTTTCTTATAAAGCTCTCCCTCGTGGACTCTGTAGGCTTTGGATCGCCGCACTATGCAGCGTGCCTCATTTTGGTCTTCGGGGAGTTCCTGCCTAGTAAGGTAGGCGAGGAATGGTTCTGTCCACGGGGCGATGACGACCATTATTACGTGGGCTGAAGGTGTTATTTCAATGGCAGAGCCTCCGATTGTGTTAGAATGTTCAGTGTCGGGCAGTGCAGTTGGGTCCGGGCTGTTATTGTTCGGCTCCCCTTCCCATGCCACGGATGGCTTGAAAAGCCTTTCCAAGAAGATGTTGGGGAGGACTACATCGCGTTTTGTGCCGATGCATGCCAGGACATCTGCCTCCTGATTATTTTCCCGGGCTATATGGTGAAATTCAAGTCCTTCGAACCGAGCTGACATTTTTAGGACGACGTTGCGGTAAGCTGCCATTTTCGGATCCTTGGCATCGAAGTCTCCATTTATTTGGGAGATTGCGAGGTTTGAGGCCCCGCGCACCTCTAGGCGTTGGATGCCCATGGATACTGCCATCCGGAGACCATGTAGAAGGGCCTCATATTCGGCTGCATTGTTGGAGTCCGTGTACAGAATCTGTAGTACGTATTGAACTGTGTCTCCCGTGGGGGACGTCAAAACGACGACAGCCCCCAGTCCAGCCAACATTTTGGAGCCGTCGAAATGCATGATCCAATTTGAATATGTGCAGTACTCTCTAGGGAGTTCGGCCTCCATCCATTCTGCGATGAAGTCGGCCAAAACTTGTGACTTGATGGCTCGTCGTGGCTTATAAGTTATGTCGAACGGGAGGAGCTCGATGGCCCATTTCGCAATCCGGCCCGTTGCGTCACGGTTGTTTAAAATGTCGTTAAGTGGTACTTCTGAGGCTACTGTTATTGAACACTCTTGAAAGTAGTGTCGTAGCTTCCGGGATGCCATGAATACCGCGTACGCAATCTTTTGATAATGCGGGTACCGTGATTTGCAGGGAGTGAGGACAGTGGACAGATAATAGACCGGCCTTTGAAGGGGGAATTTGTGTCCGTCTGCTTCTCGTTCGACGACGAGCACTGCGCTTACAACCTGATGTGTTGCTGCGATGTACAATAGCATTGGTTCGCCGGTGTTTGGCGCGGCCAGGATTGGGTTTGTTGCCAGTATGGCTTTTATTTCGTCGAGTCCGGCCGTGGCTGCGTCCGTCCATTTGAAGTGTTCGGTGCGCCGAAGGAGGCGGTACAGGGGAAGGGCCTTTTCTCCCAAGCGGGAGATAAAGCGGCTTAGAGCCGCCACACATCCGGTTAAATTTTGTATTTGTTTGAGGTCCTTTGGGATATCCAGTTGCGACAGAGCTCGGATCTTGGCTGGATTTGCTTCAATTCCTCTACTAGATACAATGAAGCCCAAGAGCTTTCCGGCTGGAATGCCGAAAACACATTTTTTCCGGGTTGAGCTTGATGTCGTATGTTCGGAGATTATCAAATGTGAGCCTCAAGTCGTCTACTAGAGATTCAACATGTCTTGTTTTGACGACCATGTCACCTACGTATGCCTCCACTGTTTTACCGATCTGGCTTGCCAAACATGTCTGAATCATGCGCTGATATGTTGTGCTGGCATTTTTGAGCCCGAAGGGCATCGTGTTGAAGCAGAATGGCCCGTATGGTGTGATAAATGCCGTTGCGGCTTGGTCTAGTTCTGCCATCTTGATTTGATGGTAGCCAGAATATGCGTCGAGGAAACACAATGAATCGTGTCCTGCGGTAGCATCGATAATTTGATCGATGCGGGGGAGGGGGAAGGGATCCTTTGGGTAAGCCTTGTTAAGGTCTTTAAAATCAACACACAGGCGCCAGGATTTGTCCTTCTTTGGTACCATCACCAGGTTTGCTAGCCAGTCTAGATGTTTTATATCTCTGATGAATCCGGCCTCTAATAGCTTTGCTAGCTCCTCTCCCATAGCCTGTCTCTTAGGTTTGGAAAAACGCCGAAGAGCCTGTTTGACAGGTTTGAATCCTGTTTGGATATTTAAGCTGTGCTCGGCCAGCCTGCGTGGGATTCCTGGCATGTCTGAAGGGTGCCAGGCAAAAATGTCCCAGTTCTCTCGTAGGAACTCTCGCAATTGCGGCGTCGACATCAGGATTTAACTGTGCCTCGATGGAAGCTGTTTTATTGGGGTCCGTTGGATGGACTTGGAATTTGACTATTTCGTCCTCTTGTTTAAAGGAGGTAGATTTGGATCGTTTGTCGAGTACCACATCGTCCCTATTCACCGTAGAGCGCAGCGCAGTCAGCTCCTCAGCCACTAGGGCTATTGATAGTGCCTCGAGGGCCAATGCGGCTGTCTTGTTTTCGGCGCGGAGTGCTACGTCCGGATCACTAGCGAGAGTGATGATCCCGTTAGGCCCGGGCATCTTGAGCTTCATGTACCCGTAATGGGGTATTGCTTGGAAGATTGTGAATGCTTCCCGCCCTAGTAGAGCGTGATAACCGCTGCTGAACGGGGCCACCTGGAACGTGACCTCTTCGGACCTGTAATTGTCCGGCGTGCCAAACACCATATCTAGTGTGATTTTTCCTGTACAGCGCGCTTCCCGACTGGGGATTATTCCTCTAAAGGTTGTGCTGCTTCGCATGATGTGGTTCCAGTCTATATCTATTTTTGAAGAGTTTCCTCATAGATGAGGTTCAATCCGCTGCCGCTGTCCATGAGTACCTTGGTAAGACGAAAGTCGTCCACTATTGGACTGAGGACCAATGCAGCTGGTGCTCGGGCTGTTCGGAATTTAGGTTCATCACTGGCATTAAAGTAATGGCCGTGTCACTCCATGGGTTTATTGTTGCTACTTGGTAGACTTTGGCAAGGCTGCGGAGTATCCTTTTTCGCATATTATTTGATGCGAAGGTCTCGAAGACTGTTAATACCGTATTGGTGTCTCTGGGGTGGCTTTTTGTGGCCTCCGGAATTAGGAGGTTTTCGCCAATTTTGGCCACCTTCCGGAGTATCCAACATGCTCTAAGGCTGTGAGTTGGTGTGGCGTCCTCTGTACTATGAATTTTACAGGGTCCATTAAGCCATCCTTCCAGTACGGTTTCATGCCCTGTAGAGGGTTTTTGCCTTTTGGTGTTTTACCCGGGTGTCTGGCGATGATGCACCCTTTTATTTTGGACTGGGCTTGCCTTAAGGGCCGGATTGTCCCAAAATTTTGTTTCGGTTTTCCGGGTGCTTTCCATCGCACAATACTTTCGTACTATGGACGCTAAATCAGCAAAGCGTGTAATATCACGGCGACTTATGGCGTTGAGTATTCCCTTGTCCATGGAATTATTGCAGGAGAATGAAATTGCGTCTTCCTCGCGGCAGCCCTTTATCCTGTTCATAACCAGGAGGAATCTGGCCCAGTAATGATGTACTGTTTCTTTAGGCTCTTGCTTGATTTGGGATAGATTGCTAATGTTCGGGTGGGTGGGTGGAATTAAATCCGAAGCCTTACCCCTTCTGAGGCTCAGAGGCCGAGGAATTTCCGAACTCGAAAATTTGGATTCCTGGATGTTGTCCAATGAATCCAGCCCGTCGCCTGATTCTAGGTTCAAGTCTTGAGTGATATCCTCCCCTCCGCGGACATCCGGCTTGGAGGGATCGGAAAGCCGGACGTAGTGAGTCCTTAAGATAGATGAAGGGTCACCGCACTGTCCCTCTACCATGGCAACATGATGGGTGGCTTGGGGAGAGTTAACCTCTCTTAGATCGGTTTTAGGCCCAATCTGGTCGTAATCCGTAGCGACTCCTAGGGCGGTGAAGCGATCCAAGAGGTCGTTTATGGAGGAAAGCTCTATTGGATCTAACTGCTCAGCAAGTTCCGAGTTGACATGAAGATTGTTTTCGATGGCTCGAGAGGTCATCGTCGGCGCAGAAGCCGAACAGGTGGTCATAAGAAACCGCCTAGACGGAGGGTTTGGCCGACAGCCAAAGCTCCCTTAGCAATGGTGCCGTCTTTAAAGACGGGACGAGGCATCCTTCCTGATGGCGACGACACAAAGGAACTCTCAATGAAAGGACCAATGTCGGTGTCAAAACCGGCGGATCTCGGGTAGGGGGCCCCGAACTGTGCGTCTAGGCCGGATGGTAACATGAGGCAAGGGACACGAAGTTTTACCCAGGTTCGGGCCCTCTCGATGGAGGTAAAGCCCTACGTCCTTCTTGATTAATATTGATGATATGGGTAGTACAAGAGTAGATCTACCACGAGATCAGAGAGGCTAAACCCTAGAAGCTAGCCTATGGTATGATTGTTGATGTGTATGTTGTCCGACGGACTAAAACCCTCCGGTTTATATAGACACCGGAGAGGGTTAGGGTTACATAGAGTCGGTTACAATGGTAGGAGATCTGAACATCCGCATTGCCAAGCTTTCCTTCCACGCCAAGGAAAGTCCCTTCCGGACACGGGATGGAGTCTTCAATCTTGTATCTTCATAGTACAGGAGTCCGGCTGAAGGTATAGTTCGGCTATCCGAACACCCCCTAATCCAGGACTCCCTCAACTGGTGTGAAGTCCACCCCAGAAAAAGACAGTAACTCAGGATGATGCGCCGATAACTTGGCCGTTCACACGGGCACGACCAATTGTACGGGTGTAGTGGCGCGTTCAAAAAAAAGGGATCAAACGCTCAGCCTATGTATTTCTCGTCTAAATAGATAATTTAGTGCAATTGGTTATTTACTTTAAACATAATGCATTGACGTGTTAGTGTAGAGGCACACAAAAAGAAATGGATATTGTAGTCCGCTACTTAAAAGTGTTACCTCATATGATTACATAGCCTCCATTTCATAAATTGTGTACCCGTTGAATTCATATATGAATATTACATATATTACTTCATAATAGAACCTTAAATCATCCAAGACTAATGATTTTTAATGCAAGAGTAACAATGGTGCATGTACATGATAGCTACATTGGTTGTTTGAAGAAACATCACTGTAACTTTGGCACGCACAACTGGAAAGGTTTATTTAAATAGAAAAAAATGTGATACGTGAGTGTCCAATCTTTATAGCCTTGAATCGATATTGTACCTTTGGCCACAATACGAAGTAGATATTGATTTATGTTCAAGCGATGCACGTCCACGATCGTAGATAGTGATACGTGAATGAATTGTGCAATCTCTCTCACACGCATACATATCTCATTTCCCTGTGGGCATCAGAATCACACACGCGCACTTCGTGTATTTCTCTCCCTTTGTCAAGGTTAGAATTCGTCTTTCTACCCCGTCCTACAAGTCTCTCACACAGAAACACATATGCTCTCTCTGTCGAACACGCCCACCCCTTTAGTTCCGCCCACCCACAACCACTAATGTCTCAAAGTATAATAATGTCTCTCACACATATGCCTAAGGTTAACTCGAGTTCCGGAACCATATGAATACATACAATGGGATTCCAGCAGAGCACCTTTTGTTTTGAGATTTCCCTCACACACACACACACACGCACACACACATTGTTTCTCGCTTCAATTTATCTAGAAATGGATGTATCTAGACTTATTTTAGTTATAGATACATACAATTTATCCATTCTTAGAACAAAAATTTCCAGCTAGCTGGAGAGGGAGTACATAATATAAATGGCCGCCCGTGGATCTCTTTGTCTTCCTCATGTCCGGCGGACACTTTGCGGGGTCGACGAAGGTCCTCGGAAGAGACGAAGAAGCAAAGAAACCACCTGAATGCACAGTCATAGCCTCAGCGGTGGCCTTCATGGGACCCAAGTGGCGGCGGCCTCCCGTGTTCTACTTCTCCTCGATGATGGCGGCAGACACGGAGAAGTTGGCCACCGACTCGTCGCTCTCCGTGCACCCGACTTCTGTCTCTGCCTGCATGGCGCTGCCGCAGAAACGGGAGGCGCGCCCACAGACACGGGAGGCGCGGCACCACAAACACTGGTGGCGTGGTACGACGCGACAGCGATGGCACCCGTACCGGTGTGCTCGCCGCCGTGCCGGCGTGGAGCAAGTCGCCACTCCTCATTGAGCTGAACTGGAGCAGTGAGTTGTTGAACCACGCGCCTGCTTGGGGCAACAACTGGCTCCGTCGGGCCAAGAGAGGTTGGTGAAGCACCGAGCGGCCTCGCCTGTATTCGGAGGGCTCGGCGGGCCACCCAGCCGGCTAATATGCCGGAGAACGGCTCCTCAGAAGCCATCAGAAAAGTGGAGAAAATGGTGAAGGAGGAGATGGGGGAGCGGCGGAGGGGTGCGATTCTTTCCCGCTGTCGGTCTGGCCTCGTGTAAATAGAGGGCGGACGGTAGGAGCTTGGCCGACGTCTGGCCTTGTTTAATCTGAGGGCGGACGGGAGGAGCTCGGCCGATGTTGTGTTTAATTCCGGCCCGCTCATGAACAGACGTGTGGCCGAAATAGGTTTCTCGGTTTGCATGCGGGTTTAATGGAGGGGTTTGATGGAGGCGAGGAGGCGTGTTCAGCCGGGCGTGCCGCGAACAACGCAGTACTATTCGATTCGACAGCGGGCGGCGCTGTACTATTCGATTTGATATGAGGCGGCGCAGTTCCCGGTACGGCTTTAATGCAGACGAGGGAGGGAGTAGCGGTTCCCGAAATGTTGAACGACCAATGCATCCTCCTTCAATTAATGCATGAGGGAAGTAATGGGAGGAGGACCGGGAAAAGAGGCTGGACGATGTGAATGCAATGCAGTTTTCCCTCATATAAAGGTGCCCCTCCATTCCAATGCATCTACCACATCGTACGCACCTAAGCATTTGCCTAAGCACCTACACTAAGCGCAAAAGAGCTCACTCCAGACCCATGGCGGCGATGCGCACGAGCGGCCACCGGCTGTGCGAGATGGTCCACGACATCGGCCTGCGGCATGGCGTCGAGGATTGTCCCCAGACGGTGTTGGAGACCGGCTGGTGGATGGCCGCCGTCGACGCCAACTACGATTCTCAGTTGGACCAGATGATCGTTGCCACCACCAACAAGTTCACCGTCCTTAATAAGCTCGCGGACGACGTCGCCGTACTCCTCCAACCCGCGCGCCCGGGCTCCTCATTGCCTGCCACCCTAATCGGCCTCCATGGCCGGAACCTCTTTCAAGCACTGGTGGCCCTGCGACTGCCGCCGACGCCATGAAGAATGTCCACCTGGAGGTCGCGCTTGCTGCGTGGTGCCTCGCCCTGCAAGAATTCGTCGACCTACACATCCACGTGTACAAGCAAATCGTGTACATAGGATCTACAAGTACAGTGAGGATGCTACGACTTTGGCTTTCCTCAACCGGCTGGAAGCCTTGGATGCCTTTGCTGAGAAGCACCTCGACCTCGCCACAAAAGCCACCGCTCCTTAGCCGCCGGTCGGTGGCCCGGCGCACTAAGTTGAGGAGGAGGAGGTCGTACGTTGATGGATGCATCTTTCTTCTTGCCTTCTGTAACCACCACTGCGATCGCATCATCATCGTGGCCTTAATTCTTATTGTGTTGTTGCATTCTCATTCTAGTCAATACCGACATGGGCGATCCCTTTGCTTAATTATATGCATCACTTTAACTAGTACTCCATCCGTCAATTTATAAGTTGTGCTTACCTTTTCCATCAACTTCGTGCAACGCGCGGGCATCTTGCTAGAAACACTAGAACATGTCGGACCGCATGTGACCAAACCGACGATGCGTCAACCTAGCTACTACGTACCCTGCTTATCTGGCGGAAATAGTCCCGCCCTAGCATTTCCAACCATTATTTCTATCTATCGATCGTGCCAAGGAGCAGAACCAAAATGTTAAATTTATACATGTTTCTCTATTCCTACTCCTATAAAAGACTCAGTTGGTGATGGTGGTGTGTCTGCTATCCATCGTTTCTGACCATTAGATCTGCATCTAACGGCTGTGAGGTAAGTTGTGGCATTTTTGCAAGAATAGCCCACTTCTCTGCTCCAATTTGCTGAAGGCAACCACATCCCTCCCTCACCTCATCAAAACAGCCTGAGAAATATATCTCTACTTTTATAAAAAACCGAATTGGTGATGATGGTGTGCCTGCCATCTTGTAATATAGACAGTCCGATCTATATCTGACGGATAGAAAGCAAACTATGACAATTTTACAAAAAAACCCACACCTCTCTCCACATTTATAGATAAGTCCTTGACTCGTTCATCCTTATCTCCCACAACCTCATTGCCGAGCAATTAAAGAAGGAAGTCTCTGAAACAATCTGGTATGGTGGCCGCTGCTGGCGCCGTCCATCCCCATGCCTCCGCCTAGTCCGACCACCAGTCACCACCATGCCCCACTCCTCCTCACCTTATCTCTCATTTTTCTTGAGATATCATTTTTCGATGAAACTCTCGAGATACCATTTTTCCGATATAATTCTTGAGATATCATTAGTTTTTACACATGTGATTACTCCTGCATGGGTCAATCACAACAGATGTTTTGTAAAAAAAATGCATCTTGATGTTCCATGCAATGCACGGGCATCTTGCTAGTACTCGTATAAAAGACTCAGTTGGTGATGGTGGTGTGTCTGCCATCCGTCGTTTCTGACCATTAGATCTGCATCTAACGGCTGTGAGGTAAGTTGTGGCATTTTTGCAACAATAGCCCACTTCTCTACTCCAATTTGCAGAAAACCCCTTATTATCTTGAAAGCAACCACATCCCTCCCTCACCTCATCAAAACAACCTGAGAAATATATTTTGAGTGAAAAGTACTCCCTCCGTTCCTAAATATTTGTCTTTCTAGAGATTTCAATAAGTGACTACATACGGGGCAAAATTAGAGAATCTACACTTCAAAATATGTCTATATAATCCGTATGTGATAGTCCATTTGAATCTCTAAAACGACAAATATTTAGGAACAGAAGGAGTAATATATTAGGAGTATATCAAAACAAGAGTGATTTCTTTCAAGTTTGTGAACAAGTACTATAGTTCTACTACTTTGGTCCGTCGCAACGCACGGGCACATTGCTAGTAAAAGGAAAAGGCCTGCCGCGTTCGCGTCGCACTCCCCCCACACGCCCGGGAATCGGGAGTACTCCACGGCCCATTCGGCACGACATATAGCTTAGGGAAGGCGCGCTGCCTAGCATTTTCACTTTCATGTGGGACTGCCGTTGAGCAAACCGACTATTGGCAAACCGCACCCCGCCCGCCGTCGCGTTGGAAAACAGAAACGAGGGGAAGATCTAGTTGTAGCACAGAAACCAAGAAATTTGGTGTCAGATGGGGCTCATTGATAGAGTAGGAGCATTCCGTACTACTCTACTGCGAGCACTACTGGCCATTGGATATCATCTACATTGCAGCAGATTTTGCCACATGTAGAATCTAGAAGACTCCACATGTAGAAGCATAATGCAAAACCACCAGAATCTCATGCGTGCAATGCACATGGACCTTATTAGTAGTTGATAGTAGTAAGAAATAAATTCCGGGTTTGGCACGAGCTCGTACTGCCAGAGCACCACAAGGCCTACCGCAGGAGTTACATTTCCCTCTCAGGGCCGACGGGACCGAACTTCAGTGGCTTAGTGCCCAGCCTATGAGTTAATGACATGCGGCCCTTAAATGCAGCTGGCCCACATGTCATTGTCATCGTGGTGGTGTGGTTCGCGGCTCACTCATTCGAGATGAACCGACCGGTGGTGGCGTGGCCGTGGCGAGGGTGCCACAGCGGGGCATCGGGGCGTTACGAGGCGTAGATGGCCACACCGGCGGGTACTACCTGTAGTGCAGAAGTACTCCAGCTGAGGATTGATGCCCGGGACAAAATGTGTCACAGCCGCTGGATGAAAATTTGATGGTGCGGGAGTACGGATCGGAGCACAGTAGCGGAGCAGGCAAACTGTGTCCAATCGGGTGTGGCTGTGGTAGAAAGTTGATGGTCGCCGCAGTTCAGCTGGCCCGCATGTCATGCACACAAAGGCAGAGGAGCGGTGGGGTCGAGAGGGATGAGGCACACGTCGGGGGGATGAGGATCCCCTGATGTGAACAATCCTACCATTCTATCACTGACATGTGGGACTCGCAAGTGTGGGTCCCACCAGTCAGTGAAGGAAAGGCAGGGTAAGGCAGTGATAGCCACGTCAGAGGATCCATGTCCACGTCGGGGGATGTCATGCTTATAGCTAGCATTGGAGCGACGTCGTGGGAATCACGTGTGGGTGTGGCAGTGGTAGAAACAAGAAACGTGATGGTCGCCATGGTTCAACTTCCATGGACAAGCTGCATGTCTGCTGACACATGTATGTCAAAACTAGAGTGTTTATATTTCAAGCACGTGAACAAGTATTATTCTACTACTTTGGATCCATTGCAATGCATGGGCCAGCACATTGGTAGTATTAGTGTCTATCTCTATCTCTACAGGCCTTCCCTCGTTCATTCTTTTCTATCACAAGATAAACTACTCATACAAATGCATCTTGATGTTCCGTGGTGACAAACCAAGGGACTTGTTTCGTATGGGACACATCCTACGATATACGCCCCCTCTCCCAATTTATTTGTTTTGAATCTTTTCGTTTTATAAGTTTCAAATTCAAATTTAGAGGGGCAGTGGGGCTAAGAGGGGTGAGCCGCAGGTCGGAGGACGTGTGGTGTCATGGGTTCGTGCAGCGTCGTGGGAACCATGTGGCTGTGGTAGAAACTTGATGCTTGCCACATTTAAGGTGGCCCACATGTCATGCACACAAAGGCAGAGGGGCGGTGCGCCCGAGAGGGGTGAGGCGCACGTCGGGGGACGTGGTGCCGTGGGTTTGTGCGGCGTCATGGGAATCACGAGTGGCAGTGGATGAAACGTGATGGTCGCCGTAGTTGAACTTCCATGGACAAGCCGTCATGTCTACGGACACATGCATTGCATACCGATCACTAGAAGGAGTAGTAGAGAAAGCTAGGAGTAGTAGAGAAAGCTAGGCGGGTAAATAGTTCCTTATTGTCAAGCGGACCCATGCTACTACTTGTTCCAAAGACATGCACACCATCAAAATAGTCCATCTATATCAATATACATCGAGAGGGAATATTTTTTATACAAGAGAGGAAATAGTTCATCCATCCATAATGCCCTGCTGCACACCAAGCTCTCTGGACCTTGCAGCTATCTCGAAATTAACACGGGCATCGAGGGCAGCATATTTTATCCACTCGTACGTCAAGGGATAATTCTCCCATCCATACGACCTTAATGCCAGCGTCTCGTCACCCTTTTGAATATTTGTTCCGAGCACAAAATTTGCTACGTCGAATAGGGATGGTGTCGGTTTATCACAATCTTCTACAGGAATTTTTATTCTAGTTTGTAGGTCAGCGATGCTTTTCAAATCAAGGTTGTATGGCTCAAACTTCTGTTTGTCCCCTGCGATGGCTGGCCCACAGAATTATATGTCCTCCCGAGACAAGAAATCGTGAAGCACACCTGGTATGGAGGGCGCATGTATGATGTGGTACACCAAAACATCATCTTCGAGGCACAGCTGAAGGACATCGGCGCGTTGGATCTTCCTAGTGGCACGCTCCGTGTACTCTGTGTCGAGACAGATGACATTCATCTCCACCTTTTGGAGGGAGTTGGATACATTGTTGATCCACTTCCGAACAACCCTTGGGTGGTCAGTGATTGTGGCAACTATGCTCAACGAGCCTTCGACGAGGACATGTTGGATGCTAAAAACCTGCATCTCGATCACTTTCGCCATTTGGAACCGCTGGACCGGAGGGCTATGGTTTGGATAATTAGGATTAGATGGCTAGTCTAGCTGAAGAAGATGATTATTTATAGGGGCTTCGGAATTACTCCAGGAGGATGTGAAGAGGTTATAACAATATGAATGCAGTGTGGTTTGGATGCAAATGAAGATCAAGGAGTAGTGAAAAGCCGAGGAAAATTGGTTCCCGATGGAGAAGTAAATGGGAGAAGTTATGCACATGCATGAGGAGAGCTGCGGTGGTTTGACTGCTGCATGCAATGGATTGGACGGGCTCTTCGGTTGCCTTTTCTCTCTCCCACACGCATAGTATGGCCCACTCGTATGCTGCAGTTTATTGGCCGGAGTCTGGCTGTAGCTGCTCATGCGTATGCTAATTAATGCTGTGAATGCGGGGCATGGAAGGAAATGGGCGCATTCAAAAGGGTATATAGGCAGACTAATTAGAGAAATACTAAAAAAAGTTATGCGCAGACAAAAGAGGACCGGAGGGAGTACTACTAATGTTCCTACTACGGTTAAGGAATATGCGGTTATCCTCAAAAAAGAAAAGTCCTTCTTCGCGCTTCCGCATGCACGAGAATTTGGTTCTGCTCGCAATATGGATGATAGATGGAGGATGAAGTGAACCCAGAGGCATGCTAGCACGGGAGTGTACTCATGTTCCTACTACTCCTACTAGTAGTAGTACAACTGTGGTACACTTGATGGTCAAAATACTATTATTCATCCGGTCCACACAGTGAAGTGATAAGACCTTGCGCCCGAGGTGACACTAGTCCAGGCAGCTTGTTCGGGTTACCAAGTCAGCCTCACCTTGTGCACTATGCAGTCACTATCACTGCCGCTATATAGCATGCCTCGCCTCGTCTTCCTCTCCCCTAGCACCACTCCATCTCCATCTCCATCTCGCCGGAGATCCTGAGGTCACTCTTCATTATCTCACTGTGCCCCCGCATACCCTCGCCTCGCTCGCCTCCCCCAGTACTACTATTCCCTCGCTAGCCGCTCCAGCACTGACAGCCTTCTCCCCCGTAAATCAAGCCCCCCAAAACCCCACCTTCCAAACTCCACCATGGCCGAATGCGAACCGCGCAGGATCCATATGAGTCGTGATTGGAGCAATCTCCCCAATGACGTCCTCGACCTCTGTTGTTCGTGTAAGGATATGTTGAGCGCCCTGCGGCTGGTTGCATGCTCGAGGGGCATGCACATGGCCATCATCGAAGCGAGGCCAAAGCTTTTCAAGACACCCCGCTTGCTGCTATCTGGTCTTGCAAGATTGGCTCACCATGATACGGAGGCGTACATGATTCCCCTCGACTTCAATCCGATCTCCATTAGCGGAAACTTCTTTGCAGGTATGTAGTCGGTCGCCGTACATCATTTCCCTCGACTTCAATCCGATCACCATCGCCTAAACCTTCTTGGCAGGTATGTACTGGGTCGGCATGAACTCCCACTGGATGGCTGCCTTCAGAGAAGACAGTAAAAATTTGGTTCTCATGAACTTCCAGACCTCCCACGAGATTATCCTTCCTCCGTTGGATTATATAGACTTTTACCATCGCGGTCCTAGTCATCTAGATTACCAGGTCAGTTGGACGGACCTTATTTTGTAGAAGATTGTAATCTGCCAAGTGCCCACACGACATGCGAATTACGCAGACTTCAAGCTAATTGCCTTGTTCGACCGCGGACTCGCCTATCTTTATGCCGGTGCCTTCTTTAGCTGGAGACAACTTAGCTCGCAGTGGATCATCATCAAAGCTGATACACACTTCTGTGATGCTATTCAACACAATGGCATCATCTACGCGATCGACAAAGCAGATGGCACCACGTATTGCTGGGACGGCGCGTGTAAGTTGTTTCCGTCTCATGTTAATGATGACGCCATGACGATGTTTGAACTTTTTGTGATGATTGGCATATCCCTGTTTGAGCAGAATTTGAGTAGAACTATGGCAATGTATTAGAGATGCCAGAAATCAGCTATATTTGGAATGAGTTAATTCATGCGATTGTGACCATGTCAATACAACCAATTTGTACCCCTGAATAATCAAACGGTTAGGAATATATGGATATTCTCCTTATTTTACTGTAATCTATATACTACTACTAAATATGAGTGTGTATCAATGCCCATGTTGGTTTCCTCATTTTTATGATGTAGAAACATGCACCACATTGTTGGATTCATCTAACCATACATTAGGGAAGTAAATGTGGACATGGAGAACTCTATATTTGGAAGTAGTGAAATCCTGTAATGCTTACCATGTGTACATACCTATATTCACCCTTCAGCAATCAATGGCTAGAATAATATCCTCACAAAAATTTCGCCCACAGAACACGAGTATATAACAATGCATGGTCAGTTAGTTACCTTGAAGAATTTGTTTGTGAGGACAGAATATGATTCCATAACAAGCATGACATGGTAGTTTCCTATGAAGAATCAATTGCGAGATAACATGAGTATAACCATCCATGGCACTTCTATATTTTCGAACCCAGTATACATTTCCCTGTATTTTCCTCCCAGTTCAAAGAGGGACATATCAATGTTGTTTCTTGCATTATCCTACTCATACTCTGAACAATGTTGATATTACATTAACAATGCCTGTCCTTTTTGATATGATGCAGTGTCCCTACAGTTACTGCCCTTTGTAATCACACCACCTTTGCCAAAAACAGGGAAGCACAATTGGTTCCTCGCTCGATCAGACGACGGCAAAAAACTGATGATCATTCCGACACATGAGCCGGAAAAGTTATATTGCAAAAACCCCACTGTATACAAGCACCGTGAAATACATGAGTATCCGAACAGTGGCTGTTACGTCTATGAGCAGGATACCAGCTTGTTGGGGCCTTCAGGATTTTTTAGTTGGAGGCGGTTAAACAGCCTTGGTTCACACTCTCTGTTTCTCGGACTCAATTATACGATTAACCAGGAGATCACCGTTGGCAAGGACCTTGATGGCAGAGAGGCTCTGCCTGCTTTGGAAAACAATGTCTACACGGCGAGCCCTAGGAGTTCGGGAGCAAACTCCCCTGATTGTCAACGATATAGCCTGCAGCCAAAAGAAGGTGAAAATGACAAAGGCATCCGGATTAACTTTGATCCTTGGATGTCTCAATTACGACGGGCAGTGATGTGGTTCAAGCCTTCAGGTTCATAGGTAATTGGGCTATTGCGTTGAAAGGGTGGAGTACTGGTGTCTCTGGATCATTGGTTGCTGAAGCAGGGCTGCAAATTATGATGGTGTTGGATCATGTCACACCCTGATTTTCATGCCACAACACTTAAACTATTAATCATGATAAAATGTGGTTTGACAAAAACTTTTGAGTGTTTAGGTCTTTGCTTGATTTGATTTTTGAGTGTTGGTTGCAAGTGCTCTAAAAATCAAATAAATCCTCCAACTCTTATACTCCTTCTCCTTGATGCAAAACCGTGCCCAATGATCATGCCATGTGTATAGGACATAAAAATAATTTGGCCAAATAGTATTTTCAAAAATTAGTTTTCCAAGAACCCCTGAATTGAGATTTGCACTGCAAGTACTTAATTAAGGGTAGTAAAAATCTTTCTAAAAATATATTTGACTCCTATTAGATATAGGACACCCAGAAACCACAAAAATATAATTTTAAAAGTTATTTTCCTATTTTATTTAAACGCTTTTTCTGAAGTCCAGAAATGTTCTTTAATAGGGTGTCAGGACCCCGACTCAATGCCACATCGATCTAGCATGTAACACCTCATATCACTTTGCGGCCTCACGCACGGTATTCCCACGGGTGTCGCCTTACCTTTGCCCGGGACCGTTTGCGCCTTTTGGCACACGTATATGACAGTGTCGCTAGCATCCATATGATAAGGAGTCCGGGCTGACATGGCTAGTCGTAAACCCAAAGCGGCACAGACTTACAGGGACAGGCATCCATGACCCAGCATCGAACGTGTCGGTCATCAGCGAGTGAATCCAGGCTGTAGCACTGGGCTAGCAGGACTCCGGTGAACCGGGCTGTAGCGGGCTAACAGGACTCCGGTATTCACCGCGTGACATTTCCCCGAAGGGACAGACACAGGAACGAAGAAGGACACATGCCGGCCAGCCTAAGTGTTCCGGAGCAGTAGCAAGCTACCATGGCTCGGTGGAAACACTAGGAGACATTTCCCCGTAAGAGAGGCTACTAAAGATAAACAACTAGATGGTCAGATCCCACACATACCAAGCATTTCAATAACATACACACAATATGCTCGATATGTGCAAATACAACATGGCATCACAACATGACTCTACAACTCAAGTATTTTAATCAATAGGCTCCGAGGAGCGAGATATTACAAACAGGGGTCTCATGACCCAACACTCAGAGCATACAAGTCAAAGCACAAGCGGAAGCTATCATGTCTGGGTACAGACATCTATAAATGAAAAAGGCCGAGAAGCCTGACTATCTATCAGATCCTGCCGAGGGCACAAGATCGTAGCTGAGGTAACAAGCTAAACGTCGAAGTCCACGTGGAACTACTAGTGAGACTGAAGTCTCTCTGCAAAAACATAAAATAGGCAAACGTGAGTACAAATGTACCCAGCAAGACTTACATCAGAACTAACTACATATGCATCATTTTCAACAAAGGGATGGTGGGGTTTAACTGCAGCAAGCCAGCTTTGACTCGGTGGCTATCCTAAACTACGACTGCAAGCGACTCTTTTGAGGTGGCGCACACGAGTCCACATATTCACCATATCAATACACCACTATGGATCCGCTCCCGTCTCCCTACGAGAACGCCATCCATAGCACTCATGCTTATCTTGCGCATTTTAAAGTATCCACTTTCACTTGTCTATGAACTGATATAAGCAACCCAGAAGTCCTTTTCCGCGGACACGGCTATTCGAATAGATGATGTTAACCCTGCAGGGGTGTACTTCTTCATACATGTTTCCACCACTTAGCGTCTGCACACGACATGTGCTCGGCAGACTTCAAGCGAAAGCCGACGTGGGTGTAGACCACGACCTACCTAAACACTCAAGTCTCTAGTCCAGGTTTATCGCCTATTCGGGTTCCATCCATGAGGAGATCCGGCCGAAGTTTCGCTCACAGCCCCAAACGATGTGAACAGGGTTCCCGAGATACCAAACGGGCATCCGGTACACCGTGCCACGTACCTACCGCATCACAGCCCACCCCTACGGTCAGCGCTGTCCACGGCCTCCAATAAGCTACAAACACCAGAAACTACTTGCAACTCCTGGACAGAGGACTAGGGTGAATAAGAAGTCGAGCGGGGTCATATTTCAGGGCCCAATGTATGGTAGTAGCTGAATCATGGATCACAAACACAGAACTCAGTTCCTGAGGACGGCTGCAATGAGACAACCCACCATGTACTCCTACATGGCCTCTCACCGCTACCTTTACCAAATCGTGTTCACACACTTAGCTCACACACAGTAGGACATGTTCACACGCCTCTGATTCATCCCCGACGAACCAGGCCTGACTCAACTCTAAGCAGTAGCAGGCATGACAAACAAGCATGAATGAGTAGGCACAACAGGGCTCAAACAATTCCTACTCATACTAGTGGGTTTCATCTATTTACTGTGGAATGACAGGTCATGCAAAGGATAGAGGGGTTCAGCTACCGCAGCAAGTAACAGATGAATCGTTGTTGTCCTAATGCAGTAAAAGAGAGCAGGAGCGAGAGAGTAGGATTGTATCGGAATGAACAAGGGGTTTTTGCTTGCCTGGCACTTCTGAAGATAACATTGAGTCTTCATCAGTGTCAACGATCACATCATCGGTATCATGTCTATCGAGAGGGGACAAATACCGGCAACACAGAAGGGAACACAATCAATGCAATGCACAATATGATGCATGATCATGACATGGCAAAATGAATGTGTTTTGAGCTAATGCAACTAGCAACAGATTAAATGAAGTTGGTTTGAATACAAGATTCAAATTTAAACTCCATATGTGATTATTCAAATGCCATTTAATTGATTTGTGCTAAACAGCAGCTATAAGTTGTTCTAACATGCATGAAAATGGTACAGATGGATTCCTTGAATTTTTCTGATAATTTTTCATATATAAATTATTTAATTTGGAGTTACG
>NC_041384.1:199418416-199425690 GCF_002162155.2 Triticum dicoccoides | reverse complement strand
GGGGGGGGCAGCAGGAGGTGGAAGCAGGAGGTGGCGCTCGGGCGCGGGCGCGTCGACACGCCTCTGCCTACTGGCAGAGGTTGAAGACGGTGGGGAGTTGGGCTGGGCTGGCCGGGGGAGATGGGCCAGGTAAGTGGCCCAGGTGGCTGCAGGTAATGTTTCTCTCTCTCTTTTATAATTCTGTTCTGTTTTATATTTTTTTCTATTTCTGCAATTTGTTTTTGATTTGTTTTAAAATATCAAATCATTTTATAAAATCCTGGAAATAATTATGGGTACTTTCTGAATTATTTCAGTGACCCTAATCAATTTCCAACATTTATTTGAGCATTTAAATTATTTATAGTATTTAAATGCCCAAAGTCAAATACAATATGATTTAATTCAAAAATCCAAAAATGACCTAAGAATATAATCATCATTTTTGGCAGAGGTTTCCACCTTAACCAGAAATCATGAACTTTTCTTAGGAACCTTTTGGGTTTATTGAAAAGATTTTAATTCACCCTAGTTGAGTTGATTTAATGCTAGGGTTTGAACATCCCCATTTCAAATTTAGGCAAAATTTAAATATGATGCAAACATGAAGCTAGCCTAGAGCACTACCAGCAGCTAGGGATGTGACAACTCACCCCCACTAAACAAGAATCTCATCTCGAGATTCAAGCGTAGGGTAGGATGAAGGGGAAACGCAAACTAGTACAATCTTCACGATCCAGGGTGCACTTCAGTTGAACGTTGATTCATTCACCATCATTGTCTTGATGTCTTGTTCTGAGAAATCCTGCCAACATGACATGGAGGGAAGAAGGAGACTCTAGAAGGGTCGATCTTCTTGAAGATCGAACAACTCACGGATTAACTCCCGGAATGTGACATAGCAACATCTCTCAAGCTGAGAGACGAAGCATACCTCTAGAGGGACGGAGTGGAGCAGGTGACGAGGTTCACTAGGTAGACAGCAATTCCAGACTTAAGAATGTGGTGATCGGTTGTCAACATAACGAGGAGTTGAATTGCCATGACACCACGACGAAACATCCTGGAGAAGGGTGATTCGTAGATTATTATCTTAAGTGGAAAAAAGAATTACCTTTGATATAGAGATCACTGAGACTCTCTATATCAGCCGAAGGCAAATCACAGCAATCGATTGGCGGGGTCGGTAGAATGGCATACTCGGACTTGGATGATATGGATTACCTTGTTGAAGACAACGTAATGGATGAATTTGCTTACCACCGGAAATGGAAGAGACCCATGGTAGAATGTCACATTGGCGGTGCATGCTGGGAACAAAATGCAAATGCTGGGAATGATTCTGGTAACTGGGGAAGAACCCAACAATAGGGAGTGAATTCACTGTTTGATAAGATCATAGCATTGCCGAGGAAACTGAGAGCAAACCCAGTTAGTGCTGATGATAACACGTAGAGCTTGTGCGTGCTCTCAAGAACTTGAGCATTTCCACAATCATCAAGGTTTTATCAACAACCGCGTCAAGGGTGCTGACAACACAACATACTACCATGATGAATAGCGATGGACGATGCAGATGCGAAGGAGGATAACACTTTCTCAGATTTCACCTTAGCGAGGCCAAGCAAAAAAAAATCTGGATGATCGACCGAGAGACATTTAGCACTCCGCTTCTAATGTTCTCCTTGATGTGCTAGTATAACCCCTTCATAGATATGGTTTGATATCTAAAACATCAAGTAAAAGGTCGGACTTCGGAACACAAAAATCCATAGGGGCAACTAGGGAGTAAATCCTACGAAATCCCTATGGGGGGCGGGGGGTGGTCAACTTCATCAATCAAGATATTATAATAACAGGTCTTCCGGCTGGATGTGTTGGCCACGACATCCACTTTACCGGTTTTCGAGGGACCGATATTATAGTTCTTGGGAAAATGTTCCAACCATCATATCTGCCTGAGATTCAGATCTGGTTGGTGTCAGGATATTCCAGACCCATCGAGTCTAGGAAGAAAAATGAAGGTTTGCAACACAAATCGACGAGATGACGTTGCGAGATTCTCGGGAAATGAACTACGATAGTAAGCTCCAAAACATGAGCTGGTTCTGCTACTAACATGTGAACACGTTGTCCCAGACAAGCATGACCACATAGTAGTCTTATAATAAAACACTACCGAGTTCAGGAGGGGGAACCATCAACGAGGGTATCGAAGTCCTTACATAAGTCCGGATTAGCTCTTATGAAGGAACTCCTTCTCCTTGAACAAATCAACCAGTGGCTTGGTGTGCTAGGGATACATATAGATTGAAGGTTGCAAGTCTTCAAACCACATCATTCTTCGCACGTGTGCATGACTGATTTGGAATGATTCCAAAGAAAGCAACATTGACTTTCTCGAATCCACGGCGGCAACTTGCATCAGATGCACATGAATTAAAGGAAGTCACTACCTTCATCCAAACATATGCTTCATGAGCTAGCATGAACAAATGCTTTCAAAAGTTTCCAACACTAGCTTAATGTTCAGCAAAATTATGGAGAAGACAAGGATGTTGTCAATGGGCTCAACAACAATTCATCTAGGTTTCCTTTTCAAAGGAATTCCATAGTTAAGTGAACACGGTGATAGCATTGGTCAGACCCAAAGGATATAATGGTGTATGCTCGAGGGATCAACCACGAGTAAGACAACATTACGAACATCGTTGGTTCCGACTTGATTTGACGATAGCCCACACTCAAATCAAAGGATTGATAAGACAATAGGTCCAACAACTGATCACAGGGACCAATCGATGAAGATATCATCTTTCTTCAACACACACTACACAAGAATATCCCTTTGGAACGAACTAAGTCAGACAAGCTTTTATCTTCCAACTCTCCAAGTTGTTGTCCAGCTTAACCAACTAGCTCAGGGATATCTAACACCGATTCTTGGAAAGAAGGTGGTTCTTAAGAAACCAACTTGATCACGGGCTCAACATAACGGTCAGGTGACGACCTGGTGATACTTCCGAGAAGACATTCAGAAAATCACGAACCACCGGTATGTTACTAAGCTCGAGAACAATCTCGCTTTTGAGGGCAAGACGATATAATCAAATGAGTGAGGACTTGACAAGATCCTAACTCATCAATCGAAGGGTGCACCGAAATAAGAACTAGGTAGCACGATAAGTCTTAGAAGGATGATTCAATAACCAACATACTAAGAATAAAATTATTATCCTTTAACTACCAAGCAACGAGGTTGCTAGGAGTATTGATTTCACACATCACAATTCATTTGTCGGTATTCCGGTTGCATCAACACGGAACCGAGGAATGAAAAAGGATGGCGAGAAGTATCACTATGTCAAGAATTCACAAAAGGTGGTGCAATTCTCATGAAATTCCTGTCATAAAGAAGGTAATACTTCAGGGTAGAGCAGACCAGAAGCTGGATTGTAACTTGATCTGCGGAACACAACTACTTTGACCCAACCCTACATATGGATGAGGTACTGGAGTTTGTTTCTCCTAGTCATTCAGGACGGAATGGCTTGACGGGCCACAAGAGTAATAGGCATCGACAACGAACGCGCGCATACTCTTGACTATCAATTGATAGACGAAGGTCAGTAGACAACTAAAGAGGGACAACTCAAAGGAACATATAACTTTCTGAGTTGTGGATGCATAAATTAGTATGTCGAACCGAGTTCAACATAATTCTTCCGGATAACCCATGCAGAAAGGTAGAACTGGCAGAGTCACGATTTATGAATGGGGAACTCCTCAAGAATAATCCTGTTGTGATATTTCAGTTCAACGAGGAACTTCTGCCATAATAGTTCATAGTATTTGGAAGAAGGAAATACCACGAACTTCGAGGACTATCGCAAAGTTACTAATATCATAAAGGAACTAGCAATTACTATCAACACGAAGTAGGTGGAGTGAATCTCGGGTTCAAGAACCCAGGAGTAGAATACCTACTACTAAGTAGCATCACGGGATGCTTCCGAGAATAAAGGCCAGAATCTTCACACTAGGACACAAATCATGGCTAGACCACTAGATGATCCCCTAAGCACTTAGGGTCATAATAATAATTCCAACATATATGTCAAGGCAATAATTACCTCAACACACCGATTAGTGTGGTTAATCTGGCCCATGGGAACATCGGAAACAGAAGGAAGGGATTTGCAAATGCATCGGACTATTTAGAAACCTGGGATGACTCGGACAGCATAACGGCTGTAAATGCTCAGAAAAGATTTGAGACATTCACAAAAATGGTGGCATAACCACTCAGAAGCACAATATCAAGGTCTCGAGATCAACAATTAACATACGGAAGTAGTAGGAACTGAACTGAGACTTAATTCCAACAATTTTATAAGTCCACTGATTAGTAACACGTGATCCTAATAGAAAGAAGAGATAGCCTAGTTCTTGATCCCCGCAGGAAAGATAAGATAACTCAGATCAGAAGGCATGAGGTATAAGGAGTAAAAAGAGCCTTACGTTCCATCCCACAATCAATTCCCTTATATAACTAAAGAATTTTCTAGACTCAACTTCGACCAGTTTGGTTTGGTAATCCTACAGGCAGTCAAGCTCTGATACCAACGCTGTCAGGACCCCGACTCAATGCCACATCGATCTAGCATGTAACACCTCATATCACTTTGCGGCCTCACGCACGGTATTCCCACGGGTGTCGCCTTACCTTTGCCCGGGACCGTTTGCGCCTTTTGGCACACGTATATGACAGTGTCGCTAGCATCCGTATGATAAGGAGTCCGGGCTGACATGGCTAGTCGTAAACCCAAAGCGGCACAGACTTACAGGGACAGGCATCCATGACCCAGCATCGAACGTGTCGGTCATCAGCGAGTGAATCCAGGCTGTAGCACTGGGCTAGCAGGACTCCGGTGAACCGGGATGTAGCGGGCTAACAGGACTCCGGTATTCACCGCGTGACATTTCCCCGAAGGGACAGACACAGGAACGAAGAAGGACACATGCCGGCCAGCCTAAGTGTTCCGGAGCAGTAGCAAGCTACCATGGCTCGGTGGAAACACTAGGAGACATTTCCCCGTAAGAGAGGCTACTAAAGATAAACAACTAGATGGTCAGATCCCACACATACCAAGCATTTCAATAACATACACACAATATGCTCGATATGTGCAAATACAACATGGCATCACAACATGACTCTATGACTCAAGTAATCTATTCAATAGGCTCCGAGGAGCGAGATATTACAAACATGGGTCTCACGACCCAACAATCAGAGCATACAAGTCAAAGCACAAGCGGAAGCTATCATGTCTGGGTACAGACATCTATAAATGAAAAAGGCTGAGAAGCCTGACTATCTACCAAATCCTGCCGAGGGCACAAGATCGTAGCTGAGGTAACAAGCTAAACGTCGAAGTCCACGTGGAACTACTAGTGAGACTGAAGTCTCTCTGCAAAAACATAAAATAGGCAAACGTGAGTACAAATGTACCCAGCAAGACTTACATCAGAACTAACTACATATGCATCATTATCAACAAAGGGATGGTGGGGTTTAACTGCAGCAAGCCAGCTTTGACTCGGTGGCTATCCTAAACTACGACTGCAAGCGACTCTTTTAAGGTGGCGCACACGAGTCCACATATTCACCATATCAATACACCACTATGGATCCGCTCCCGTCTCCCTACGAGAACGCCTTCCATAGCACTCACGCTTATCTTGCGTATTTTAGAGTATCCACTTTCACTTGTCTATGAACTGATATAAGCAACCCAGAAGTCCTTTTCCGCGGACACGGCTATTCGAATAGATGATGTTAACCCTGCAGGGGTGTACTTCTTCATACATGTTTCCACCACTTAGCGTCTGCACACGACATGTGCTCGGCAGACTTCAAGCGAAAGCCGACGTGGGTGTAGACCACGACCTACCTAAACACTCAAGTCTCTAGTCCAGGTTTATCGCCTATTCGGGTTCCATCCATGAGGAGATCCGGCCGGAGTTTCGCTCACAGCTCCAAACGATGTGAACAGGGTTCCCGAGATACCAAACGGGCATCCGGTACACCGTGCCACGTACCTACCGCATCACAGCCCACCCCTACGGTCAGCGCTGTCCACGGCCTCCAGTAAGCTACAAACACCAGAAACTACTTGCAACTCCTGGACAGAGGACTAGGGTGAATAAGAAGTCGAGCGGGGTCATATTTCAGGGCCCAATGTATGGTAGTAGCTGAATCATGGATCACAAACACAGAACTCAGTTCCTGAGGACGGCTGCAATGAGACAACCCACCATGTACTCCTACATGGCCTCTCACCGCTACCTTTACCAAATCGTGTTCACACACTTAGCTCACACACAGTAGGACATGTTCACACGCCTCTGATTCATCCCCGACGAACCAGGCATGACTCAACTCTAAGCAGTAGCAGGCATGACAAACAAGCATGAATGAGTAGGCACAACAGGGCTCAAACAATTCCTACTCATACTAGTGGGTTTCATCTATTTACTGTGGAATGACAGGTCATGCAAAGGATAGAGGGGTTCAGCTACCGCAACAAGTAACAGATGAATCGTTGTTGTCCTAATGCAGTAAAAGAGAGCAGGAGCGAGAGAGTAGGATTGTATCGGAATGAACAAGGGGGTTTTGCTTGCCTGGCACTTCTGAAGATAACATTGAGTCTTCATCAGTGTCAACGATCACATCATCGGTATCGTGTCTATCGAGAGGGGACAAATACCGGCAACACAGAAGGGAACACAATCAATGCAATGCACAATATGATGCATGATCATGACATGGCAAAATGAATGTGTTTTGAGCTAATGCAACTAGCAACAGATTAAATGAAGTTGGTTTGAATACAAGATTCAAATTTAAACTCCATATGTGATTATTCAAATGCCATTTAATTGATTTGTGCTAAACAGCAGCTATAAGTTGTTCTAACATGCATGAAAATGGTACAGATGGATTCCTTGAATTTTTCTGATAATTTTTCATATATAAATTATTTAATTTGGAGTTACGGTTAATTTTCTATGAATTTTAGAAGTTTTAGGCATTTTCTGGAATTTCAGAATTAAATTAAATCCAGGAAATGAGTTATGACATCAGCACTGCGTCATGCTTGTATCAGCAAGTCAACAGGGCTGCCCCGGGTCAAACCTGACGTGTGGGGTCCACACGTCAGTGACACAGGGACTAATCCCGCGTTGACCCGGGCTGGTTAGCTTTGACTAAGCCCTGGGGCCCACTTGTC
>NC_041384.1:199280855-199417027 GCF_002162155.2 Triticum dicoccoides | reverse complement strand
TTTTTCTATTTCTGCAATTTGTTTTTGATTTGTTTTAAAATATCAAATCATTTTATAAAATCCTGGAAATAATTATGGGTACTTTCTGAATTATTTCAGTGACCCTTATCAATTTCCAACATTTATTTGAGCATTTAAATTATTTATAGTATTTAAATGCCCAAAGTCAAATACAATATGATTTAATTCAAAAATCCAAAAATGACCTAAGAATATAATCATCATTTTTGGCAGAGGTTTCCACCTTAACCAGAAATCATGAACTTTTCTTAGGAACCTTTTGGGTTTATTGAAAAGATTTTAATTCACCCTAGTTGAGTTGATTTAATGCTAGGGTTTGAACATCCCCATTTCAAATTTAGGCAAAATTTAAATATGATGCAAACATGAAGCTAGCCTAGAGCACTACCAGCAGCTAGGGATGTGACATAGGGTAAAATTATTTTAAAGCTTCAAAAATATTTGAGAAAATTTAGGGAAGCTCAATGGACATATGTTGTCCATATATAAGCGTTTCAACACATGGTCATGTTCAAATTATTGGTCAAATCCCTCAAAAACCCTTTCTGGATATTTCAAGCTTTTGAAATATTTACATAGGAAATATTATCCATTAAATCCCAGAAATTTCTACCATGTCATAAATGACCTACTTGAGTATCCTATAGATTCTCATGTCATGGGGAACAACATAGAACCACCAAACCCTCTCAAAACCATTTCTGTCCTTTTCCAAGTTTGAACCACTTTGCACAGCCAAACTTGTCCAAATGCTCTAAAACCTGGTGCACATTCTCAAATGGTGTAATAATGCATCTATGCCAAATGGCACAAGTTGGAGAGAAGGATATCATGATCAAAGTGTTCTAAAGCCCTTTCTGTCCAGAACCAAAATTGAACAACTCTACATTGCCAAGTGTGTCCTTGTGATATGAATTTTTGCACACATGTTCAAGTCCTCAAATGATGACACTACGCCAAGTGGTGCATCATGGAGAATAGATTTGCATGACTAAATCTTGGCAAAGCCATTTCTGCTGATTTCTAGGGTTTACCAAAGTTACATCGGCTACTTTGCCCAAATGAACTCAATCTTGGTGGAACCTCTTATTTTCTCAGTCCATTTGACCCTGTCAAGCCTCATGACAAGGGAAGTCCATTTGCTTGCCCAAACCTACATCAAACACCTTCTGGCAGAAACTTAAAATGCATGTTTTGGCCATTTCCACTAATCTCCATGAGCTAAGATTTCTCCCACAACATCATCTGGTCCTCCTCTAACCACTGCATCTTTCCCTTCCCAAGGAGACATGATGATGGGGGTGAAAGGCTCCTTTTCCCTCTCTGGACAGCTACATTTCTCCCATTTTCTCACCTCTCTCTCTCTCCTGTCAGGTACCAGGGCATCCAATGCCACTTTCCCATTGTTTACTCCCCCATGCAGCTGCCAGACACAAGTGGACGCGCTGGTGCGTGCGAAAAGCCGCAGACGCCGGCCAAATACGCGCTCTGGAGCACGTCATCGCGCTCCCGACCGTTGATGTCGCATCCCTCGACCACCTCAAGCCTACCCCTCACGCCAGTCGAGGTCCTCGACGTCTACAACACGGTAGCCGTGTAGGCCCCCTCCTCTCCCCCTCTCTCTCACCCCCTGCTGCCCATGCCCGACGCCGCCCGGCTCGACCAGTGGGAGCGCGAGCTCGTGTCCCGCCAAGAGCTCGCCCCGCTCCCACTCTCCTTTTCACTTGGCCTGGACCACGACCACAAGCGCCCCAAACACGCCCCAAAGTGCCCGTATGGCCTCTGGCGACGCACCAGGCCATGGCCATGAGATCCGCCTATGGCGCACCTGGCCTCACTAATTAAGGCCGTTCCAGGCCCTCCTTGCTGCTGCATTAGCTCCTTCTATCTCCCGTACACCACCCAAGCCAGCCCATTCCTCATCCCGTGCCCTCCAACCACCTCCATGGCCGGAGCCGAGCCGCCGGACTCCGCCCAAATTCGTGCCAACCCGAGCCCCTCCTCTCCACCTCATGGCCTCAGAACATCTCCGCTACCATCATGCATATCTCCCCTCTTCATTTCATGATCTCCACGGTTGCAGCGCCATGCCCCAACCTCACCGTCGCCTCCGTCCACCCCAACCGTCGTGGCGCACCTCGGCGGGTGCGTCAGGCTCTCCTGAATCCGTCGGCATGCTGGGTGCCGCCGGAGGTGGCCCGTGCCGCTCGGGAGAGCGCCAGCGCCCGCTCGGCCTCGCCTCCCCTGCCTCTGCTCTATTTAAGTGGGAGGTAGGCGAAGGCCTGAGCGCTGGGCCCCTCGCGTCAGCGGCCGCCGGGCGGGCCCCGCCCGTTTAAGTGGAGACGGACTGCCGGAGAAAATGCCTCCCCCAGGCGAAGACGTACTTTGGCTAAGACGCCTTCGACGTCGCCCGGCCAACCGCGCAGCTGAGCCGCTGGGCTAGCCCACTGCTATCTCCTGCCTGTGCACAGGATAAGGGTAAAACCTTTTTCCTTTTCTTTTTCTTTTTCTGCAAACTTGTAAAATCCACAAATAATTCAAATGATATCCAAATTTGATGATTCAAATTTCTAGTGACTCTATAAATCATTCCCTACCTCATAGAGGAGCTTGCACATTTTTTAGAGAACTTTCCTTCACACTTATTTAGTAAATCCCAATTTTCTTGATTCTGTGATAAACTTTAGAAAATCACAGATAACCCATATTTGATCCAAATTCCATGATTCAAATTCCTAGATGCTTCTAAGATCATAACTTAGTTTATGAACATTTTTCCTAATACTTTCTGTACCACACAATATAATGAGCCATTTCTTCATATTTGTCAACTTTGCAAATTCATAGGAAATTCATTTGAACTCCAAATCCAGTAAAACCAACTCCTAGATGCTTCTAAAATTATGGTTTGTTAAATGGGTGCCTTTGCTCATTTTTCAAAAATATATTTCTGTACACTTCTTGCAAATCCATAAATCCATTGATTATATCATATTGAAATGTTTAGAAATAACCATTGATCCAACTCCAATGAAACCACTCTGGTTATTTTTCATATAACTAGGGGAGTCCTAGTAAAGTAAACTTCATATTTTTAGAGCACTTTTATTTTCTGCCTTGTTGTGTTGCTTATTATGGTTGCTTTCGACGATAGTTGATGAAGTAGACAAAATGCTCGGAGTTGGACCAGCGATATTTGAAGACCTCGAAGACTTTGTTAAAACAGGAAAGCAGCCCATTGACCCTGTCTATGAAACCCTTTTTATGCATGACATATAGCACCATATTGTTGTTGCAACGAAATCATGATGAGGTGGAACCACTTTGATGGTTTGCCTCCGTTACTTCCCCGCTGTTATGCCGACTATGCTGCCGCGGAGGCCTCACCACTGGCCAGGCCCTGCGGCGACGGCAGCCTCACACCGCAGCCGAACCAGTGAACCCTTGTACTCTTCTCCGCGCGGGCTTCCACTACCGCATCTTTCCCGGCTCCGCGTCATCCCCTTCCTAGGCCTCACCGTCGTCCACTGCCCTGGTGCTCTCGGCGCGACGTGGTCAAGGAACGGCTTCCATCGGACGTGGACTGTACGTGGAGAGGCTGAGAGCTGGGTCCACGGCCGCAGCAAGGAAGTGCCTCCTTATTACGCGCAAAATAATTATTCCTCCACCTAACAGCGGGGACCCACCGGACGAGCCACCGTATTTCACGAAAAAAGGTTTCCCCCTGACTGCTGGGACCCACCAGCTATATCTTCACACGCAAGGAAGTGCATCCGGGCAAAAAATTGATTCGCCCCCCTGACTGCTAGGGCCCACCAGCTACAGCTTCGCACGCAAGGAAGTGCCTGACAGTCAGGACCCACCTGGTCGAAGCGTACGTAGCGCTGTCATTCTGGTCATGAACGTGTACGTACATACTGGTCGATGTAGAGGCGCGCACATGTCATAGTAGAGGCGCATACGTAGCATGTACATGTACGTACATCGGCCAGTGTGCAAGAAAGAAAATACGGCCACATACATACATACGGGCAGGGTCTCGAACGCCTATTTGCGCATACGTATGGCCGGGGCACGTGTACATGGCTGGGTCGGAACGGAGAAACTGCGTCATCGTCGTGTTCATGGGGATCCAACCGGCTGGGTCAGAACGGAATGCGTCATCGTGTTCATTGGGAGGGGTTGGATGGAACAGCCGATGGAAACGAGGCCTGGCGTACCACATAACGGAGGAAACGGTCGTGTGTTCGACCGGCCACGTTCGAAACGAGATCCTGTTCATCGAGAGGGGTTTGGCGTACCACAAAACGGAGGAAACGGTCCTCCTACGATCGAAACGAGGGTCTTATTGATCGGGAGGGGTGTGGCATACCGCAAAACAGAGGAAACGGACTTGTGTTGGAGCGCTACGGTCGAAACAGGTGTCCTGTTCATCGGGAGGGGTGTGGCGTACCGCAAAACGGGACTCCACGGGATACTGTTCATCTCCACTATCGACCCCCTCCAGCCTCCATGGGCTATTGTTCATCCACCGTCGATCTCCTCCAGCCTCCACCTGCGACTGTTCATCCACGGGCTCCTATTCATCCAGCCTCCACCGCACGCTACTCCACTGGCTACTGTTCAACCATCCCTCTCCACGGGCTCCTGCTCAACCATCCCTCCACGGGGTACTGTTCATCTAGCCCTCCATTGTCTACTGTTCATCCTGCCCTCCACGGGGTCCTGTTCATCTAGCCCCAACCGACTCGATCGATCAGGGTCCTGTTCATCCATAGGCAACACCACGGGGTCCTGTTCATCCACCCCCACTGGGAATTATTCATCCAAACCCCCCCAGCAACGCTCACTGTTCATCCAGAGGCAGCATCGATCGGCTTCAGTTAGCAGCAGTAGCGAAGGAATCGCTCGATCGGGTTCAGTTAACAGCCATCGATCGATCGCTTGGGTTCAGTAACGTGTAGCCTGCAATGCAATCGCTCGGGTTCAGTTAGAGCCCAACGCCTCGCAACCACGCACGTGTGTGTATGAGAGAAACACGCGTCGCTTGGCCCCGACCACCCACCGTAATCGGGAACCCCCCGATATTTTCCGTCATGGACGTCCCAAACAATGTCATGCAGCCGCGTCTCCGGCCCACCCAGGATGAAAAGCCCATTTTCTCTCATGATTTTTGTCATAGAAGTAGGACCCGACCACATCTATGATGATACCGTGTTTTGTCACAATTATTGTCATAGAAGTGTCATAAGTATGACAGAAAAAAAATTCGTTCGGCCCAAAATGTCACGGATGTGTCTTTTTTGTAGTGTGTACCACACACGACTGCAGGGAATATAATATTTCACGAGTCCCATCTGCTGACAACTTTTTGCAAGATGACATCACGTCAGTTCGGTCACTATATCGAACCGTTTTTGTCCGATGTTCCATGCTTCGAGATGCGGTTTCCATTGGCACGTATTGTCAAAGCAGATATCGTGTCCCCTTATTGTGGGATTCTCTTCAATAAGGGCATGGATAACCTAACCATGCCGTTTACACAGCCCTTGGGAATAGGCGTGTTTTGGGGCGAGTGGGGAGGCGTTCAATATTCACTGCCTTTATAAGGGGATAAGGATTCCCCCTTCTTCTCCTATGCCTTCTCTCTTCCTCTGCCCTTCCACCCTTGAGCTCTAGAAGCCAAGTTCTCATCTTTTTCCCACTCGAGCAAGCACTCAACCATTTCCGGATCCGGAGGTCAAGGCAAGTGGATGGCCTCCTCCGTCACGGAGAAGGGCATTACTGAGCTTCGGGCGGCCGGGTATCTGGCGAAGGAAATTGCCCACCGTCTTCCAGCCCAGGGGCAATTCGTCCCTACCGAAGCCTAACGAGAGGCTGGTAATCATCCCGCATTTCCTTCACGGGCTAGGGTTTCCACTCCACCCTTTCGGCCGCGGGCTCATGTTCTATTACGGGCTAGACTTCCATGATCTATCCCCGAACTCTTTCCTCAATATCTCAGTGTTCATCATCGTGTGTGAGGCTTTCCTCCGCATCCATCCCCACTTCGGGCTGTGGCTCAAGGTCTTGAATGTGAAGCCGAAGGTGGTGAATGGCCAGCACACGGAGTGCGGAGGTGCCATGGTGAGCAAGCTGACCAATGTCTCCTGGCCAAAAGGCACTTTCGTGGAGACTCTCAAGGAATGGCAGAAACAGTGGTTCTACATCACAGAACCCCGCGGCGCCACCAGGGCCGCAGCTGCCAAATTCAATTCCGGCGCTCCCATGTGACTCACCTCCTGGGTTGAGAAGAGCCCGAACTGGTATTCGTCAGATGAGCTGATAGCGCCGCAGACGCGTGTTCAAAGTATGGTGGACAAAGATATCAATCTAGTTGATGTAATCCAGGTGATGCTAGTTCGCCGGATTCTCCCGTGCCCAATCCCAAGTCGCCCTCTATGGGAGTTTGATCCGAAGAAGCACCATACCCTGAAGAGGCTCTTCGAAACCACTCACGAAGATGCCTGGAAGTTGCTCTTCATGGGCAACGAGACACCGCCGGCCACAGACTCAGACCGCGGGCACGACATTAACCACCTCGCCAACAAGGTATGTTATTTTTAACGCATCCTCTACTTGCTTGTTTCAAGGATGATATCTGAGCTTTTATTATCATTGCTTCTTCAGGAATGGATGGAGAGGGCGAAGCGGATCCAGTGTCCGGCTCCGCTGCCTGAAGAACCAGTCATCCCGCGTTTAGCGAAGATGCTGGTGCTGGCACCCTATAAGGCGCCGGAGAAGAAGGCCAAGGGGAAGGCCAAGGGGTCCGGAGTGGCCCCTGCTGCAAGGGCGCTTCGGACGCGACGTGTGAAGACAAGACCCACTCCTCCGCCGCCGAAGACGATGATGGCGAGGAGGAGGAGGAGAGAGATTCTCCCCTTGATAGGGGGAGGAAGAAGAGGGCGGCCTCGACAATTCTGGAGGCGGAGGCGCCCAAGAAGGGGAAAGGCCCACTCATGGGCAGCTCCGCATGGGATGTTGACAGCAGTCCGGAGCGACGCCCTCGGAACAAGCCCCTGGGAGAATCGTGAGTGCTAAGAATCCGTACAAGCTCAATTATCCGGCCTTTCCACCTTATGGTATTTTACATGGCTCAATCATGTCATTGCAGTCCGGCCCACGACAGCTCCCAACGATCCTCATCAAGAGGCTCGTTGGACTCAAAGGAGATGGACAGCGAGAAACAGCCGGTCGCTTACTCTCCCAAGGCCAAGGGAGATGTCGAGGTGCTGTCCCAAAGGACCTCCCAAGCTAGGGAGACGTTCGGGAGGACGTCAAGGCACTGTTGGAGGGCGACACCTCGGCCGCCGGACACATGGGGGAACAGGTCCCCATGGAGGCTGACGATGGGGGCCGTGCTCAATTCATCCCCCCTTTGAGCACGGATCCGGAGACCCATACGGCCCGAGAGTCTGACAAGTAGCCTCCTTCAAGAGAAGGAGGCGTGCCCGTCCGCCGGTGACCTCTGTCCAACCAGAGGCGCCGGATAATCTATTGGAAGCTCTACAAGGCACTTCCATTGTGGAAGAACACCGTATCCTTATGGGTATGGTGATTGAAAAGGTTCAGTCCGTTAAGAGCGTACCGACCGAAGCCTGCAGCGGCCTGCTGACAGGTTTTGAGGTAAGCAGCGTTGAACCGAGAAAATCCCAATATAGTCAGTAGCCCATGAGACACTGTCCGGTGTTCGGAAAGAAAGGCCGAGCAGAGGATCAATTAAATTTCGCAGGAAGCTAACCAAACTGTGTCTGATTTGAATAAGCAGGCATCACTGTTGGACGCGACCTCTCACACTGCCTAAGTCTCCGGACTGAAGCAGAAACTGGAGCGGGCCGAGGAAGAGCTCGGCCAGGCGAGGAAGCAGCTGGAGGACCAACAAGGTATGTAGTGACTCGCTATGTATTCGGAAAGAACAAATGATATATACTAACCGTAGTGTCATGATATGTGTAGGGGTGACAACCGAGGTTGAGGCCCTCAAAAAGGCCCTGGCTGAAGCCGAGGGAAAAGCTGTCAAGGAGCAGGCTGCTCGTAAAAAGCTTAAGGCCAGGCTGAACGAGATCCAGCAAGAGCTCCAAGATGCTATCAAGAAGTATGAGGCCTTGGAGGGAGATGTTTCGGCTCGAGAGGCTGAACTCTCAAAGGCTCTCCAAAGCGCGGAAGCGGCCCGGTTTGAAGCCCAGGGTGCCCTCCAGGAGATCCAGCGGGCCAAGAAGATCAGAGCAGGTAAGGCATTTATTATGCAAAGCAAGTATGTGAAGAAGAAATAATTCCTACTAACGTGCATTCGGAGTTCTCCAGGGGCATTTGCAGAACTGCCAGGCAGTGCATCCGACGCCGCGGAGTTCTTCCGGGCCGAAGAAGGGAGCTCGACGGAGAAACTGTTCTGGTCGGAATACCTTGTGCCAGAGCATCCTGTGCCCTCCATCGATCAGCTAAAACAGCTGGTTGAGCTGCATAGGGTGGCCGAACTAGCCATGAAGGATTTGATGACATGACTGTGACCTGCCGTAGCTATGCCCGGTAGCTACTTCGGGCTTGTGAAGCGGCTGGTGAATGCATGTCCTCGGCTGGACGTCGTCAAGCGATCGGCCTGTATTGAAGGTGCATGCATGGCCTTCGCCCGCATCAAGATATGGTGGGCAAAAATGGACGCCGTCAAGAAGACAACCGAGGGGCCCCCAGAGGGCAAGGAGCACCGCACACCCGAGTGGTATTTTGCAGATGTCCTGGAGGGGTCTCGCATTGTAGCAACGCAATGCTCACAAGACATTATTTTCGAATGAATACATTCATGTTGTCTTTGCCTTGTATGGAGGTAATACCCTACTTCCTGCTTGGTTGATCTTGATGAATACGAGAATTACAAGAGTTGATCTACCACGAGATCGTAATGGCTAAACCCTAGATGTCTAGCCTATGAATATGGTAATGAGTATATGTGTTCTCCTTTCCGGACTATCCCTATGGTTTCTATAGACACCAAGGGGATCTAGGGTTTACATGGAGTCGGTTACATAAGAAGGAATCTTCACTCGCCAAGCTTGCCTTCCACGCCAAGTAGAGTCCAATCCAGACACAGTGCTGTCTTCGGTCTTCATGTCTTCTCATCCCATCAGTCCGGCCCATAGATAACAGGCCGGACGCCCGAGGACCCCTTAGTCCAGGACTCCCTCAGTAGCCCCCGAACCAGTCTTCAATAGCGAAGTGCTCGGCACACATATTTTCTTCAGCATTGCAAGGCGGGTTCCCCCTTCCATGATCTCCAAGTAAAGTATTCGGCCATTGACTCCAATGTCGCCTCCTTGGCTTCTGTGCGTTGAATAATCTTTGTCCTCCACATGTCGAGCGAATGTGGAAAGTCAAGATGTTTTTTGCAAATCACACCTCACCTATGCGCGGAAGAGCGCCTATTTAAAGAGAATGGATCATAGATCCATTCAGCACTTCATAGAGGAAATTCCTAGAGACTGCTTAGGAGAAACCATTCCAGCATGGCCACTGTCCCCAGCTCCTCCGCTCGTCCAGGCCTAGAGAAAGGCGAGTGGGAGAAGTGTTCCGTGTCCCATAGCCGTTTGATGAAGTTGTAAACGCAGGGACACCTCCCCCACGCAGATCTAGTCCCTATTCGAACGGGGCTAGCTTCCTTTAATGAGGGGATTCAGACAGAGGACTTCCCCAATCCATCCGGGGGAGAGCGGGAGTGTTTTGTCCCCTACCTGTGAAGAGGCGTTGGATTTCCTATCCATCCGTTCCTCCGAGGGCTCCTGGAGTACTACGGCCTCCAGCTGCACAACTTCACTCCGGCATCTATTCTGCATATTGCGGGTTACATCGCCTTATGCGAGCTTTTCCTAGGTGTCGAGGCTCACTTCGAGTTGTGGAGGAAGTTGTTCTGTCTCGTCCCGCGTAATCATGAAGGGTCGATATTTGAAGTGGGCAGAGCCGAAGTATGGCGTGTCGCCGATACCGGATATCCATCTAGTACACCAAGGAAGGCACATGATGACTGGACCTCCGAAGGGTTTTATATAGAGGATGTTGCGCTTCTCGACATGGTTCGAAAGGGTCTTCCCGAATTGGGCGCATCCCACTGAAGAAACACCACAGTTCGCATCCCCGGAGTCTCGAAGAGGAAGATGGCACGGAGGTTCGTCAGCTGATGAGGAGGATGAAAGAGCTCTCTCAGTCCGGACTCACAATCATTGAGGTTATGGCGATCTCATAACGCGAGGAGTTCAGCCGCTCCAATATAGAGGGCTTCCAATGTGGCACTTCAACGGGGAGGACGACGCCTCCTGCTGCGGCCGGAAAGGTCCGGATACCCCTGCCACTTTGGCTAAAACATTAGCTGAACTGTTCAAAGGGGAGGAAAAGGAATTTCTCTGCATCAAATTCAGAGATGGGTATTCTATGTATAACCCTCCTAGCTGGGTAGAGCATGACCCCTCTATTTTTATTATTTCCATCTCCGGATTGCCTTTGATAAACTTTTTAACTTTGTTTGCCTATGATAGCACTGGCGAAAGGTCACCGAGGGATTTTATAGTCCCGCCCCACAGCCGGAGGATCACAACCGGGAGCTCGATCCCGGGATCGAAGAAGATCCAGAGATATTTGTGGTGCTCGTGGAGGGGGTGGTTTACCAGACGAGCTACGATGGTACAGAGGTGGCCATCATCGCCGACTACCCCGGTCTTCTCCCAGCTTCACACATAAGTGATCCGAACACACCGTATTGTCTCGTACTCCAAAGGGGAAGGGTTCGGCGCGCCGTACTACTCCCAGGGCATCTCCGAAGAGAGTGTCCCCCACCCCAGGCAAGCCTTCCAAGAGGAAAGCAAATGAAGATATGGCCGTGCCTTCATCGAAGAGGTATGAATCTGTCAATTTGCACCTGAGTCGTCACATCCAACCTGAGCTTCCTGTTATCCATGTCTCAGGAGAAAGATGCGTCAGACCGTGTCCGGAGGTTCGAGCAGCTGTACTTCCCGTAGCCAGGATTCGAATCCCGCCATGAAGGTTGGGGCTGATATGGAGGTGAAGCCGGACTATCCTCCAGCCGAGGACTCAGATGATGTATCTGTCACCAACACGGAGGTGGAGAGTGCGGTGAATCATCGGCGCCGCCGGGCCATTTTACTCGGCCGATGCATACATTCGAGTTGCTCGAGACATGATTAACAGGGCCACAAAGCAACATTTAAAAGATGTGCAAGTAAATTCGCTTGGTCTGACTATGATAGCCGTATACCAGTAGCCCCCGAGACTTAAAGGAGTTGAAACAACTGATTTAAGGATCAATATATTACCAGGTGCTTACAGAGAAGAACACCTAGCTGGTTCTGGAGCTGGAAAAGTGTCAGCGTCCGCTACTTGCTGCCAATGCCGAACTGGAGAAATACAAGGCATCTCCCGGTAATGTTTCCGTCTTTCTAAAATTCAGAATGATACGCCGATAGTGCGGATTTGGTTGCTAATCTTTGTGTTCGGCTATAGACCAACTACAAGAACAGCTCGACACCGCCCGCAGCGAAGAACGCGGAGCCAAAAAGCTACTATCAGCGGGCGAGCGCGTATTGACAAAAGTCGTTCAGGAGGAAAAGAAACTCCAGGACTCGAACTCCAAACTGGGCGAAGAACTGAAAGATGTGCGGGCTCAGCTAGCTGACTCCATGAAGGAGAACAAGTAGCTGCGAGGCGGCATATTCAGTATGTAGCCACTTTTGTTCTATAACAGCTTTGGAGGCAACGGTAGCTGATATAGCTGTAATTGCAGGTGTTTGACGAACCGCCCCGAAGAGGAGGTGTCCGGATCATCGAGTGATCTTCTGCAAGGGCTGTCGCAACTGCATGACCAAGCTCGGCAGGCGATGCGGAGTGTAGCCAAGGCTTTATGGCCATCCGATCCCCCTCCAGGAAGCATGAAGCAGCTGATAGAGCTATTCGAGGGAGCACGGCGGCTTATCCAGCTGTGGAAGATATCGGCGTGCCGCGAGGGTGCGCGAGAGGACTGGCCATGGTGAAGACGCGATATACCAAGCTGGATCCTAATCACATGGCTAGAGTCCGACCAGTAGGGTCGAATGGGGAAGAAATTCCCATTAGTTTAGTATATGGCCAAGTAGAGGTGGCCGCCAAATATTCCCAACGGAATTGTAAGTTAGATTGCCTGTTAAAGGTATAGAAGAGGAGGTGTTCGAGTCCAAGTAAATGTGTACTTTCCTCATCTAATCGAATTGTATATCATTTGTCATGGCAGACTTTTTTGCTTCAACCTCACGTCCCGAAGGTGCATAGTGCTTCCAAATACCGTCGCAGCCGAATAGGCCGGGGTATGCCTGGAAAACTAGGCGTAGGGGTCATAGTTGCTTGAACAGACAAGTTGTATCCGGCTAGCTATGTTATATTACATTGATATTGTAAGAAACATCTTCCAGAGAGAATAGTTCCGTTAAGGGTTCCTTTCTCTGGGTGTATATGCGTTTTAGTGTGCATGTCCGAATTGTGGTGTGAGCACCATGGTTTATATACCTTCTAGGGGTGCAAAATGGACTGAGTTTAAAGAACACCTTAAGAACGCTAGCTTTCGGCTTCACCCAGTCTGAGGTACAGATCTGGATGACCCGGCGGTAACAATCGCAGAGGTGCTCCCTTTATGCCCTAGCCGAACTAACGGGAACATAGGGAATAAGCACAGGAGCTAGGCAACCCATCTTGGCAAAAACTTAAGTCACACCGATGCATATAATGGCGAAGAAAAGGTACATATGGAAAAAATAATATGTGAGGAGCTTGATGCTCAACGAATGACAAGAGCTTCTGTCCGAGAAGCCCCCAAGTATAAGTGGCATACATGTTGAAAAATGTATGTGCCAGTGGTGTGCGGTCTAGCCGCATCAAAGCTTTAAAGCGAGAGAGAAGAAAGTAATCGGAAAAGAGCGAAAAAATAATGGAAACTACCAAGGGGGGGAGACGAACAAGGGGTGAAGCGCTTAGGCGTAGAATCTCCGCAGTTTGTTCGCGTTCCAGGGGTTCGGCTCATCCTGAGGGGTGTGGCGTACCGCAAAACGGGACTCCACGGGATACTGTTAATCTCCACCGTCGACCCCCTCCAGCCTCCACGGGCTACTGTTCATCCACCGTCGACCTCGTCTAGCCTCCACCTGCGACTGTTAATCCACGGGCTCCTGTTCATCCAGCCTCCACTGCGCGCTACTCCACCGGCTACTGTTCAACCATCCCTCTCCACGGGCTCCTGGTCAACCACCCCTCCACGGGGTACTGTTCATCCATCCCTCTGTCTAATATTCATCATGCTCTCCATGGGGTCCTGTTCATCCAGCACCAACCGGCTCGATCGATCGGGGTCCTGTTCATCCATAGGCAACACCACAGGGCCCTGTTCATCCACCCCCACTGGGAACTGTTCATCCAACCCCCCCAGCAATGCTCACTGTTCATCCAAAGGCAGCATCGATCGGCTTCAGTTACCAGATGTAGCGAAGGAACCACTTGATCGGGTTCAGTTAACAGCCATCGATTGATCGCTCGGGTTCAGTAATGCGTAACCTGCAATGCAATTGCTCGGGTTTAGTTAGAGCCCAACACCTCGCTCGGGTTCAGTTAGAGCCCAACGCCTCGCACCCACGCGTGTGCGTGTACGTGAGAAACGCGCATCGCTCGGCCCCGACTACCCACTGTAACCGGGAACACCCCGATATATTTCCTCTCCCTCGCTTCTACCATGGTTTTCTCTGTCATGGATGTCCCAAAGAATGTCATGCAGCCGCATCTCCGGCCCACCTAGGACAAAAAGCCCATTTTCTGTCATGATTTTTTCTCATAGAAGTTGGACCCCACAACATCTATGATGATACCGTGTTTTGTCACAATTATTGTCATAGAAGTGTCATAAGTATGACAGGAAAAATTTCCGTTTGGCCCAAAATATCGCGGATGTGTCTTTTTTTGTAGTGTGTACCACACACGACTTCAGGGAATATAATATTTCACGAGTCCCATCTGCTGACAACTTTTTGCAAGATGACATCATGTCTGTTCGGTCACTATATCGAACCGTTTTTGTCCGCCGTTCCGCGCTTCGAGATGCGGTTTCCATTGGCACATCTTGTCAAAGCAGAGATCGTGTCCCCTTATTGCGGGATTCTCATCAATACGGGCGTGGATAACCTAACCATGCCATTTACACAGCCCTTGGGAATAGGCGAGTTTTGGGGCGAGTGGGGAGGCGTTCGATATTCACTGCCTTTATAAGGGGATAAGGATTCCCCCTTCTTCTGCCCTTCCACTCTTGAGCTCTAGCGCCCAAGTTCTCATCTTTTTCCCAGTCGAGCAAGCACTCAACCATGTCCGGATCTGGAGGTCAAGGCAAGTGGATGGCCTCCTCCGTCAAGGAGAAGGACATTAGTGAGATTCGGGCGGGCGGGTATCTGGTGAAGGAAATCCCACCGTCTTTCAGCCCAGGGGCAATTCGTCCCTACACCGAAGCCTAACGAGAGGGTGGTATTCATCCCGCATTTCCTTCGCGGGCTAGGGTTTCCACTCCACCCTTTTATCTGTGGGCTGATGTTCTATTACGGGCTAGACTTCCATGATCTTTAGACAACTCTTTCCTCAATATCTCGGTGTTCATCATCGTGTGCAAGCTTCAAAATATCGGATGTCTAGTTTCTTTTTCATTATTGTTGTTCAAACATTAATTTTTAGTAAAGGAAAATGTATGATGTCAATGCTTTAACATAAAACTTTTAGATTCCTAGTTTATTAACTTATTGATTAAGAAAATATTAATAAAAGATTCAGAAAATCCTAAAAACAATGCGATATATATGCATTTGTATGAAACATTGTGCATGAGTTTGATAATATATAATGAAGTTGTAAATGCATAATCTTATTTGACTGCTTTCTAATAAAGAATTGTTGTCATCTACGTATCATTCTATATCGGTGCACATATCGGGCTAGATATCAGCCATATCAGTCAATATTTCGGTCCATATCGGGTGATATGTTGGAAAATGATATTTACCAAATGATATGTTATGTTCATATCGATAGTGCCCCAAAAGTGATATATCGGCCTATATATCGGTCGTATCGGCCTAGATTTAAAAGCTTGATCGTGTGTGAGGCTTCCCTCCGCATCCAAGCCCACTTCGGGATGTGGCTCAAGGTCTTCAATGTGAAGCCGAAGGTGGTGGATGGCCAGCACGCGGAGTGCGGAGGCGCCATGGTGAGCAAGCTGACCAATGTCTCCTGGCCAAAAGGCACTTTCATGGAGACTGTCAAGGAATGGCAGAAACAGTGGTTCTACATCACAGAACCCCGCGGCGCCACCTGGACTGCAGCTGCCGAATTCAATTCTGGTGCTGCCATGCGGCTCACCTCCTGGCTTGAGAAGAGCCTGAACTGGTGTGCGTTAGATGAGCTGATAGTGCTATAGACACGCGTTCAAAGCATGGTGGACAAATATATCAAGCTCGTCGATGTAATCCAGGTGATGCTAGTTCGCCGGATTCTCCCGTGCCAAAGCCGAAGCCGCCCTCTATGGGAGTTCAATCCGAAGAAGCACCATACCCTGAAGAGGCTCTTCAAAACCACTCACGAAGACGCCTGGAAGTTGCTCTTCAAGGGCAACAAGACATCGCCGGCCACAGACTCGGACCATGGGCACGACATTAACCACCTCGCCAACAAGGTATGTTATATTTAACGCATCCTCTACTTGCTTGTCTCAAGGATGATATTTGAGCTTTTATTATCATTGCTTCTTCAGGAATGGATGGAGAGGGCGAAGCGGATCCAGTGTCCGGCTCCGCTACCTGAAGAACCAGTCATCCTGCGTTTAGCGAAGATGCTGGTGCCAGCGCCCTATAAGACGCAGGAGAAGAAGGCCAAGGGGAAAGCCAAGGGGGTCCGGAGTGGCCCCCGCCGCAAGGGCGCTTCGGACACGACGTCCGACAACAAGACCCGCTCCTCCGCTGCCAAAGACGACGACGATGAGGAGGAGGAGGAGAGCGATTCTCCCCTTAATGGGGGGAGGAAGAAGAGGGCGGCCTCCACAATTCTGGAGGCAGAGGCGCCGAAGAAGGGGAAAGGCCCACTCGTGGACAGCTCGACATGGAACGTCGAGAGCAGTCTAGAGTGACGCCGCCAGAACAAGCCCCTGGCCGCATCGTGAGTGCTAAGAACCTGTACACGCCCAATTATCCGACCTTTCCACCTTATGGTATGTTACATGGCTCAATCATGTCATTGAAGTCCGTCCCACGACAGCTCCTAGTGATCCTCATCAAGAGGCTCATTGGACTCAAAGGAGATGGCCAGCAAGACACGGCCGGCCGCTTAATCTCCCAAGAAAAAGGGAGATGACGAAGTGCTGTCCCAAAGGACCTCCCAGGCCAGGGAGAGGTTCGGGAGGCCGTCAGGGCAGTACCGGAGGGCGACTCCTCGGCCGTCGGACACATGGGGGAACATGTCCCCATGGAGACTGACGATGGGGGTTGTGCTCAATTCAGCCCCCCTTTCAGCATGGATCCGGAGGCTCATACGGCCCCAGAGTCCGACAAGCAGCCTCCTTCAAGAGAAGGAGGCATGCCCGTTCCGCCGGCGACCTCTGTCCAACCAGAGGCGCCGCATAATCTATTGGAAGCGCTACGAGGCGCTTCCATTGTGGAAAAACACCGTATCCTTATGGGTATGGTGATTGAAAAGGTTCAGTCTGTTAAGAGCGTATCGATCGAAGCCTGCAGCGGCCTGCTGACAGGTTTTGAGGTAAGCAACGTTGAACCGAGAAAATCCCAATATAGTCAGTAGCCCATGAGACACTGTCCAGTGTTCGGAAAGAAAGGCCGAGCAGAGGATCAATTAAATTTCACAGGAAGCTAACCAAACTGTGTCTGATTTGAATAAGCAGGCATCACTGCTGGACGCGACCTCTCACACTGCCTAAGTCTTCGGACTGAAGCAGAAACTGGAGCGGGCCGAGGAAGAGCTCGGCCAGGTGAGGAAGCAGCTGGAGGACCAGCAAGGTATGTAGTGACTCGCTATGTATTCAGAAGGAATAAATGATATATACTGACCGTAGTGTCATGATATGTGTAGAGGCGACGACCAAAGCCGAGGCCCTGAAAAAGGCCCTGGCCGAAGCTGAGGGAAAAGCTGTCAAGGAGCGGGCTGCTTGTAAAAAGCTTAAGGCCAGGCTGAACGAGGTCCAGCAAGAGCTCCAAGATGCTCTCAATAAGTATGAGGCCTTGGAGGGAGATGTTTCGGCTCGAGAGGTCGAACTCTCAAAGGCTCGTGAAAGTGCGGAAGCAGCCCGGTTTGAAGCCCAGGGTGCCCTCCAGGAGATCCAGGGGGGCAAGAAGATCACAACGGGTAAGGCATTTAGTATGCAAAGCAAGTATGTGAAGAAGAAATATTTCCTACTAACCCGGATTCGGAGTTCTCCAGGGGCATTTGCAGATCTTCCTCGAAGGGTATCCGACGCTACGGAGTTCTTCCGGCGCGAAGGAGGGAGCTCAAAGGAGAAACTGTTCTGGTCGCAATACCATGCGCCAGAGCATCCCACGCCCTTCATCGATCAGCTAAAACAGCTGGTTGAGTTGCATAGGGTGGCCGAACTGGCCATGAAGGATTTGATAATCCGGCTGTGGCCTGCCGAAGCTATGCCTGGCAGCTACTTCGGGCTTGTGAAGCAGCTGGTGAACGCCTGTCCTCGGCTGGATGTCATCAAGCGATCGACCTGTATTGAAGGTGCGCGCATGGCCTTCGCCCGCTTCAAGATATGGTGGGCGAAGCTAGACACCGTCAAGCTGACGACCGAGGGGCCACCAGACGGCAAGGAGCACCGCACGCCCGAGTGGTATTTTGCAGATGTCCTGGAGGGGTCTCGCATTGTAGCAATGCAATGTTCGCAAGACATTATTTTCGAATGAATACATTCATGTTGTCTTTGCCTTGTATGATGAAACAAAATCGCTATGTAATATAATGTTTTGTTTAAAAAGTTTTCTCCTCCTGTGCGGCCGTGTTATGTGAAATCTAAGAGTTGGCCAGTCGTCAGCTTCTGCCCCCACGTAGGAAATACGGGGGTGTTCGGGATGTAATCTAAACACTCTTGATCCAATTGTTTGGTCCTTGAAGGAGGTGTTTAGCGCAACAAACTAGGCAATCGGACTAGGCGGCTTTATCACCGTCACTTAGCCATAGGAGTTTGACAATAGAAATATATGCGCAGCCTCCAGTATCCGGACTAGGATGCTGTAAACACTTGATCGGGTAAGTACCGATCCCTCGCGTAATGCGTAAAAAATCTCCAAGGATTTGAGACATCCGAAGAGCTGACCGGCTCTCGCCGCATCATGACAGTCAGTTTTCGGCTTTCTCTACCGAGGTGCACATTTGGGTAAACCAGGGCACAATCGCAATAGTGCTCCCTTTACTACCCTAGCTGATACAGCAGAACATAAGGTAGTAAGCATAGGAGCTGGGCAACCCAACTATTGACAGAAGACATGATTCGGAGCCAATGCATATAGTGCTAAATTCGGGGTGCCGAACTGTACTTTAAAGTGTTTGGACTTTTGTTGCCATGCTGTGGGGGTAAGCTAGGGCCGTAATATTGAAAATTGAAATGCACCAAAGTGTACGGGTGTCACCTGATAAAGTTACTAGAAAAGAAAAGACAAAAAGGAAATAGAAGAAGGACAAGGGGTAAGCTAGGGCCGTAAAATTTCGGCCGCAAACTGTTTCTATGATAATTTCGTTGGTGCGTTAAAGTGCATTTATACAAATAATGCAATAAGCAGAAGGCTATTTACTATGCCTTAACCAAGGGAGAGCTGCGTGTGGGTCCTGAAAACAGGTGAAAGGGATTGTTAAAGAAAACACCTAAAGATTCCGCAGTACGTCCATGCTTCTTGTTGCCTTGGTGTTTTTATCCTTCGAATAGAATCGATGGTCAAGCCGCCAGAAAAGGCCTGCAAAAAAAGGAAGAAAAAGAGAGAAACTAAAAAAGGAAATAGTGAAATTATGTGTGTCCGTGGCGGTGATACGTCTCCAACGTATCTATAATTTTTTATTGCTCCATGCTATTATATTATCTATTTTGGATGTTAATGGTCTTTATTTTACACTTGCGGTGCTTGATCCCAGTGACAGAAAGGGAACCGACACGTATTGTATTGTTGCCATCGAGGATAAAAAGATGGGGTTTATATCATATTGCATGAGTTTATCCCTCTACACCATGTCATCTTTCTTAAAGCATTACTATGTTCTTATGAACTTAATACTCTAGATGCATGCTGGATAGCGGTCGATGTGTGGAGTAATAGTAGTAGATGTAGGCAGGAGTCAGTCTACTTGTCTCGGACGTGATACCTATATACATGATCATACCTAGATATTCTCATAACTATGCTCAATTCTATCAATTGCTCGATAGTAATTCGTTTACCCACCGTAATACTTATGCTCTTGAGAGAAGCCACTAGTGAAACCTATGGCCCCCGGGTCTATCTTCCATCATATTAATCTTCCAATACTTAGTTATTTCTTTTGCCTTTTATTTTACTTTACATCTTTATCATAATATCTATCAGATCTCACTCTAGTAAGTGACCATGAAGGGCTTGACAACCCCTTTATCACATTGGTTGTGAGGTTCTTATTTGTTTGTGTAGGTGTATGGGACTTGAGCGTGATCTCCTACTGGATTGATACCTTGGTTCTCAAAAACTGAGAGAAATACTTACGCTACTTTCCTGCATCACCCTTCCCTCTTCAAGGGAAAACCAACATAGTTCTCAAGAGGTAGCAAGAAGGATTTCTGGCGCCGTTGCCGGGGAGATTCGCGCCAAGTCAAGTCAAGATTTGACTCCCAACAATGAGTCATTTCAGGTGCCATTAACAAGTCAAGACATACCAAGTACCCTTCACAAACCCTTATCCCTCACATTACATTATTTGCCATTTGCCTCTCATTTTCCTCTCCCCCACTTCAACCTTGCCATTTTATTCGCCCTCTCTCTCCCTCCCCCTTCTTCTTTTTCTATTTTCCTTTTTAGCCTGTTTCTTGTTTGCTCGTGTGTTGGATTGCTTGCTTTTCACGATTGAGGGAGTCCTGGACTAAGGGGTCCTCGGGCGTCCGGCTTGTTATCTATGGGTCGGACTGATGGGCTGAGAAGACATGAAGACCGAAGATTGCACCATGTCCGGATTGGAATCTACTTGGCGTGGAGGGCAAGCTTGGTGACCGAAGATTCCTTCTTATGTAACCGACTCCATGTAAACCCTAGATCCCCTCGGTGTCTATATAAACCGTAGGGGATAGTCCGGATAGGACAACACATATACTCATTACCATATTCATAGGCTAGACATCTAGGGTTTAGCCATTACGATCTCGTGGTAGATCAACTCTTGTAATACTAGTATTCATCAAGATCAATCTAGCAGAAAGTAGGGTATTACCTCCATAGAGAGGGCTCGAACCTGGGTAAACATCGTGTCCCCTGTCTCTTGTTACCATCGATCCTAGACGCACAGTTCGGGACCTACTACCCGAGATCCGCCGGTTTTGACACTGACATTGGTTCTTTCATTGAGAGAAATACTAGCAAGAGTGATTATACCGTTTGGTCCAGGAATTTTGAGCTTCATATATCCGTAGTGAGGTATAGCTTGGAAGCGTGTAAAAGCATCCCCTCCCAACAGGGCGTGATATCGGCTGCTGAAAGGGGCCACTTGGAAGGTTATTTCTTTGGAACGATAGTTCTCTGCCGATCCGAATACCACGTCAAGTGTGATTTTGCCCGCTGTGACGCCCTGAGACCGTTGCGCCATGTGTCTTCCAGTTATTCGCTGTTGTTGCCTTGTCATTTGCTTGCGTGTTGCATCTTGCCATGTCATCATCCGCATTGCATCTGCATGTTTTCGAAAACTTGCATCCGTCCGGGTACCCCCCACGTCCGTCTGTTGTCCGTTCTGAGCCCAGACACACTTGCACGCGCCCGCAGCATGTCCGAAATATTATTTTATAAGTGGCCGGAAAATGTTCTCGGAATGGGTTGAAATTTGGCATGCGGTGTTGTTATGTTGTAGGTAGGCCGCCTGCCAAGTTTCATCGCATTCGGAGTTCCTTTGATAGCCCAACGGATAACTATAGCGACACTATAGTCGGTCAAACGTCGGACGTTTTCGGTCTCCGGAAACAGTCGCCGGGTCTCTCTCTCTTCTCTTCTCTCAGCCCAAAGCTTTCTGCACAGTGCGCTGTCAACCGCCAGACCCCGAAACCCTCTCAGCGCAGTACATCGAACCCCTCGCGCGCGTCCGGAAGTTGTCCCGAACCCGACCTGGGGAGTCGTCACCGTTGTGTCCGGATCATCCCCTAACATCTACAAAATATCGCCGTTTTCTTATTTGGACTCCTCTAACCTTTTATTCTCAATCGTCCGTTTACGATCAGAGGGATCCGTTAGCCCCTAACCAATCCCACTAGCGTATATAGGAGGTCCAACCCTAAAACGTAGGGAGCTGTCCCATCCTTCCTATTATGCGCCGCCACTCCACCAAATCCTCTCGGGATCCCCTCCCAATCCTTGTCCACCCAACCAGCGCCTCCGACCACCTCCCTGGATTTGCGCCGCCGACCAACCACACTCGCCACCTCCTCTGCTCCCAAGGCCCCGAGCTCCTCCTCTCGATCCAGAGCCCGAGCGCTCAACCCCCCTCATCCAGGAGCTCGATCAGGAGGGGAGCTCCCGATCTCCTCGCGCCCGAGGCCTCATCCCCGTCGACGACCACGATCAGGCCATCACCCTCACCTGCGCCCCTTCCTCCTTCCTCGTGATTTCCTCTCTCTCTCACACATCGCTCCCTTTGTCTCTGTTCATCAACAGGAGACCCATGGACGCCTGAACCACTCGAAGCTCCAAGCTCCCCTGCCGGTGCATCCCGCCTCCATTCTGGCATCGAGGATGGAACCCCCGCTCTCGGATCCACGCTGGCGCCCCCGGATCTGACGACCTCGACCTCGCTAGGATTCTCACCGCTGTCACCTGCTTCCGCCTGGCCTCGCAGCTTCCGCCGCCCCGCCAAGGCTCGTCGCTGACCTCCCCTGCCTATGCCAAGTCCCTCGCCTCGCCGCCCCTTCGCCTCGCTCGCTGGAGCTCTGCTCCAGGCGCCGCCCACAGCTCTGCGTCGAGCAGAGGACGAGCACCTCGACCCCACTCGACCTGTTGACCGCGCCTTCGTGCGCTTGGGCCGCCTCCTCCTCTCCCGTTGACCGATCCGGCTGGGTCACAGCCACCCCAGGCCCAACGCCCCCCTTCTAGCCTCACCTCACCACCAACCGGCCCAAGGCCCGCTGTGAGAAGCCCCTCTAGCCCCTCTGCTCTGTTGGGCCAGTCTCCAGTTTCCGCCAATATCTTTTTTTCCCTGACCTGCGAATTTTGCTATTATCCAGATGCTACCTGTTTTGCAGAAAAGCCCCTAGACTTCATACATATCTTAACTCACAAACTAAGCATCACATGTAAAAACTTAATACATGAAACTTGCTTAGAATTTTGTGTAGTTTAATAATTTGCAACTTTCATCTATGTTTAAAATGTTGTTTGATTAATTTTGCTCAAAGACCATGCTAGAATGATTTATTTCATAACTAATTAACCGTAGCTCCAAATTTAATAAACTTTATATGTAAATGGGGTAGAAAAATGCCTAGTTTAACATGTGTGCTTGCTTTGCATGTTTAACAACTCTAAAATTGTGTTTAGGGCAGAACAGTACCAAAACAAAAAATATGCATATGAGGAGTTTCCGGACTTGTTGTTTGTTGTTTCGGCCTCATTTAAACTTGCCTAGATAGGTAGCTTCCATTTGCTTCACACTTGGCATGTTAAGAACATTTAATATTGTTGAGTACCTAAACGAGAGAGAACTAAATAAGTCATCTAGTGTTTTCGTCAATATGCAACTCGTTGCATATTGAGCTCCACTTAATTTGTAGGATTGTTTGTGTACTTTGCCATGCCATGTATCATTAAACCGGACATGCATCATACTTGGTTGTGCATCATGCCATGCTTATGTGGTGGTTGTTTACTATGTTGTTTTCTTCTTTCCGGTGTTGCTTTTTCGGGTTGGTTCCGATAACATCGCGTCTGTGATGATTCATTCGACTACGTCCGTTTGTCTTCTTCATGGACTCATTCTTCTTCCTTGCGGGATCTCAGGCAAGATGACCATACCCTCGAAATCACTACTATCTTTGCTTTCTAGTTGCTCGCTCTTTTGCTTTGCCTATGCTGCGATACCTACCACTTGCTTATCATGCCTCCCATATTGCCATGTCAAGCCTCTAACCCACCTTGTCCCAGCAAACCTTTGTTTGGCTATGTTACCGCTTTGCTCAGCCCCTCTTATAGCGTTGTTAGTTGCAGGTGAAGATGGAGTTTGTTCCATGTTTGGAACATGGATATGTTGGGATATCACAATATCTCTTATTTAATTAATGCATCTATATACTTGGTAAAGGGTGGAAGGCTCGACCTTATGTCTGGTGTTTTGTTCCACTCTTGCCGCCCTAGTTTCCGTCATACCGGTGTTATGTTCCTTGATTTGGCGTTCCTTACGCGGTCGGGTTATAATGGGAACCCCTTGATAGTTCACTTTGAATAAAACTTCTCCAGCAAGGCCCAACCTTGGTTTTACCATTTGCACTAACAACCTATCACCTTCCCTTGGTTTCTGCAGACTCAAGGGTCATCTTTATTTAACCCCCCAGGCCAGTGCTTCTCTAAGTGTTGGTCCGAACTAGAGCACCTTGCAGCGCCACCTCGGGGAAACTTGAGGGCTGGTTTTAGTTGTACGGATTGCTCATCCGATGTTGCCCTGAGAACGAGATATGTGCAGCTCCTATCGGGATTGCCGGCGCATCGGGCGGCTTTGTTAGTTTAGTTTGACCATTGTCGAGATGTCTTGTAACCGAGATGCCGAGCCTGATCGGATTGTCTTGGGAGAAGGAATATCCTTCGTTGACCGTGAGAGCTTGTGATGGGCTAAGTTGGGACACCCCTGTAGGGTTTTGAACTTTCGAAAGCCTTGCCCGTGGTTATGGGCAGATGGGAATTTGTTAATTTCCGGTTGTAGAGAACCTGAAACCTTAACTTAATTAAAATCAATCAAACGCGTGTGTAGCCGTGATGGTCTCTTTCCGGCAGAGTTCGGGAAGTGAACACGGTGTTGGAGTTATGCTTGACGTAGGTTATTCTAGGATCACTTCTTGATCATAGTTTCTCGACCGTGTCTTGCCTTCTCTTCTCGCTCTCATTTGCGTATGTTAGCCACCATACTTGTTAGTGCTTGCTGCAGCTCCACCTCATACCTTTTACCCTACCTATAAGCTTAAATAGTCTTGATCGCGAGGGTGTGAGATTGCTGAGTCCCCGTGACTCACAGATACTTCCAAAACCAGTTTGCAGGTGCCGATGATACCGTGTAGGTGACACAACCGAGCTCAAGGAGGAGCTCTACGAAGATCTTGTTCATTGTGTTGTTTCATTTCAGTTGATCAGTAGTGGAGCCCAGTTGGGGCGATCGGGGATCTGTAGCATTAGGGGTAGTCTTCTTTTATTTTGGTTCCATAGTCGGACCTTGTTTGTATCTGGTTGATGTAATGTTATATTCATGTATTGTGTGAAGTGGCGATTGTAAGCCAACTATGTATATCTTTCCTTATTCAGTACATGGGATGTGTAATGATTACCCCTCTTGCGACATTGCTTACAATGCGGTTATGCCTCTAAGTCGTGCTTCAACACGTGGGAGATATAGCCGCATCGTGGGCGTTGCAAGTTGGTAATCAGAGCCTTCCCTAACTTAGGAGCCCCCTGCTTGATCGAATCGCTGGCGTTGTTGAGTCTAGATAAATGTTTTGAGTCTTATAGGATTATATATATCGGAGAGTAGGATTCTTTTTACTCCTCAGTCCCTTCGTCGCTCTGGTGAGGCATCCTGACGTAGAGTTTTGACTCTTCTCTTCTCAATTTTCACTAAAAAAATTTTAGGATCATGCGGGTATCTTGGAATCGTTTCGATGGTTTTGTGATGAGAACATTGTTCTTGGTGCCTCCTGACATTTAGGGGTTGTGGCAGTGTCCCGGGGAGTTGAGCTCCGAGGTGTTGTCGTCACAATTTTATCGTTGCAGTTCTGGAATACCTGAGTTTCGCCGACATCGAAAATCTCTTTTATGCAGTTGTTGGTGAGATAACCTCGACGCCACCCAGTACTGGGGCGGGAGTTCGGGAGTATTGCCATAACTTGTATAACAGATGCTTTTCGAAGGTTGAGGTAAATGATTTCCGAAGGTTTCTTGGTTATGTGTTGAAGGATGGATACAGCTGGATGTAGGATTTGTTAGTTTTGGGTGAGATATCATGCTTCCCCTGTATCCCCAACACTTGATTGCATAAGTGGAAAGTTTCGGGAGTTTATAAGTGGGAATTCAAGTAGCTCTTAGGATATCTTTCTGACAGATGTATGATATGAAATTGGGGTTCGACGCCTAGTGGTTCGCCTATCCACGGTTGGTTTTAAAGTGGTCTCGTTGTGTCTTAAAGAGTCCTTGGCTATGCTGACTCGGGGACGCTTCGTATGTCATGTGCACTGCCTTGTACATGATGGTGTTGTACATCGAGCCCGTGTAGGCCCCACCACGAAAACTTCGGACGAAATCTCTATCATATGTTTGTTCAGGTTTATTTTGCAAGCCAATCCTTTGTTTTGTTTTGAGTTATGGTATTCGAGTTGCTTCAATGTCAAATGTTGATTCCATACCTTTTCTAAGCGGTGTTCTCATATTTCTATGTGAGTACTAATCCTTCACGATCATCGGGATTGTCATATCAATCCTTTTCAACCGGTGTGTTTTCTCTTCAAGTGGATCCGATCATTTTCAACATCCACAAGATCAACTCAAGCATTCCGAATGGTGTTTGTTTCATTCATCCCAAATTGTCTTTGTTTTCCCACCCTCCCACCCTTTCCCTTCAAGGATTCGGATTTCTTAGTCAAGTTTCCTTTTATTGATGGGAAGTCTCTCCATTCTTTTCCATCAGTGTTCTTATCCGGCGATTCTCATGGAGATTCTTTTCCTTGTTTCAAATGCTTTCTCATGCCGGTGCAATTCTTAATCATCCTTTTCTCGCTATTAAATTGTTCCGGAGTGTTCAAGTTATCTCGAAGATTCGGGTTTCCACTCCGCTTTCATTCAAGATCTGTTCAACGTATTTCAAGGTTGTTATCTCATTCAAGCCTTTTTAATTCAACCGGTGCAATATCTCTTTTAAATCATTTCAAGGGTCTTTCTCTTGAGTGGGCCCTAACCCACAGGTCTTTTCCCAGGATCTTACCTGACTCTTCTTTTCCCCCGGAGTTACTCTCAAATTCTTTTCAAAGTTTGACGTAAGAATGAATTGTCATCAGTCATATGTCTTTCGCCAAGATCTTTCAAATTCTTTCATTGTTGGCTCAACCTTTCTAATTTTCATCCCGGAGTATCTCAACAATTCATGGTGGTGTTTCTCATCGTCACTCTCTACATTTGAAGACCGAAGAAGAGTTTTCCCTTGAATCTTGTTTCGTTCTATCAAAGATTCGTGGTTCTAGCTTAATGTCTTCCTCTCATAATTGTTTTCGATTGTGAGAATTCTTTTCACCCATCCGGAGTAATTCAGAGTATTTTCAGTTTGTTCCTGCGGAGCCCATCATCTCAGAATTATTCATTCCATCTTTCAGCTCTCGTTATCCAAATCTTACCGGTGCATCATTCAAGTATTCTCTTATCAACTCATGATCTCTTTGTTCTCATGTATCTAAATTCCCTCAAGTATCATCTTTCGTTTTCCAATTCTTCCCAGTGAACTTGTGCTTTTGCTATTTTCATGTTCAATTCTTACGGTTCTTCCAAGATTCTTCTTCCTTCGTTTTCCATGTCAATGCATTCATGCTTTCCAAATTCTACTGGTGGATCGTTCAAGACCTTCTCAGGTTTGCGCTATATCTATCTCAATCCTTTCAACGAGAATAAGTAGTATGCCAAATCCGTTGCTTGTCATCAATCTAAATTGGTGAAGGGTACACATAACATAATTCTTATTCTTGTTTCATCCAAGTGATTAATTCTTTATTCCGGAGGTTCATAAAAATTCTTGAGTTCTCTCGTTAATCTTTCTTTTCCGGAGTTCCAAGTTTTGCCGCTTTATTTCGTCGCGAAGAACCATCTAATCATTGCAAGGATTCAATCTTATTCTTTTCATCCTTCACTTCCTTTTGATCTTTCTTTTATTACCAGAGTTCTTCATGGAGGCTCTACATGATGGTTCATCAAGGATTTAATTCCTTCTTGAAGTATTGATCGAGATTATTCTCAAAGGAGTTCAAGTATTCTTCATCTTGCAATCCGGAGTGAAATTCTTTCTACCATTCCATCGGAGGTGGTTTTATGTCATTCTTGATAATTTGGAGTTCATGTTTCATGATTCACATGTTGTTAAGAATGAGGTATTTTAAATCCATCAATCTCGTTGTTGGAATTGTCTTGGTTTATATTTCACCTAAAGCCTTCCCTAAGGATTGTTGCTATTTTGGTGCTCATAAAGGATCCAAGTTCTTCACTTATCCTCCCGGTGAAATAGTTTCTCGGCTCCGCGTTCATATCAATCCAATTCTTTTTCCCGTTAGTGGCAAGTTGTCATTTTCTTCTCCATTTTGTTATTCCAATGATATATCTACTATTCTTCCTTCCGGAGGCATTGTGTTGTTACTCTCTTCGTCCCATCAACTCATTTTTGCCAAGATCATATTCTTTTCTAGCTTATCCATTTAACCGGAGTTTTGTGACCTTTGCTCATGTTCTTTTCGCCTTATCAAGTCTTGCATCTCTTTTCTATCGGAGTGCTACCCGAATCGGTTCTTTCTCTTCCTCTTTCTTAACGGAGTGCTTTCAACTTCGTTCATTGCCGTGGCTTTCTTCCTTTCTATTTTGTTCAACATCTCAAGGTTCTTGGTTTCACTCGTTTGTCAAAGAAGCAAATTTATTTTACCTCTTCCTCTTTCGTTTCTCCCTGGTGCCGTCCTAGATCTCAGGACGAGATCCTCTCGTAGTGGAGGAGTGTTGTGACGCCCCGAGACCGTTGTGCCAGGTGTCTTCCAGTTATTCGCTGTTGTTGCCTTGTCATTTGCTTACATGTTGCATCTTGCCATGTCATCATCCGCATTGCATCTGCATGCTTTCGAAAACTTGCATCCATCCGGTTTTCCCCCACGTGCGTCCGTTGTCCGTTCTGAGCCCAGACACACTTGCACGCGCGCGCGGCATGTCCGGAATATTATTTTATAAGTGGCCAGAAAATGTTCTCGGAATGGGTTGAAAGTTGGCATGCGGTGTTGTCATGTTGTGGATAGGCCGCCTGCCAAGTTTCATCGCATTCGGAGTTCGTTTGATAGCCCAACGGATAACTATAGCGACACTATAGTCGGTCAAACGTCGAATGTTTTCAGTCTCCGGAAACAGTCGTCGGGTCTCTCTCTCTTCTCTTCTCTCAGCCCAAAGCTGTCTGCACAGTCCGCTGTCAACCGCCAGACCTCGAAACCCTCTGTGCACAGTACATCGAACCACTCGCGCGCGTCCGGAAGTTGTCCCGAACCCGACCTGGGGAGTCGTCACCGTTGGGTCCGGATCATCCCCTAACATCAACAAAATATCACTATTTTCTTATTTGGACTCCTCTAACCTTTTATTGTCAATCGTCCGTTTACGATCGGAGGGATCCGTGAAGCCCTAACCAATCCCACAAGCGTATATAAGAGGTCCAACCGTAAAACGTAGGGAGCTGTCCCATCCTTCCTATTCTGCGCCGCCACTCCACCAAATCCTCTCGGGATCCCCTCCCGATCCTTCTCCACCCAACCATCGCCTCCGACCACCTCCCTGGATTTGCGCCGCTGACCAACCTCCTCTGCTCCCAAGGCCCCGAGCTCCTCCTCTCGATCCAGAGCCCGAGCGCTCGACCCCCCTCATCCACGAGCTCGATCCGGAGGGGAGCTCCCGATCTCCTCGCGCCCGAGGCCTCATCCCCATTGACGACCACGATCAGGCCGTCACCTTCACCTGCGCCCCTTCCTCCTTCCCCGTGCTTTCCTCTCTCTCTCTCTCTCTCTCTCTCTCTCTCTCTCTCACATCGCTCCCTTTGTCTCTATTCGTCAACAGGAGACCCATGGACGACTGAGCCCCCGCTCCCGGATCCACGCCGGTGCCCATGGATCTAACGACCTTGACCTCGCCAGGATTCTCACCGCCGTCAACTGCTTCCGCCTGGCCTTGCATCTCCCGCCGCCCGCCAAGGCTCGTCGCCGACCTCCCCTGCCTATGCTAAGTCCCTCGCCTCGCCGCCCCTTCGCCTCGCTCGCCGAAGCTCTGCTTCAGGCACCGCCGCGGCTTTGCGTCGAACAGAGGACGAGCACCTCGACCCCGCTCGACTTGTTGACCGCGCCTCCGTGCGCTTGGGCCGCCTCCTCCTTGCCTGTTGACTGATCCGGTTGGGTCACAGCCACCCCAGGCCCAGCGCCCCCTTCCGGCCTCACCTCACCATCGACCGGCCCAAGGCCTGCTGTGAGAAGCCCCTCTAGCCCCTCTGCTCTGTTGGGCCAGCCTCCAGTTTCGTCCCATGTCTTTTTTCCCTGGCCTGCGAATTTTGCTATTATCCAGATGCTGCCTGTTTTGCAGAAAAGCCCCTAGACTTCATACATATCTTAACTCACAAACTAAGCATCACATGTAAAAACTTAATATATGAAACTTTCTTAGAATTTTGTGTAGTTTAATAATTTGCAAGTTTCATCTATGTTTAAAATGTTTAAAATGTTGTTTGATTAATTTTGCTTATCAACGCAACCTGCGACGTGTACTGATGGCTCAGGAGGCCAGGTACCACGCCATTCTGGAGGAGATGGAGACATTCTTCAAGGAACCTCCTGAGCCCCCAGAGCGTCCCGAGGCTTAGGGACCCAGTGACTCATGAGGAGTCGTTCCTTCAACGCGTGGCTTCCGCTGCACCAACTCTACTTCATCTACAGAATCAGGTGACATCTTCCAAGTTCATTTAAGCTGGGAGCACCCCTCGGGCTGCATTATTCCCAGGCCACAAGGGTCCGTCCATGTGGCATGTATCCCTTTTGCTTAAGTCTTTAGCTTACCTTGCTGGGGGCGCTCCTCGGTCTACATCATCCCCATGCCGCTTAGGCCAGACCCAGTGGCATGTATCTTCCTGCTTTTATCCAAGTCGATATGCTCTTCATGCTTAACCTGCCGACGGCTATCGCCTGCTCGGTTGCCGCCCGCCGCGGGTCTGTTTATTCCATGCAACCCGCTTGCACGTTAAAAGGGGGGCTCCTGAGCATCGTGACTCAGGAGCTCTTACTGGCTCTCCAGCCCTCACCCCCTAGCCTTGACCACAGCATCGCGACCTGGCAGACCAGCGGCGGCTGAGCTCGCTCGAGGGCCGGGACATGAGGACGTAGAGTGCTTGCATCTAACCGCCTTGCAGGGACATGCACTCACCAAGACTCAAGACCAGGCACAACCCGCCTTGAGGTAGGGCCTCGTGAGTCCCATGCTGTCTCACGAGTGCCCATATACACCTCGCAGCCCTGCCGTGCAAGCCACGTGTCAGGGCGGGGTTGTACATGCCCCGGGGGCTCCTCCCGGAGGGGCCCCCCATCCCACGCCCAAGTGGAAGCTCCATGCTCCACGCAGGCTGTCGACACTGCCGAGGAGCGGCTATGCCCGTGCACATGCGGTAGCGCTATGCTCTGCGCTGGTGATAAACAACTGAAGGCGACCCCACGGTCGTGCCAACCTCAGGGAGCCCAGAGCTCAGCGCCCAGCCTTACCGCAATGCCTCCCCTCGGGAAAGCCGCACATGGGGGCTGGGCACGGGAGCTGCGCTCAGGTCACGCCAAGTGCATGCCACCTAACTAGGTCCCTCGGACCTGGGCATCGCGCGCCCCTCCCGAGGACTCGGCGAGGGCAGGTATGGGAATTGTTTGCATGTCAAGGGGGACTGCTGAGCATCGCCACTCAGGAGACTAACTGGTCATGTAGCCCCTCACTCCTTGGTCTGTCCTGGTCTCCGGTCGGTTAAACGGCGGTTGAGGTATGCGCGGGGTCGGGCTCTGCCGACGTAGAACATTAATCTATCCTCACGAACTCTCCCTATATGCTGTTCGCACGTCAAGGGGGACTCCTGAGCATTGTGACTCAGGAGCCTAACTGGTCACGTAGCCCCTCACTCCTTGGACCGTCCTGATCTTCGGTCAGCCCAACGGTGGTTGAGGTATGCGCGCAGCCGGGCTCTGCCGGCGCAGAACAAGGCAAATAAGGAAAACGCAGAATCTCAAAGCAAGTATTACAAGCATACTGTTCTCACAATACCAAATAAAAAGTCTAAACGCCTCCATGAGGCCTGATGTATGTCGCAGGAATGAAACAAGGAAAATAGCCGCAGGTCACTCCTAGATATCGCCATCGCCCGCGGAAGAAGCTCCCCTGTGGGTGACGATGTCCTCACCTTCGCCACCAGCCGCAGGATCCGCGACATCACCAGCCGGAGGCTCGGAGACAAAGCCGCGGAACTTCCCTAGCAAAGCCTCCACCTGACCTTGAATGGTTGCGGCAGCAGTTTCGTAGAGATCTTCAGCCACAGGCTCCAGCAGTCATCAAGGCAGTGTGGGGAAGCGGAGACGCCCACGTCCAATCAACTGCCATGCGTCAACCGAGGTCGCAGGCTTTTGGGTTCCGCAGTGCTCCGAGCTTGACACTTCGCTTGACCGAGAAGCCAGGCCCGCGCGCACCTTGGCCCGGGGGCTACTGTCGGCATCCTGGGAATGGGGGTCCCCAGACTTGCCTGCCTGCGGCCCGCAGCGTGGGTGAGCTAGCAGGCCGTACGACCCATCTTCACCAACAAAGCGCCCAAGACCCTCGCGAGGGGCCAAGCCTTGCGAGCCAGACGACGCAAGACCTCCTCTGGAGTGGCCTAGCTAGGCAGGCTCACGAGGAGTGGAGATATCAAGGCGAGGTGAACCTCACGTGGCTCTTGTGACATGAGCCGAGACGATCGACACCAGACGGGAGCTAGGCGGGCGCCAGCGCGCGCAGAGTCCTTGTTTCCTCTTTGGTGCAAAGGAGGCAAGCGCAGCTGCGGAGTACTGAGGCCTCAGGCAAAGGTTGCCATTTCGGTGCAACAAGACCAAGACCATGGACTGCAAGACGGAGGTCATCTCTAAGCCCAAGACGGCGTCACCACCAGAGCTTTGGCAGGCGAAGACTACTTTTGTCAGGATAGCTTGTACTAGCTGTCCCCCCTTCAAATTAGCCCGCCATTGTTGGCTCCCTTCCCGTTCGATATTTTGGATGAGGACCAGGGCCCCTATAAGTAGGACTAGCCGCCACCATAGTGGGGGCATCGGATCCTAGCTTGATTGAACCCCCACACACACAAGTTCACACGCTCAAGAACGCCTAAACCTCAGGAGGCCGCTCTTCCCTTGTATTGTTCATCACCAGCCCAAAAGGCAATCCACCACACCACACTGGAGTAGGTTATTACACCACAACGGTGGCCCAAACCAGTATAAACCCCGTGTCTTTATGTGTTGTGAGTTCATCCAGTTCGTCCGCAAGATCTTAGCGAGCTAGAGCATAGATCGGTTGGAGGGAAAGACTTCACGCGCACCCTAGTGTTCGAACCTTAAGGGTTTGACAGGACACCAACCACGACAGGCTCTTGTCTATGTCCATTTTATGGAGTGTGTCCTCATAAATGAGGTTTAGTCCCCTGCCGCCGTCCATGAGGACCTTGGTTAGTTGAAATCCGTCCAGAATGGGACTAAGTACTAACACGGCGGGCGCTCATACTGTTCTGTACTGTGGTTCGTCACCAGCGTTGAATATTATAGCCGTGTCGTTCCATGGGTTTATTACGGCAATTTGGCTGACTTCGTTGCGCTCACGAAGTGCCCGTTTACGCTTGTTATTTGAAGAGAATGTCTCGAAGACCGTCAATACTATTGAGTGGTCGTCTTCTGGGGGCGTTGTTCTGGGGCATCCTTAATAAGGATATCCTCGCCGCTCTTGGCCACCTATCGTAGTATCCAACATGCTCTAAGGCTGTGGGTTGCCACGATATCTGTTGTTGTATGTATTTTTCATGGGCCATCGAGCCACCCCTCAAGAACAGTGTCGTGCCGCGTAACGGTTTTGTGTTTCTTGACTGTCGAGCTGGGCGTGCCACGAGGGTGCGCCCTTTTCGCCTATAGGGGGAGTTCGGCTGGGATCGACTGTTCCCAGTGAGCTGCCTAAGTTTCCCAGGCGCTCTCCATCATGCTGTATTTTTGTACAATGGTTGCTAAATCAGCGAATTTTAGCATGTGATGACGATTGATGGCATTGAGTATTCCTTCGTCCGCACAGTTTTTGCAGAACGCTGAAATCGCGTCGTCGTCACGGCAATCTTTTTCCTTCTTCTTGACAAGGAGGAATCTGGTCCAAAAGTGGTGGACCTTCTCCTGAGGTTACTGTTTTATGCCCATGAGAGCCTCAATGTCCGGGTGGGTGGGTGGACTTAAATCCGAACCCCGACCTAACCGATGTCCGGGGTGTGACGACCTTTCGGACTGGACAGTCTGGGTTCCAGAACATTTTCTGAACATTTTATGCCCATGCTATGTTCGGAGGGCTGGTTGTGTCTTTTCGTAGGTGAATATCCGGCTCTTTATGAACGCCGACCCGAACATAGTCCGTCTTTGATATAGAAGAAGACTCGCCGTCCTGCTCCAGGACTGCCATGATCTGATAGGTGCCAAGTGGAGCTTCGATTTCTCCCGGATCGGTTTTAGGCCCGATCTGATCGTAATCCGTGACGATTCCCGAAGCGGCGATGCGATCTAGGAGCTCGTTTAAGGATGAAAGATCGACCAGATCCATCTTCTTGGAGTGTGCGGAGTTTATGCGAAGGGGGTTTTCGTCGGTTCTGCGACCAAACGGGTGATCATAGTAAAGTCGCCTAGCCGGAGGGTTTGGCCCGGGGCCAGAACTACCCCTGCGATGATATTCCCTCTAACGACAAGGCGGGCCATCGAGCCTTTCATCAACGGCAGAGTGGAACTCTCAATGAAAGCACCAAGCCAATAGTTCCAGTCTTCAATAGCGAAGTACTCGGCACACATATTGTCTTCGGCATTGCAAGGCGGGTTCCCACTTCCATGATCTCCAAGTAAAGTATTCGGCCATTGAATCCAATGTCGCCTCCTTGGCTTTTGTGCATTGAATAATCTTTGTCCTCCACGTGTCGAGCGAATGTGGAAAGTCAGGGTGTTTTTTGCGAATCACACCTCATCTATGCGCGGAAGAGCGCCTATTTAAATAGATTGGATCATAGATCCATTCAGCACTTCGTAGAAGAAATTCCCAGAGACTGCTTAGGAGAAACCATTCCAGCATGGCCACTGTTCCCAGCTCCTCCGCTCGTCCCGGCCCAGAGAAAGGCGAGTGGGAGAAGTGTTTCGTGTCTCATAGCTGTTTGACGAAGTTGCAAACAAAGGGATACCTTCCCCACGCAGATCTAGTCCCTGTTCGAACGGGGCTAGCTTCCTTTGATGAGGGGATTCAGCCAGAGGACTTCCCCAATCCGTCCGGGGGAGTGCAAGTGTGTTTCGTCCCCTACCGGTTAAGAGGCGTTGGATATCCTATCCATCCGTTCCTCCGAGGGCTCCTGGAGTACTACGGCCTCCAGCTGCACAACTTCACTCTGGCCTCTATTCTGCATATTGCGGGTTACGTCACCTTATGCGAGCTTTTCCTGGGCATTGAGGCTCACTTCGAGTTGTGGAGGAAGCTGTTCTGTCTCGTCCCGCGTAATCATGAAGGGTCGATATTTGAAGTGGGCGGAGCCGAAGTATGGCGCGTCGCCGATACCGGATATCCATCCGGTACACCAAGGAAGGCACATGATGACTGGCCCTCCGAATGGTTTTATATAGAGGATGTTGCGCTTCCTGACCCGGTTCAAAAGGGTCTTCCCGAATTTGCGCGTGTCCCACTGAAGAAACGCCACAGTTGGCGTCCCCGGAGTCTCGAAGAGGAAGATGGCGCGGAGGTTCGTCAGCTGATGAGGAGGATGAAAGAGCTCTCTTAGTCCGGACTCACAATCATTGAGGTCATGGCGATCTCCATAACACCAGGAGTTAAGCCGCTCCAATATAGAGGGCTTCCAATGTGGCACTTCAACAGGGAGGACGATGCCTCCCGCTGCGGCCGGAAAGGTCCAGATACCCCTGCCGCTTTGGCTAAAACATTAGCCGAACTGTTCAAAGGGGAGGAAAAGGAATTTCTCTGCATCAAATTCAGAGATGGGTATTCTATGTATAACCCTCCCAGCTGGGTAGGGCCCGAGCCCTCTGTTTTTATTACTCCCATCTCTGGATTTCCTTTGATGAAATTTCTAACTTTGTCTTCCTATGATAGCACTACGAAAGGACACCGAGGGATTTTATAGTCCCGCCCCACAGCCGGAGGATCACAACTGGGAGCTCGATCCCGGGTTCGAAGAGGATCCGGAGATACTCGTGGTGCTCGTGGAGGGCTTGTTTTACCAGACGAGCTACGATGGTACAAAGGCGTCCCCTGGTTGGCCGGAGTGAGGTGGCCGGCTGGACATGTCCGGTGAGGGTGGACATGTCCAGCGGCGCGGTGGAGAAGGGCTAGTGTTTGTACTGCGTGAAATTTCGGGGATGCAAACATATAAATAGGTACAGGGAGCTAGGAGACTCCAAATGAGGTGTTGTGTTCGGCCACGCGATCGTGATCGAACGGCCAAGAGGATCGAGGGGGTTTGGATGGGTTTTGGGCCACTTTGGAGGGGTGTTGGGCTGCAACACACACGAGGCCTTAACGGTTCCTCGCTTAACCGTTGGAGTATCAAACGAACTCCAAATGGCACGAAACTTGACAGGCGGTCTACCTATGGTATACCAAGGCCGCTTGGCAAATCTCGGACCGATCCGACAACATTTAACTCCCACACACGAAAAGAGACAAAAGGGGACGCCGGAGGACATAGGAGTGCCGGATTGCAAAACGGACAACTGGGAAAATGCTCGGATGCATGAGACGAACATGTATGCAAATGTGATGCACATGATGACATGATATGAAATGCATGACACGCAAACAAATGACAAGGCAACAACAGTGAATAACTGGCAGACACCTGGCGCAACGGTCTCGGGGCGGTACACTAGAGTACGGAGTCAAGCTCCTCAACCCAGTGCTTGTCTGATTCCGTTAAAGACCGCACTAGTTTGGGTTTGATGCCGCTCATAATAGGACCGTTAGCGCGCTTGACTTGACCGTTGGTTTGTGGGTGGTAGACGGAGGCGTAATCTAGTTTAATACCCATATTAGTACACTAGGTTTTTACCTCATTGGCTGTGAAATTGGAGCCGCTGTCAGTAATGATGCTATGTGGGACACCATAACGGTGCACAACATCGGATATGAAGTCTATCACTAGGCCGGACTCTGCCGTTTTGACCGGTTTAGCCTCTATCCACTTAGTGAATTTGTCCACCATAACCAGCAGATATTTTTTCTTGTGGCTTCCCCCTTTAAGAGGTCCAACCATGTCGAGTCCCCAGACCGCGAAAGGCCAAGTGATGGGGATTGTTTGTAGGGCAGTGGGGGGCATATGGCTTTGATTGGCAAAGAGTTGGCATCCGACGCAATGTTGGACAAGGTCCTGTGCATCCGCTTGGGCCATCGACCAATAAAATCATGTACGGAAAGCCTTACTAACAAGGGACCGAGCTGTGGCGTGGTGCCTGCCTAGTCCGGCATGAATTTCAGCCATTAGCTGCCACCCCTCTTCCTCAGATATACATCGTTGAAGGACTCCGGTGGCGCTTTTCTTGTAGAGCTCTCCATCATGAACCTTGTAGGCCTTCGAGCGCCGGACAATGCAGCGGGCCTCATTCTGGTCCTCAGGAAGCTCCTTCCTATTAAGGTAAGCCAGGAAGGGTTCGGTCCATGGGGCAATGATTGCCATGATGAGATGTGTTGATGGTGTTACGTCGAGGTTTCCGGGATCTGGGGTTATGTTTGGGTCCGGACTACCATTGCCGTTTTCCCCCTGCCACACCATAGATGGCTTAAAGAGCCTTTCGAGGAAGATATTAGGTGGGACGGGGTCACACTTAGCGCCAATACGAGCAAGAACATCCGCCGCTAGATTACTTTCTCGAGCCACATGATGGAACTCGAGCCCCTCGACCGGGCCGACATTTTTATGACTGCATTATGATACGCTTCCATCTTCAGATCTTTAGCGTTGAAATATCCATTTATTTGAGATATTGCGAGGTTTGTGTCCCCGTGCACTTCTAGGTGTTGTATGCCCATGGAGACAGCCATCCGGAGACCATGCAATAAGGCCTCATATTCGGCTGCATTATTAGAATCTGTGTATAGTATTTGGAGAACGTACTGGACGATGTCTCTTGTAGGGGACGTTAAGACGACACCTGCTCCTAACCCTTCCAGCATCTTGGAGCCATCAAAGTGCATGACCCAATTGGAGTATGTGACGTACTCTTTAGGTAGTTCGGCCTCTGTCCATTCGGCGATGAAGTCGGACAACACTTGGGATTTGATAGCTCGACGTGGTTTGTATGTAATGTCAAATGGCAGGTGCTCAATGGCCCATTTGGCAATCCGGCCCATAGCATCGCGGTTATTTATAATGTCGTTGAGTGGTACTTCGGAGGCCACCGTGATTGAACACTCCTGGAAGTAGTGACGGAGCTTCCGGGATGCCATGAAGACCGCGTTTGCTATTTTTTGATAATGAGAGTACCGAGATTTGCATGTTGTAAGGATAGTAGATACGTATTTTACCGGCTTCTAAAGCATGAATTTATGTCTGTCTTGTTCTTGTTCAACAACGAGTACGGCGCTCACCACCTGATGTGTTGCCGATATGTATAATGACATCGGTTCGCCGGAGTTTGGTGCGTCCAGGATTGGGTTGCTCGCAAGAAGGGTTTTTATTTCTTCCAATCCGGATGTTGCCGTGTCCGTCCACTCAAAGTGGTCGGTTCACCTAAAAGGCGATAGAGAGGGAGTGCCTTTTCTCCTAATCTGGAGATAAAGCGGCTTATAGCGGCTACGTAACCTGTGAGTTTTTGAACTTGCTTGAGGCTGTTGGCTTAGCCAATTGTGACAAAGCTCGGATTTTGGCTGGGTTTGCTTTAATTCCTCTATTGGAAACGATAAAGCCCAGTAGTTTTCCAGCGGGGACGCCGAAGACACACTTTTCCGGGTTGAGCTTAATGTCATACGCCCTGAGGTTGTCGAATGTGAGACATAAGTCGTCCATTAGTGTTTCCACGTGCCTGGTTTTGATGACGATGTCATCCACGTAAGCTTCTACTGTTTTGCCGATTTGTTTCTCCAGGCATGTTTGAATCATGCGTTGATATGTGGTGTCGGCGTTCTTGAGCCCGAACGGCATAGTATTGAGGCAGAATGGCCCATATGGGGTAATAAATGCTCTTGCAGCTTGATCGGATTCCATCATTTTGATCTAATGGTATCCGGAGTATGCATCGAGGAAACACAGTGAGTCGTGTCCTGCGGTGATATCAATGATTTGATCAATGCGGGGGCGGGGGAAGAGGTCCTTAGGCAGGCTTTGTTGAGGTCCTTGAAATCGACGCACAACCGCTAGGATTTGTCCTTCTGTGGTACCATCACCAGGTTTGCCAGCCAGTCTATATGTTGGATTTCTCTAATGAATCCGGCCTCGATGAGTTTGGCCAGCTCCTCCCCCAAGGCTTGTCGCTTGGGTTCAGAAAATCGCCGCAGTGCTTGCTTAACTGGTTTAAACCCCTTTAATATATTGAGTTTGTGTTCGGCCAGCTTGCGTGGGATCCCTGTCATATCCAAAGGGTCCCAGGCAAATATGTCCCAGTTTTCGCGAAGGAATTCTCGTAGTGCGGCATCGACTGTTGGGTTTAGTTGAGCTCCGATGGATGCCGTCTTCTTGGGGTCCATTGGATGGACCTGGAACTTCATTATTTCTTCTGCCGGTTTAAACGAGGTGGATTTGGAGTGTTTGTCAAGGATCACATCGTCCCTGTCCATTCTGGAGCATAGCGCGGTTATTTCTTCGGCCACGAGGGCTTCGGATAGCGCCTCTAGGGCTAGGGATGCGGTTTTATTTTCAACGCGGAGTGCTATGTCCGGATCACCAGCGAGAGTGATTATACCGTTTGGTCTGGGCATTTTGAGCTTCATATATCAGTAGCGAGGTATAGCTTCGAAGCGTGTAAAAGCATCCAGTCCCAAGAGGGCGTGATATCCGCTGCTGAAAGGGGCCACTTGGAAGGTTATTTCTTTGGACCGATTGTTCTCCGGTGATCGGAATACCACGTCAAGTGTGATTTTTCCCGCGCACCGCGCCTCCCGACTAGGAATAATTCCCCGGAAGGTGGTGTTGCTTTGTTTGATGTGGCTCTTATCTATTTCCATTTTATGGAGTGTGTCCTCATAAATGAGGTTTAGTCCGCTGTCGCCATCCATGAGGACCTTGGTTAGTTGAAACCCGTCCATAATGGGACTGAGTATTAACACGGTAGGCGCTCGTACTATTCTGTACTTTGGTTCTTCACCGGCGTTGAATGTTATAGCCGTGTCGTTCCACGGGTTTATTATGGCGATTTGGCAGACTTCGTTGAGCTCTCGAAGTGCCCGTTTACACTTGTTATTTGAAGCGAATGTCTCGAAGAACGTCAATACTCTTGGGTGTTCGTCTTCTGGGGGGCGTTGTTCTGGGGCATCCTTAATAAGGATGTCCTCGCCGCTCTTGGCCACCTGTCATAGTATCCAACATTCTCTAAGGCTGTAAGTTGCCACGGTATCTACTGTTGTATGTATTTTGCATGGGCCATCGAGCCACCCCTCTAGAACGGTGTCGTGCTGCGTAGCGGTTTTGTGTTTCTTGACTGTCGAGTTGGGCGTGACACGAGGGTGCACCCTTTTCACCTGTAGGGGGAGTTCAGCTGGGATCGACTGTTCCCAGTGAGCTGCCTGAGTTCCCCAGGCGCTCTCCATTGCGCTGTATTTTTGTACAATGGTTGCTAAATCAGCTAATTTTAGTATGCGACGTTGATTGATGGCGTTGACAATTCATTCGCCCGCACAGTTTTTGCAGAACACTGACATCGCGTCCTCGTCACGGCAATCTTTTACCTTGTTCTTGACAAGGAGCAATCTGGCCCAAAAGTGGTCGACCTTCTCCTGAGGTTTTTGTTTTATGCTCATGAGAGCCTCTATGTCTGGGTGGGTGGGTGGACTTAAATCGGAACCCCAGCCTAACCGGCTGTCCGGGGTTCGACTACCTTCCGGACTGGACAGTTCGGGTTCTGGAACATCTTCAGATTGTTTGGAGCTGCCATCCGATGCTATGTTCAGAGGGCTGGTTGTGTCTTTTCGCGGGTGAATATCCGGCTCTTTATGAACGGCGACCCGAACATAGTTCGTCTTCGATATAGAAGAAGACTCGCCGTCCTGCTCCAGGACTGCCAGGATCTGGTGGGTGCCAGGTGGAGCTTCGGTTTCTCCCTGATCGGTTTTAGGACCGATCTGATCGTAATCCGTGACGATTCACAAAGTGGCGATGTGATCTAGGAGCTCGTTTAAGGATGAACGCTCGACCGGATCCATCTGCTTGGAGTGTTTGGAGTTCATGCGAAGGGGATTTTCGATGGTCCGAGAGGTCATCGTCGGCTCTGTGGCCGAATAGGCGATCCTAGTAAAGTCGCCTAGCCAGAGGATTTGGCCCAGGGCCAAAACTACCCATGTTGTGATATTGCCTCTAACGACATGGCGAGCCATCGTGCCTTTCATCGACGGCATAGTGGAACTCTCAATGAAAGCACAAGCCGATAGTTCCAATCTTCAATAGCGAAGTGCTCGGCACACATATTGTCTTCGGCATTGCAAGGCGGGTTCCGCCTTCCATGATCTCCAAGTAAAGTATTCGGCCATTGACTTCAATGTCGCCTCCTTGGCTTCTGTGCGTTAAATAATCTTTGTCCTCCATGTGTCGAGTGAATGTGGAAAGTGAGGTGTTTTTTGCGAATCACACCTCATCTATGCGCGGAAGAGCGCCTATTTAAAGAGATTGGATCATAGAGCCATTCAGCACTTTGCAGAAGAAATTCCCAGAGACTACTTAGGAGAAACCATTCCAGCATGGCCACTGTCCCCAGCTCCTCCGCTCGTCCCGGCCCAGAGAAAGGCGAGTGGGAGAAGTGTTCCGTGTCTCATAGCCGTTTGACGAAGTTGCAAACGCACGGATACCTTCCCCACGCAGATCTAGTCCCTGTTCGAACAGGGCTATCTTCCTTTAATGAGGGGATTCAGGCAGAGGACTTCCCCAATCCATATGGGGGAGAGCGAGTTTGTTTTGTCCCCTACCTGTTAAGATGCGTTGGATTTCCTATCCATCCGTTCCTCCGAGGGCTCCTGGAGTACTACGGCCTCTAGCTGCACAACTTCACTCCGGCCTCTATTATGCATATTGCGGGTTACGTCGCGTTATGCGAGCTTTTCCTGGGCGTCGAGGCTCACTTTGACTTGTGGAGGAAGTTGTTCTATCTCGTCCCACGTAATCATGAAGGGTCGATATTTGAAGTGGGCGGAGCCGAAGTATGGCGCATCGCCGATACCGGATATCCATCCAGTACACCAAGGAAGGCACATGATGACTGGCCCTCCGAAAGGTTTTATATAGAGGACGTTGCGCTTCCCGGCCCGGTTCGAAAGGGTCTTCCCGAATTTGCACGCGTCCAACTAAAGAAACGCCACTGTTGGCGTCCCCGGAGTCTCGAAGAGGAAGATGGCGCGGAGGTTCGTCAGCTGATGAGGAGGATGAAAGAGCTCTCTCAGTCCGGACTCACAATCATTGAGGTTATGGCGATCTCCATAACGCGAGGAGTTAAGCCGCTCCAATATAGAGGGCTTCCAATGTGGCACTTCAACGGGGAGGACGATGCCTCCTGTTGCGGCCGGAAAGGTCCGGATACCCCTGGCGCTTTTGCTAAAACATTAGCTGAACTGTTCAAAGGGGAGGAAATGGAATTTCGCTGCATCAAATTCAGAGATGGGTATTCTATGTATAACCCTCCCAGCTGGGTAGGGCCCGACCCCTCTGTTTTTATTACTCCCATCTCTTGATTGCCTTTGAACTTTCTAACTTTGTCTGCCTATGATAACGCTGGCGAAAGGTCACCGAGGGATTTTATAGTCCCGACCCACAACCATAGGATCACAACCGGGAGCTCGATCCCAGGTTCGAAGAGGATCCTGAAATATTCGTGGTGCTCGCGGAGGGGGTGTTTTACCAGACGAGCTACGAAGCTACAGAGGTGGCCATCATCGCCGACTACCCCGGTCTTCTCCCAGCTTTACACGTAAGTCATCCGAACACACCTTATTCAAAAAGGGATTTCTCCTCCCTTCTTACCTACCGTACTGTCTCGTACTCCAAAGGGGAAGGGTTCGGCGCACCGTACTACTCTTAGGGCACCTCCGAAGAGAGCGTCCCCCACTTCGGGCAAGCCTTCCAAGAGGAAAGCAAACGAAGATATGGTCGTGCCTTCATCGAGGAGGTATGAATCCGTTAATTTGCACCTGAGTCGTCACGTCCAACCGTGACCTTCCTGTTATCCATGTGTCAGGAGAAAGATGCGTCGGACTGTGTCCGGAGGTTCGAGCAGTCGTACTTCCCGTAGCCAGGATTCGAATCCTGCCATGAAGGTGGGGGCTGATATGAAGGCGAAGCCGGACTGTCCTCCAGCCGAGGACTCGGATGATGTATCCGCAACCAACTCGAAGGTGGAGAGTGCGATGAATCATCGGCGCCGCCGGGCCATTTTACAAGACCCTGGATATTCAGAAGAGTCATTTAACGCCTTCAACTCCGCCGATGCATACATTCGAGCTGCTCGAGATGGGATTAACAGGGCCACAAAGCAACATTTAAAAGATGTGCAGGTAAATTCGCTTGGTCTGACTATGGTAGCCGTATACCAGTAGCCCCGAGACTTAAAAGAGTTGAAACAACTGATTTAAGGATCAATATATTACCATGTGCTTATATAGAAGAACACCTAGCTGGCTTTGGAGCTGAAGAAGTGACAACGCCGGCTACTTGCTGCCAATGCCGAACTGGAGAAATACAAGGCATCTCCCGGTAATGTTTCCGTCTATCAAAAATTCAGAATGATACGCCGGTAGTGCGGATTTGGTTTCTAATCTCTGTGTTCGGTTGTTAGACCAAGTACAAGAGCAGCTCGATGCCGCCCACAATGGAGAACGCGGAGGCAAAAAGCTACTATCAGTGGGCGAGCACGTATTGACAAAAGTCATTCAGGAGAAAAAGAAACTCCAGGACTCGAACTCCAAACTGGGTGAATAACTGAAAGATGTGCGGGCTCAGCTAGCTGACTCTGTGAAGGAGAATAAGAAGCTGCGAGGCAGCATATTCAGTATGTAGCCACTTTTGTTTTGTAACAGCTTTGGAGGCAATGGTACCTGATATATCTGTAATTGCAGGTGTTTCGACGAACCGGTCCAAAGAGGAGGTGTCCGGATCATGGAGTGATCTTCTGCAAGGTTTTTCGCAGCAGCACGAGCAAGCTCGGCAGGCGATGCGGAGTGTAGCCAATGCTTTATGGCCATCCGACCCCCCTCCAGGAAGCATGGAGCAGCTGATAGAGCTATTCAAGGGAGCCCGGCGGCGTATCCGGCTGTGGAAGATATCGGCGTGCTACGAGGGTGCACGAGAGGTCTGGGCCATGGTGAAGACGCGATATACCAAGCTGGATCCTAATCACATGGCTAGAGTCAGACCAGTAGGGTCGAATGGGGAAGAAATTCCCGTTAGTTTAGTATATTGCCAAGTAGAGGTGGCCGCCAAATATTCCCAACAGGATTGTAAGTTAGATTGCCTATTGGAAGGTATAGAGGAGGAGGTGTTCGAGTCCAAGTGACTATGTACTTTCCTCATCTAGTCGAATTGTATATCATTTTTCATGGCAAACCTTTTCGCTTCAACCTCATGTCCCGAAGGTGCAGAGTGCTTCCGAATACTGTTGCAACCGAATAGGCCGGGCAATGCCTGGAAAACTAGGCGTAGGGGTCATAGTTGCTTGAACAGACAAGTTGTATCTGGCTAGCTATGTTATATTACATTGATAACGTAAGAAACATTTTCCAGGGAGAATAGCTCTGTTAAGGGTTCCTTTCTCTGGGTGTATATGCGTTTAGTGCGCATATCCGAATTGTGGTGTGAGCACCATGGTTTATATAGCTTCTGGGGGGTGCAAAATGGACTGAGTTTAAAGAACATCGTTAATTCATCGTCCGAATATTCCCTTAGGATCGCTAGGTTTCGGCTTCACCTAGTCTAAGGTATATATCTGGATGACCCGGCGGTAACAATCGAAGAGGTGCTCCCTTTATGCCCTAGCCGAACTAACGGGAACGTAGGGCATAAGCACAGGAGCCAGGCAACCCATCTTGACAAAAACTTAAGTCATATCGATGCATATAATGGCGAAGAAAAGGTACATATGGAAAAAACTCATATGTGAGGAACTTGATGCTCAACGAATGACAAGGACTTCTGTCCGAGAAGCCCCCAAGTATAAGTGGCGTACATGTTGAAAAATGTATGTACCAGTGATGTGCAGTTTACCCGCATCAAAGCTTTAAAGTGAGAGAGAAGAAAGTAATCGGAAAAGAGCAAAAGAATAATGGAAACTACCAAGGGGGGAGATGAACAAGGGGTGAAGCGCTTAGGCGTAGAATCTCCGCAGTCTAGCCGCATTCCAGGGGTTCAGCTCAACGCGATTGTCTGATGCATCACGAAGACGGTACGCTCCTCTGGTGACAACTTCGTCAATTATGAAGGGACCCTCCCATTTGAGCTTGAGTTTGTCCTTTTTCTTTTCCGGGAGCCATAGAATGAGTTCGCCAACATTGTAAGTCTTGGCTCGTACATCTCTTCTTTGATATCTTCGAGCCTGCAGTTGGTAAACTGCCAAACGGGCTTTTGCGACATCGTGTTCCTCGTCCAGGGCATCTAGGCTATCCTACCAATCGAGCTCGGCTTCTCTCTCTACGTACATATGCACTCTAAGTGAGTCGTGAATAATATCGCAGGGTAATACGGCCTCTGCACCATACGCCATGAAGAAATGTGTGTATCCGGTAGTACGGTTGGGCGTCGTCCGCAGACCCTAGAGTACGGAGTCAAGCTCCTCAACCCAGTGCTTTTATGATTCTGTTAAAGACCTCACTAGTCTGGGTTTGATGCCGCTCATAATAAGACCGTTGGCACGCTCGACTTGACCATTGGTTTGTGGGAGGTAGACGGAGGCGTAATCTAGTTTAATACCCAGATTAGTACACCAGGTTTTTACCTCGTCGGCTGTGAAATTGGAGCCGTTGTCAGTGATGATGCTATGTGGGACACCATGACGGTGCACAACATCGGATATGAAGTCTATCACGGGGCCGGACTCAGCCGTTTTGACCGGTTTAGCCTCTATCCACTTAGTGAATTTGTCCACCATAACCAGCAGATATTTTTTTCTTATGGTTTCCCCTTTAAGGGGTCTGACCATGTCGAGTCCCTAGACCGCGAAAGGCCAAGTGATGGGGATTGTTTGTAGGGCAGTGGGGGCATATGGCTTTGATTGGCAAAGAGTTGGCATCCGCCGCAATGTTGGACAAGGTCCTATGCATCCGCTCGGGCATCGGCCAATAAAATCCTATACGGAAAGCCTTACTAACAAGGGCCCAAGCTGCGGCATGGTGCCCGCCTAGTCCGGCATGAATTTTAGCCAAGACTTGTCGCCCCTCTTCCTCAGATATACATCGTTCAAGGACTCCGGTGGCGCTTTTGTTGTAGAGCTCTCCATCATGAACCTTGTAGGCCTTTGAGCGCCAGAGAATGCACCGGGCCTCATTCTGGTCCTGAGGAAGCTCCTTGCTATTAAGGTAAGCCAGGAAGGGTTCGGTCCATGGGGTAATTACTGCCATGATTAGATGCGCCGATGGTGTTACATCGATGTTTCCAGGATCTGGGGTTATGTTTGGGTCCAGACTAGTGTTGCCGTTTTCCCCCTGCCACACCACGGATGGCTTAAAGGGCCTTTCCAGGAAGATATTAGGTGGGACGGGGTCGCGCTTAGCACCAATACGAGCAACATCCGTCGCTTGATTACTTTCTCGAGCCACATGATGGAACTCGAGCCCCTCGAACCGGGCCGACATTTTTATGACTGCGTTACGATACGCTGCCATCTTCGGATCTTTAGCGTCGAAATCTCCATTTATTTGAGATATTGTGAGGTTTGAGTCCCCACGCACTTCTAGGCGTTGTATGCCCATGGAGACAAACATCCGGAGACCATGCAATAAGGCGTCGTATTCGGTTGCATTATTGGAATCTGTGTATAGTATTTGGAGAACGTACTGGACGGTGTCTCTGATAGGGGACGTTAAGACGACATCCACTCCTAACCCTGCCAGCATTTTGGAGCCATCAAAGTGCATGACCCAATTGGAGTATGTGTTGTACTCTTTAGGAGGTTCGGCGTCTGTCCATTTTTCGATGAAGTCAGCCAGTACATGGGATTTGATAGCTCGACGTGGTTTGTATGTAATGTCAAATGGCAGGAGATCAATGGCCCATTTGGAAATATGGCCCATAGCATCACGGTTATTTATAATGTTGTTGAGTGGTACTTTAGATGCCACCATGATCGAACACTCCTGGAAGTAGTGACGGAGCTTCCGGGATGCCATGAAGACCGCGTGTGCTATTTTTTGATAATTAGGGTACCGACATTTGCATGGTGTAAGGACAGTACATACATAGTATACTGGCTTCTGAAGCGGGAATTTATGTCTGTCATGTTCTCGTTCAACAACGAGTATGGCGCTCTCCACCAGATGTTTTGCCGATATGTATAATAACATCGGTTCGCCGGAGTTTGGTGCGGCTAGGATTGGGTTGCTCGCAAGAAGGTTTTTTTTTCTTCTAATCCGGCTGTTGCCGCATCCGTCCACTCGAAGTGGTCGGTTCGCCATAAAGGCGATAGAGAGGTAGTGCCTTTTCTCCTAATCTGGAGATAAAGCGGCTTAGAGCGGCCTTGCAACCTGCGAGTTTTTGAACTTGCTTGAGGTCTGTTGGCTTAGCCAATTGTGACAAAGCTCGGATTTTGGCTGGGTTTGCTTTAATTCCTCTATTGGAAACGATAAAGCCCAGCAGTTTTCCAGCAGGGACGCCGAAGACACACTTTTCCGGGTTGAGCTTAATGTCATATGCCCTGAGGTTGTCGAATGTGAGACGTAAATCTTCTATTAGTGTTTCCCAGTGCCTGGTTTTGATGACGACGTCATCTACGTAAGCTTCTACTATTTTACCGATCTTTTTCTCCAGGCATGTTTGAATCATGCATTGATATGTGGCGTAGGAGTTCTTGAGCCCGAAGGGCATAGTATTGAAGCAGAATGGCCCATATGGGCTAATAAATGTTGTTGCAGCTTGATCGGATTCCTTCATTTTTGATCTGATGGTATCTGGAGTATGCATCGAGGAAACATAGTGAGTCGTGTCCTGTGGTGGCATCAATGATTTGATCAATGCGGGGGTGGGGGAAGGGATCCTTAGGGCAGGCTTTGTTGAGGTCTTTGAAAATGACGCACATGCGCCAGGATTTGTCCTTCTTTGGTACCATCACCAGGTTTCCAGCCTATCCGGATGTTTGATTTCTCTAATGAATCTGGCCTCGATGAGTTTGGCCAGCTCCTCCCCCATGGCTTGTCCAGCTTGTGTGGGATCCCTGGCATATCCGAAGTGTGCCAGGAAAATATGTCCCAGTTTTCGCGCAGGAATTCTCGTAGTGCGGCGTCGACTGTTGGGTTTAGTTGAGCTCCGATGGACGTAATCTTCTTGGGGTCTGCTGGATGGACCTGGAACTTGATTATTTCTTCTGCTGGTTTAAATGAGGTGGATTTGGAGTGTTTGTCGAGGATCACATCGTCCCTGTCCACTGTGGAGCGTAGCGCGGTTAATTCTTCGGCCACGAGGGCTTCAGATAGTGCCTCCAGGGCCAGGGATGCGGTTTTTGTTTTTAGCGCGGAGTGCTATGTCCGGATCACTAGCGAGAGTGATTATACCATTTGGCCCAGGCATTTTGAACTTCATATATCCGTAGTGAGGTATAGCTTGTAAGCGTGTAAAAGCATCCCGTCCCAACTGGGCGTGATATCCGCTGCTGAAAGGGGCCACTTGGAAGGTTATTTCTTCGGACCGATAGTTCTCCGGCGATCTGAATACCATGTCAAGTGCGATTTTGCCCGCACACCGCGCCTCCCGACTAGGAATAATTCCCCAGAAGGTTGTGTTGCTTTGTTCGATGCGGCTCTTGTCTATGTCCATTTTATGGCGTCTGTCCTCGTAAATGAGGTTTAGTCTGCTGCCGCCGTCCATGAGGACCCTGGTTAGTCGAAACCCGTCCACAATGGGACTGAGTACTAACGCAGCGGGCGCTTGTACTGTTCTGTACTTTGGTTTGTCACTGGCATTGAATGTTATAGCCGTGTCGTTCCATGGTTTTATTACGGCGATTTGGCAGACTTCGTTGAGCTCGTGAAGTGCCCGTTTACGCTTGTTATTTGAAGCGAATATCTCGAAGACTGTCAATACTCTTGGGTGGTCGTCTTCTGGGGGGCGTTGATCCGGGGCATCCTTAATAAGGATGTCCTCGTCGCTCTTGGCCACCTGTCATAGTATCCAACATGCTCTAAGGCTGTGGGTTGCCACAGTATCTGTTGTTGTATGTATTTTGCATTGGCCATCGAGCCACCCCTCCAGAACGGTGCCGTGCCACGTAGTGGTTTTGTGTTTCTTGACTGTCGAGCTGGGTGTGCCACGAGGATGTGCCCTTTTCGCCTTTAGGGGGAGTTCGGCTAGGATCGACTGTTCCCAGTGAGCTGCCTGAGTTTCCCAGGCGCTCTCCATCGCACTGTATTTTTGTACAATGGTTGCTCAATCAGCGAATTTTAGTATGCGGCGACGATTCATGGCGTTGACTATTCCCTCGTCCGCACAGTTTTTGCAGAACGCTGATACCGCGTCCTCGTCACGGCAATCTTTTAACTTGTTCTTGACAAGGAGGAATCTAGCCCGAAAGTGGTGGACCTTCTCCTGAGGTTGTTGTTTTATTCTCATGAGAGCCTCTATGTCCGGGTGGGTGCGTGGGTGGACTTAAATCCGAACCCCGACCTAACCGATTGTCCGGGGTTCGATGACCTTCCAGACTGGACAGTCCGGTTTCTAGAACATCTTCTGATTGTTTGGAGCCGCCATCCGATGCTATGTTCGGAGGGCTGGTTGTGTCTTTTCACGGGTGAATATCCGGCTCTTTATGAACGGTGACCCAAACATAGTCCGTCTTCGATATAGAAGAAGACTCGCCGTCCTGCTCCAGGACTGCCACGATCTAGTGGGTGCCAAGTGGAGCTTTGGTTTCTCCCTGATCGGTTTTAGGCCCGATCTGATCGTAATCCATGACGATTCCCAAAGCGGCAATGCGATCTAGGAGCTCATTTAAGGATGAAAGCTCGACCGGATCCATCTACTTGGAGTGTTCGGAGTTCATGCGAAGGGGATTTTCGGTGGCCCGAGAGGTCATCGTCGGCTCTGTGGCCGAACGGGCGATCACAGTAAAGTCGCGTAGCCGGAGGGTTTGGCCCGGGGCCAAAACTACTCCTGCGGTGATATTGCCTCTAACGACAAGGCGAGCCATCGAGCCTTTTATAGACGGCATAGTGGAACTCTCAATGAAAGCACCAATGTCGGTGTCAAAACCGGCGGATCTCGGGTAGCGGGTCCCCAACCATGCGTCTAGGATTGATGTGTCAGGACCCCGACTCAATGCCACATCGATCTAGCATGTAACACCTCATATCACTTTGCGGCCTCACGCACGGTATTCCCACGGGTGTCGCCTTACCTTTACCCGGGACCGTTTGCGCCTGTTGGCACACGTATATGACAGTGTCGCTAGCATCCATATGATAAGGAGCCCGGGCTGACATGGCTAGTCGTAAACCCAAAGTGGCACAAACTTACAGGGACAGGCATCCGTGATCCAGCATCGAACGTGTCGGTCATCAGCGAGTGAATCCAGGCTGTAGCACTGGGCTAGCAGGACTCCGGTGAACCGGGCTGTAGCGGGCTAACAGGACTCCGGTATTCATCGCGTGACATTTCCCCGAAGGGACAGACACAGGAACGAAGAAGGACACATGCCGGCCAGCCTAAGTGTTTCGGAGCAGTAGCAAGCTACCATGGCTCGGTGGAAACACTAGGAGACATTTCCCGGTAAGAGAGGCTACTAAAGATAAACAACTAGATAGTCAGATCCCACACATACCAAGCATTTCAATAACATACACACAATATGCTCGATATGTGCAATACAACATGGCATCACAAAATGACTCTACGACTCAAGTAGTTTATCCAATAGGCTCCGAGGAGCGAGATATTACAAACATGGGTCTCATGACCCAACATTCAGAGCATACAAATCAAAACACAAGCGGAAGCTATCATGTCTGAGTACAGACATCTATAAATGAAAAAGGCTGAGAAGCCTGACTATCTACCAGATCCTGCCGAGGGCACAAGATCGTAGCTGAGGTAACAAGCTAAACGTCGAAGTCCACGCGGAACTACTAGCGAGACCGAAGTCTCTCTGCAAAAACATAAATTAAGCAACGTGAGTACAAATGTACCCAGCAAGACTTACATCAGAACTAACTACATATGCATCATTATCAACAAAGGGGATGGTGGGGTTTAACTGCAGCAAGCCAGCTTTGACTCGGTGGCTATCCTGAACTACGACTGCAAGTAACTCTTTTGAGGTGGCGCACACGAGTCCACATATTCACCATATCAATACACCACTATGGATCCGCTCCCGTCTCCCTACGAGAAAGCCATCCATAGCACTCACACTTATCTTGCGTATTTTAGAGTATCCACTTTCACTTGTCTATGAACTGATATAAGCAACCCAGAAGTCCTTTACCGCGGACACGGCTATTCGAATAGATGATATTAACCCTGTAGGGGTGTACTTCTTCATACATGTTTCCACCACTTAGCGTCTGCACACGACATGTGCTCGGCAGACTTCAAGCGAAAGCCGACGTGGGTGTAGACCATGACCTACCTAAACACTCAAGTCTCTAGTCCAGGTTTATCGCCTATTCGGGTTCCATCCATGAGGAGATCCAGCCGGAGTTTCGCTCACAGCCCCAAACGATGTGAACAGGGTTTCGCGACACCAAACGGGCGCCCGGTATACCCGGCCACGTGCCTACCGCATCACAGCCCACCCCTACGGTCAGCGCTGTCCACGGCCTCCAGCATACTACAAACACCAGAAACTACTTGCAACTCCTGGACAGAGGACAAGGGTGAATAAGAAGTCGAGCGGGGTCATATTTCAGGGCCCAATGTATGGTAGTAGCTGAATCGTGGATCACAAACACAGAACTCAGTTCCTGAGGACGGCTTCAATGAGACAACCCACCATGTACTCCTACATGGCCTCTCACCGATACCTTTTACCAAATCGTGTTCACACACTTAGCTCACACATAGGAGGACATGTTCACACACCTCTGATTCATCCCCGATGAATCAGACCTGACTCAACTCTAAGCAGTAGCAGGCATGACAAACAAACATGAATGAGTAGGCACAACAGGGCTCAAACAACTCCTACTCATACTAGTGGGTTTCATCTATTTACTGTGGAATGATAGGTCATGCAAAGGATAAAGGAGTTCAGCTACCGCAGCAAGTAACAGATGAACCGTTGTTGTCCTAATGCAGTAAAGGAGAGCAGGAGCGAGAGAGTGGGATTGTATCGGAATGAACAAGGGGGTTTTGCTTGCCTGGCACTTCTGAAGATAACATTGAGTCTTCATCAGTGTCAACGATCACAACGTCGGAACATCGTCTACCGGGAGGGAACAGATACCGGCAACAAAGAAGAAATACAATCAATGCAATGCACAATATGATGCATGCTCATGACATGGCAATATGAATGTGTTTTGAGCTAATGCAACTAGCAACAGATTAAATGAAGTTGGTTTGAATACAAGATTCAAATTCAAACTCCATATGTGATTATTCAAATGCCATTTAATTGATTTGTGCTAAACAGCAGCTATAAGTTGTAACACCTCATATCACTTTGCGGCCTCACGCACGGTATTCCCACGGGTGTCGCCTTACCTTTACCCGGGACCGTTTGCGCCTGTTGGCACACGTATATGATAGTGTCGCTAGCATCCATATGATAAGGTGCCCGGGCTGACATGGCTAGTCGTAAACCCAAAGTGGCACAAACTTACAGGGACAGGCATCCGTGACCCAGCATCGAACGTGTCGGTCATCAGCGAGTGAATCCAGGCTGTAGCACTGGGCTAGCAGGACTCCGGTGAACCGGGCTGTAGCGGGCTAACAGGACTCCGGTATTCATCGCGTGACATTTCCCCGAAGGGACAGACACAGGAACGAAGAAGGACACATGCCGGCCAGCCTAAGTGTTTCGGAGCAGTAGCAAGCTACCATGGCTCGGTGGAAACACTAGGAGACATTTCCTGGTAAGAGAGGCTACTAAAGATAAACAACTAGATAGTCAGATCCCACACATACCAAGCATTTCAATAACATACACACAATATGCTCGATATGTGCAATACAACATGGCATCACAAAATGACTCTACGACTCAAGTAGTTTATCCAATAGGCTCCGAGGAGCGAGATATTACAAACATGGGTCTCATGACCCAACATTCAGAGCATACAAATCAAAACACAAGCGGAAGCTATCATGTCTGAGTACAGACATCTATAAATGAAAAAGGCTGAGAAGCCTGACTATCTACCAGATCCTGCCGAGGGCACAAGATCGTAGCTGAGGTAACAAGCTAAACGTCGAAGTCCACGCGGAACTACTAGCGAGACTGAAGTCTCTCTGCAAAAACATAAATTAAGCAACGTGAGTACAAATGTACCCAGCAAGACTTACATCAGAACTAACTACATATGCATCATTATCAACAAAGGGGCTGGTGGGGTTTAACTGCAGCAAGCCAGCTTTGACTCGGTGGCTATCCTGAACTACGACTGCAAGTAACTCTTTTGAGGGGGCGCACACGAGTCCACATATTCACCATATCAATACACCACTATGGATCCGCTCCCGTCTCCCTACGAGAACGCCATCCATAGCACTCACACTTATCTTGCGTATTTAGAGTATCCACTTTCACTTGTCTATGAACTTATATAAGCAACCCAGAAGTCCTTTACCGCGGACACGGCTATTCGAATAGATAATATTAACCCTGCAGGGGTGTACTTCTTCATACATGTTTCCACCACTTAGCGACTCCACACGACATGTGCTCGGCAGACTTCAAGCGAAAGCCGACGTGGGTGTAGACCACGACCTACCTAAACACTCAAGTCTCTAGTCCAGGTTTATCGCCTATTCGGGTTCCATACATGAGGAGATCCGGCCGGAGTTTCGCTCACAGCCCCAAACGATGTGAACAGGGTTCCGTGACACGAAACGGACGCCCGGTATACCCGGCCACGTGCCTACCGCATCACAGCCCACCCCTACGGTCAGCGCTGTCCACGGCCTCCAGCATACTACAAACACCAGAAACTACTTGCAACTCCTGGACAGAGGACAAGGGTGAATAAGAAGTCGAGCGGGGTCATATTTCAGGGCCCAATGTATGGTAGTAGCTGAATCATGGATCACAAACACAGAACTCAGTTCCTGAGGACGACTTCAATGAGACAACCCACCATGTACTCCTACATGGCCTCTCACCGTTACCTTTTACCAAATCGTGTTCACACACTTAGCTCACACATAGTAGGACATGTTCACACACCTCTGATTCATCCCCGATGAATCAGACCCGACTCAACTCTAAGCAGTAGCAGGCATGACAAACAAACATGAATGAGTAGGCACAACAGGGCTCAAACAACTCCTACTCATACTAGTGGGTTTCATCTTTTTACTATGGAATGACAGGTCATGCAAAGGATAAAGGGGTTCAGCTACCGCAGCAAGTAACAGATGAATCGTTGTTGTCCTAATGCAGTAAAAGAGAACAGGAGCGAGAGAGTGGGATTGTATCGGAATGAACAAGGGGGTTTTGCTTGCCTGGCACTTCTGAAGATAACATTGAGTCTTCATCAGTGTCAACGATCACAACGTCGGAACATCGTCTACCGGGAGGGAACAGATACCGGCAACAAAGAAGAAATACAATCAATGCAATGCACAATATGATGCATGCTCATGACATGGCAATATGAATGTGTTTTGAGCTAATGCAACTAGCAACAGATTAAATGAAGTTGGTTTGAATACAAGATTCAAATTCAAACTCCATATGTGATTATTCAAATGCCATTTAATTGATTTGTGCTAAACAGCAGCTATAAGTTGTTCTAACATGCATGAAAATGGTACAGATGGATTCCTTGAATTTTTCTGATAATTTTTCATATATAAATTATTTAATTTGGAGTTACGGTTGAATTTCTATGATTTATTGAAGTTTAGGGCATTTTCTGAAATTTCCTGAATATTAATAATTCCAGTAATTCATTAATGCGTCAGCCTGACGTCAGTGTGACGTCAGCAGGTCAACAGGGGCTGGTCCGGGTCAAACCTGACGTTCGGGACCCACATGTCAGCTGCACAGTGATTTAACAGAGTTTAATTAACTTAACTAAATTGTTAGCCGGGTTAATTAAACGGTAGGGCCCACCGGTCAGTGTTAGTGGCTAATTAGGTTTAGTTAATATTTAACTAAAATTAGCAGGGCCTGGCCCCACTAGTCAGCGACCCTGGGGGGTCAAACCCCAGGTCAAACAAGTCAAACCCGCCGGCGACATGACGCCGGTGAGGCCCGAGACGGCGGCAATGCGCGGAATCGCAGCACAGGCCACAGTTCGAGGCGCGGATGGCACCGTTGGAACCCTGGGCCTCGTCCACGTCGGCTGGTGCTAGAGGGGTCGCCGAAGACGACCTAAATCAACGGCGGTGTCCGCTTCCGCGGCGGCCGGAGTTCGGGCGCCGACTGATTCGACGCTATGGTGCACTACGGGAGGAACTGGTGGGTGCTGCGGGCTCCTGAGGTTGCGGTGAGCACGACGGTGGGCTCGGGAATGAGCTGCGGTAGCTGCGGCCACGGCCACTCCATGGCCGGCGGCGAGAAGCTCTCGGCCGCGGTGGAGAAAGAAGCTAGGGGATGAGCGCGAGCTTGAGAGAAGGGGGAAGAGGAAGAGAGGCTCACAGTGGATCGAACGGAGGGGTCGGCGAGCTCTGGGGAGCTTCTGCGACGGTGAATTTACGGCGGCGGTCCTCGGTGGCCGAGGAGGGGAACGGCGGAGCTAGCGGCATCCAGGGGCTTCCGGTGCCTTTCGTCTGGGTGAGGATGAAGAGGGAGGCGAGGCGGAGCTTCCTGGGGCGTCGGTGAGGCGTGGGGTGGCCGGTAGGCGTGGCTACGGCGAGCGGCAGCGACGAGCTCCGTTCGGTCGCGGGAGAGAGAGGGGCCAGAGGGGGATAGGGACGGAGGGAGAGACACGGGAGAGTGGCGAGAGGTGCAAGGGGTCGAGGGGAGTGCGTGGCTCCCTCGGGTGCCTCCAGCGGCGAGCAGGTAAGCAGGAGGTGGCCGGGGCTCTCGGGCGCGCGCCACGCCTCGGTCCTTCTGGCGAGGAGGAAGACGACAGGGGGGGGGAGTGGAGATGGGCTGGGCCGGTTTCTGCAGCAGGCCGCACAGGTAGGCGCCAGGTAAGTGACTGGGCTTCTCTCTCTTTTTTTCTGTTCTGTTTTCTATTTAATTTCCACTGAATTCAAATTCAAACAAATTTGAAAACAGTGCCAAAACTCCCCTGGATGATTTTATGTCACTTAAGGTCTACTCCTCATAAACATAAAATATCTCAGGGCATTTGAAAATATATTCATTATATATTATGAATATAACTCCAAATTCAAATAAAATATTGATTTAAAATCAGAGCCCAAATAATTCCTTAGAAATGTCCCACAATTTTGGTTTGATTTATAACTCTTGCCAAAATTGTCAGAGCTATTTCTAGGGCATTTTGGATTTACTGATTGCAATTTTAGGGTTTCTTGCCCCTTTATTAAAATGATTTCCGAGGCTTTCAATTTCCTCATTTCAACTTTCAGAATATAGACATGATGCACACATGAAGCTAGCCTAGAGCATTACCAGAAGCTAGGGATGTGACATGATGGTAACAGGAGATAGGGACACAATGTTTAACTAGGTCCGGGCCCTCTCTATGGAGGTAATACCCTACTTCCTGCTTGATTGATCTTGATGAATGTGAGTATTACAAGAGTTTATGTACCACGAGATCGTAATGTCTAAACCCTAGAAGCCTAGCCAATAAGGGTATGGTAATGAGTATATGTGTTGTTCTTTCCGCACTATCCCCTACGGTTTATATAGATACCAAGGGGATCTAGGGTTTACACGGAGTCGGTTACAAAAGAAGGAATCTTCGGTCGCCAAGCTTTCCTTCCACGCCAAGTAGAGTCCAATCCGGACATGGTGCAGTCTTCGGGCTTCATGTCTTCACAGCCGATCAGTCCGGCCCGTAGATAATAGGCTGGACGTTCGAGGACCCCTTAGTCCAGGACTCCCTCAGTAGCCCCTGAACCTAGCTTCAATGACGAGGAGTCCGGCGCGCAGATTTGTCTTGAACATTGCAAGGCGGGTTCCCTCCTTCTGAACTCCAGAATAGTCTTCGGACGAAGTAAGTGCATCCGGACCTGTTACGCACACCATACACAACCGCAGAGAGAATATAATATTCGCACGAATCCAATCTGTTAAGAGCTTCTTTCCAACACGGCATCGTGTCTGTTCGGTTTTAATTTTGAACCATCTTTCTTCTGCCATCCCACATTTTGAGATGCGGTTGCTATTGGCACGTCTTGTCGAAACAGAGATCGTGTCCCCTTGTTGCGGGATTCTCATCAATGTGGGAATGGGTAACCCAACCATGCCGTTTATACAGCCCTTGGGAACAGGCGAATCTCCAGGCGAGTGAGGAGGCGTTTAGCATCAGTTGCCTTTATAAGGGGATAAGGATTCCCCCTTCCTCTTCTCATGCTTTCTTACTGTCTTCGCCCTTCCAATCTCAAGCTCCAGCACCCAAGTTCCCTTCTCCCGGATCTGGTGGATAGGGCAAGTGGACGGTCTCCTCTGTCAAGGAGGAGGACATTACTGAGCTCCGGGCGGCCGGATATTTGGCGAAGGAGATCGCCCATCGTCTGCCAGCCGACGGACAAGTCATCCCCATGCCGGAGCCCACAGGGAGAGTAGTTTTCATCCCCCATTTCCTCCGCGGGCTGGGGTTTCCACTCCACCCTTTCATCCGGGGGCTGATGTACTATTACGGGATATATTTCCATGATCTATCCCCGAATTCCTTCCTCAACATCTCGGCATTTATCGTCGTGTGCGAGGCCTTCCTCCGCATCCATGCCCACTTCGGGCTGTGGCTCAAAGTCTTCAACGTGAAGCCGAAGGTGGTGGATGGCTAGCACGCGGAGTGCAGAGGGGCCATGGTGAGCAAGCTATCCAACGTCTCCTGGCCCAAAGGCACCTTTGTAGAGACAGTAAAGGAATGGCAAAAACAGTGGTTCTACATCACAGAACCTCGCGGCACCACCTAGGCCGCAGCTGCCGAATTCCGCTCCAGTGCTCCCACGCGGCTCACCTCCTGGGTCTAGAAGAGTCCGGACTGGTGTTCTATGGACGAGCTGATAGTGCTGCAGACGCGCGTGCAAAGCATGGTGACCAAGGACGTCAAGCTGGTCGACATTATCCAGGTGATGCTGGTCCACAGGATTCTTCTCTGCCAACGCCGAAGTCTCCCTTTATGGGAGTTCAACTCGAAGAAGCACCAGACCCCGAAAAGGCTCTTCGAGACTTCTCATGAAGGGGCCTGGAGGTTGCTTTTTAAGGGCAACGAGAAGCCACCGGCCATGGACTCAGACCATGGTCACAATTGTAAACGCCCCGCCAACGAGGTATGTTTCTTTTGACGTATTCCCGATTCGATTGTTTTGAGGGTGATGTCTGAGATTTAGTATTGCTCCTTTAGGACTGGGTGGAGAAGGCGCAGCGGATCCAGTGTCCGGTGCTGTTGCCCGAAGAACCGATCATCCCGCGCCTGGCGAAAATGCTGGTGCCGACGCCATATACTGCGCCAGAGAAGAAGGCCAAGGGGCCAAGAGTGGCCCCCGTCACAACGGCACTTCGGACAAGACGTCCGAAGATGACGAGGCCCATTCCTCCGTCCCCGAGGACAATGACGAGGAGGAGGGGGAAAACAACCCTCCTCCCGAGGAGAAAAAGAAGAAGAGGTGGCCCAAAAAGGGGAAGGGCGCCCCAGCGGTCAACACCGCGTGGGACGTCGACAGTATTCCGGAACAACGCCCCCGCTCTAGGCCTCAGGCCGCATCGTAAGCGACATGGCTCATTTACGCGCATATCCATCCCTTTCTTTTTATTACGCTAACATGGTTAATCCATACTTTTGCAGTCCGGCCCGTGACCTTATCCAGCGTTCCTCATCTGGAGGCTCGCTGGCTCCGTCGGAGATGGCGAGCATGTCTCCACCGCCTGCTTGCTCCCCTGGGGCCGGGGACGATACCGAAGTGTTATCCCAGAGGGCCACTCCGAAGGGAGGAGCTCAGCACATTGTCCGGGGGGCGCCACAAGGCGGGACCTCCACTGTCGGACAGATGGGGGAGCGGATCCCCAAGGAGACCGGCAAAGAGGATCGTATTCAGTTCGGCCCTCAGCCGGATATGATTCCGGTGATCCATGTTGCTCCGGAATCAGGCGAGCACCCTCCTTCGGGTGACCTGATGGAGGCGCTACGAGGTGCCTCCGTTGTGGATGAGCACCGTATCCTTATGGGTGCGGTGATCGAGAAGGTTCAGTCGGCTAAGAGTGGACTAGACGAAGCCTGCAGCAATCTGTTGACAGGTTTCGACGTAAGTGATATAGAAAGAGGAAAACTCCATGTATTCAGTAGCCCCTAAGACACTGTCCGGAGTTCAGCAAGAAGAACCGGACAGAGGATCAACCTCTTTTCATAGGAGACTAACAGAATATGTATGAATAAGCAGGCGTCACTGTTGGCCGCGACCTCGCATACTGCCGAGGTCTCCGAGCTAAAGCAGAAGCTGGAGCAGACCGAGAATGAGCTCAGCGATATTAAGGTTCAGCTCCAAGAGAGGCAAGGTGAGGAACGACTTGCTATATGTTCAAGAAAGAATAAGCGTTGTGTAGTGACAGCGGTATCGTTATATGTGCAAAAGCCGCGATCGAGGTCGAGGCCCTAGGCGAGGCCGAGAAGAAGGCTGTCCAGCAGCAAGCCGCCTGTAAGAAGCTCAAGGCCCGGGTCAAAGAAGTCCAATAGGAGCTCCAGGATGCGGTGAAAAAATGCGAGACCTTGGAGCATAATGCGTCGGTTCAAGGGACCGAACTCACCAAGGCTCGTCAGAGCATGGAGACTGCCCGAAATGAGGCCCAGGCCGCCCTCCAGGAGATCCAGGAGGCCAAGAAGATCACGGCGGGTAAGGCATTTAAGATGGAGAGCAAGTATGCGGAGAGGCAGTACCTTTTACTAACTCGAGTTCGGAATTCCCTAGGGGCCTTTGCGGATTTGCCACGCAGTGTATTCGATGCCGTGGAGTTCTATCGAGCCGAAGGAGGGGGTTCCACTGAGAGGCTATTCTGGTCGCAGTATGCGGTGCCAGAGCATCCTGTGTCCTTCACCGATCAGCTGAAACAGCTGGTGGAGCTGCATAGGGTGGCCGAACTAGCCATTAAGGATTTGATAATCCGGCTATGGCCAGCCGAAGCTATGCCGAGGAGCTACTTCGGACTCGTGAGGCGGGTGGTGAATGCCTGTACTCGGCTGGACGTCGTGAAGCGCTCGGCCTGTATCGAAGGTGCGCGCATGGCCTTCGCCTGTTGCAAGATGTGGTTGGCGAAGATGGACGCCGTCGAGGTGACTAGAGGGCCACCGAAGGGCAAGGAGCACCGTACACCGGAACGGTACTTTGCAGATGTCCTGGAGGGGTCTCGCCTTGCGGCAACACAATGTTCACAGGACATTGTATTTGAATGAATGTATTCATTTCCTTTGCCTTTTATTATAAGAAACAAAGCCAGTTTTGTTAATGTAATTTTGTTATGCTTTGATTGTTTCCTCCTGTGCGACCGTGTTATGTGTAATATGATGGTTGGCCAGTCATCGGCTTCTGCCCTCACATAGATAGTACAGAGGTATTTAGGATGGAATCTAAACAATCTTGATCCAATTACATGGTCCTTGAAGGAGTTGTTTAGCTAAACGAACAAGGCAATCAGACTATATAGCTTGAACGCCCTCACTTAGCCATAGGAGTTTTATAATGAAGCATGGGCGCAGCGCCTGGTTCGAGCCAGGGTGCTGTCGGCGCATGATCGGGAAGTGCCGATCTTTCACATAATGCGGAGAAAATCTCCAACAATTTGTAACCCTCGAGTAGCTGACCGGCTCTCGCCGTATCATGACAATCAGTTTTCGGCTTTCTCTAATGAGGTACTCGTCCGGTCCAAGCCAGGGCACAATCATAGTAGTTCTCCCTTTACTACCCTAGCCGATGGAGCGGAACGTAGGGTAGCAAGCACAGGAGCCAGGCAACCAACTATTAACCAAAGACATGATTCAGAGCCAATGCATATAATGCTGAATTCGGGGTGCCGTATATATATATATATATATATATATATATATATATATATATATATATATATATATATATATCTGTGTGTGTGTGTGTGTGTGTGTGTGTGTGTGTGTGTGTGTGTGTGAAAGAGTGTCGATGCCAGCAGATAGGCAGATCGAAATAAAATGAAGTAAGAAGCGCAAAACACAAAGACTGGGCCATGAACCATTTTTATTTATAACTGGATGGGTACGTCAAGGCGTATCTTGTACAGATGGTGCTAGAAGTATCCGACCATTTAACGTGCCGGAATTAGTAGGGCGCAGCGTGCGGGTCCTGTGTTGCTTGCCTCCGTAGCATTCCAGTCTTTCTAGAGGACTTGATATCAAGGTTGCGAAAAAGGTGCCTGTAATGAGAAAAATAAGTAAAAGTATGTGTGTCCGGGACCAGTTTTGTCGAATTGTAGCCCCCAGATTATCTCGTGCTCCATCGGTGTCCATGGAATTTTGAGTGTGTAATTGTGTACGCGTGGTATGAATGCCACTACCTCATTGGGGCTGGGACAGAGGCCGAATTGCTAATGAAGCTTCTGACGAGCTGCGATGTCCTGTTGCAGTGTAGTCCGGACCCTCTTAACGGTGTCCAGGGGCTCGACAACTAGATTACAATGCTGCTTGACAAGGCCACTCTGTATTTCTGCTGTCAGGGCAGCAGTTTGCTCCTCTGTTCGGATGGAGCGTTCCGTATTGCCATTGACTGTCATGACACCGCGTGGACCGGGCATCTTTAGCTTGAGATAAGCATAGTGTGGCACTGCGTTAAATCTAGCAAACGCGATTCGTCCGAGCAGTGCATGGTAGCCGCTGCGGAAGGGGACGATGTCGAAGATTAACTCTTCGCTTCGGAAGTTGTCCGGAGAACAGAAGACCACCTCCGGCGTGATTGAGCCCGTACAGCAGGCCTCTACACCTGGTATGACTCCTTTAAAGGTAGTCTTTGTTGGTTTGGTTCGTGAGGGATTAATGCCCATTTTCCGTACTGTATCCTGGTACAACAGATTGAGGCTGCTTCCACCATCCATCAGGACTCCTGTGAGGTGCAACCCGTCGATGATTGGGTCAAGGACCAGTGTGTCCGAACCGCCGTGGCGGATACTTGTCGGATGATCTCGTCAATCGAAGGTGATCGGAAATGACGACCATGGATTGAACTTAGGGGCGAGTGGCTCTACCGCGTAGACGTCCCTGAGTGCTCGTTTGCGTTCCTTTCTGGGGATGTGCGTGGCATATATCATGTTCACTGTTTTGACTTGGGGGGGGGGCGATTTCTTATGCCCCCCGGTGTTCGGCTGCCGGGGCTCTTCATCATCGTCCTCACTTTGTGATCCCTTTTCTTTGTTTTCGGCATTTAACTTGCCAGCCTACTTAAAGACCCAACAATCCCTGCTGGTATGATTGGCTTGCTTATCCGGGGTGCCGTGGATTTGGCACGGACGGTCGTGTATGCGGTCCAGGCTGGAAGGTCCTTCATTGTTTCTTTTGTAGGGCTTCTTCCATTGGCCGGACTTGGAGCTGCTGAATCCGGTGTTGACTATGGTGTCCTCGGTGTTGTCGCCATTGCTTCTACGTTTGTGTCTATTGCGTCGGAGCCTGCCGGTGCTATTCTTGGCCTCGGTGGGGCCTGTCTTGCTGGCTGTGTTTTTGCTACGAGCCAGCCAACTGTCCTCGCTTGCGCAAAAGCGGGTAATGAATGCCGTAAGGGCTGCCATGGACTTCGGCTTTTCTTGTTCGAGGTGGCGTGCTAGCCATTCGCCACGGATGCTGTGTTTGAAGGCTGCTTGGGCCTCTGCATCTGGATAGTCAACAATCTGGTTCTTTTTAATGAGGAACCTAGTCCAGAATTTTCTGGCAGATTCTCCAAGTTGTTGAACTATGTGGCTTAGGTTGTCGGCATTTGGTGGCCGGACATAAGTTCCTTGGAAGTGTCGAGGAAAGCCTCTTCCAAGTCCTCCCAGCTGCCAATGGAGTTCTCAGGCAGACTATTTAACCAGTGCCGAGCTGGTCCTTTGAGTTTTAATGGGAGGTATTTGATGGCGTGGAGGGCATTTCCTCGGGCCATGTGGATGTGGAGAATAAAATCCTCGATCCATACTGCAGGATCGGTTGTGTCATCGTATGACTCCATATTGACGGGCTTGAACCCCTCGGGGAATTCATGATACGGTACTTCATCCATGAAGCAGAGCGGGTGTGCGGCGCCTCTGTATCGTGCCGCCTCGTGGAGGAGTCCTGAGGGAGTCTGTCTGCGGCATTCGACCCGAGCGTGGTTAGGTTTGTCACATCCGAATAGGTGGTCATCGTCGTCTTGCCTCGAAGCGCGTCCTCGCAATCCGTAGATCGATCTTGTGTGTCCTGCTCTACTGTCCAGTGTCTGTCAGAGGTCGTACATGTGACTCCGGACTTTTCCGTCCTTATTATGGCGGGGTGGTGGGGCGGTCTGCTGTTCGGCCTGAGCTGCTTCTTTATCTGGACGGCGGGGTGGCCGTTCAGCTGCCCTGTCCCGACCACGTGGTGTTCGGTCCGCATTACGTGAGGGAGATGTGCGCTCTGGTGCCTCCTCATCGAATTGAGGTAGCAGCCTGCGTTGCCAAGGCTTGTCTCCTCCTCATAGGCACTGTTTGCATCATCGGGACGAGATTCTTTTGAGTGGGGGTGAGTTGTCACACCCTAGCAAGTTCATGCATTAGAGTGTTTGCATCATGTTTAATTCTCCCAGAAAGATGAAATGGGAATAACAGAACCCCCAGCACCCCCTTAAACCAACTAGGGTATACTAAAATTGGTTTCAATGAACCCAAAATGCCCTTCACAAAATGTTCATCATTTCTGGATTGGGCTAAAACCCCTGGCAAAAATTGTGCACTCTTTTCTCGGACATTCTGGATTTTTTGAATTAAATCATAAGTATTTGAATTTGGACATTTAAATGCTATAAAATATTTTAAATGCTCAATAATTCTGGAAATAAGTGTGGGCTGTTGGAAATAATCTAAACAGAGCCTATGACTATTTTTCATGATTTTTGTAAGTGCCTAACTATTTTTAATAAAGCCACAAAGTTACAGGAAAATAGAAAAAGAAAAACAAAGCAAAGCAGAGGCTTACCTGACGCCACTTAGCAGGCCCACCTGCCGGCCCACCCCAGCCACCACTCCAGCGAGCTGCTTAGCTTGGCCAGGCAGGCAGGCAGGTGCTCGATGCCGGCGCCTGCGTGCGCCACGTAGCTACTCGCCGCCCTGCTTCCTCCCCTCGCCGTTCTGCCGCCCTGGGTCGGTCACCCACTCCTCCCCTGAGCTCGCACACACGCCCTTTCCTCCGCCAGCTCCTCTCGCTTGCTCTCCCGCACCATGGCCGACGCCGCCGTAGCCGCACCGCCATCGTAGTTGCGCTCTACGTCGTCCCCGTGCCGCGCCACCGTGTCCGTTCGCTCCGCCGTCGTCGACTACATCGAGTAGGCCGAGCCCTGAGCGCTCGCCCGCTCTGGAGTCGCCGCTGACCCCGTCTCCCCCAACTTCGGCCACCGAGATCGCCATCGTCGCCACGCTCAGCTCCGACCTTCGCCGAGCCCGCTTCGACGCTTGCTGAAATCGCCGTGAGGCTAGCTCCGTCCCCCCCTCTCCACTAACTCCCTCCTGCACCGTGTGCACCGCACCACGCTCACCCAAGCACCCACCGCCGCCGAGCTCGTCGCCGAGGTGACTCCAGCCAGCCACCGGCCACACCATTACGACCAACGCACTGACCGCACTCGCAGGAGCCCGTAGCACCACTCCACGCGCCCTGCCGTGCCCCGTAGCCTCGGTTTCGACCTCGCCCGACCTCCAGCGACCGCCAAGGTCATCGCCGGCGACGTTTCCGGCCACCCCAACTCCACCCACTGCCACCACTCAATGCGGCTTGCTCCCAGCTATGCGTAGATGCTCTTTGCCGTCGTTTTGGTCGCCGGAGCACAAAACCCGCACCACCCCACCGCGTTTGGCCTCGCCGGTGGCTAAACGCCGGCGAGTTGACCTCGTTTGGCCTGGGGTTTAACTCCCCTGGGTCAATGATAGGTGGGCCCAGAGGCCTGCTAATTTTAGTTTAGCACTAATTAACTTTTAGTTAACACAATAGGTCACTGACATGCGGGCCTAGGCCCCACTGACAGTTTAGTTAGTGTTAACTTAACCCTGTTAATTAGATGTTTCACTGACGTGTGGGTCCCAGCCGTCAGGTTTGACCTGGGCTGGCGCCTTTGACTCGCTGACGTCACAGTGACACAGTGTTGATGCAATTATTTATTTTCTGGACTTATTCTTATATAGGAAATTCTAGAAGATAGCCAAAACTTCTAAAAATCATAGAAAATCAACCATAGCTCCAAATCAAACAAGTTATATATGAAAAATGATCAAAAAAATTCAATCTTTCAATCTGTAATGGTTTCATGCATGACAAAACACTTTAACCTTGCTGTTTAGGTGAAACAAGCTAATACACTTATAATGCATAAGAACTTAAGCTTCCATTTGAATCTTTGATTCAAATGGACCCATTCCAACTTGTTTCACATTGCATTAGGCAAGACACCTCATTTTGCCATGTCATAGCATGCATCATATTGTTGCATATTGCCATGTGTTGATTATATTCTATGGTGTCTTTCTTGGTAGGTTCTGCCTCCGAGGATATCTCCGAGTATCCAACTGAAGGGCAGTACCCTACTACCACTCCATCAGGCAAGCAGCCCCATTGATTATATTGATACAATCCCATGTTCTCGCTTCTGCTCTCACTTACTGCATTAAGACAACAACGTTTCAAACTGCTGTGTGCTGCGGTAGTTGAACCCTTATCCTCTGCATGACATGTCATTGCCACAGTAACTAGATGAAACCCACTAGCATGTGTAGGAGTTGATTGAGCCATGTATGTGTTTCCTACCTTGCTTTGCCTGCTATGCTTAGAGTTGTGTCAGGTCTGGTTCATCTGGGTGATGGGCTAGAGTGAAATGATTATGTCAGTAATCTGAGGGATGTGTTGAACATGATTTGGTAAAGGTATCGACGAGAGGCCACGTAGGAGTACATGGTGGGTTGTTTCATTGAGGCCGTCCCTAAGAACTGAGATCTGTATGTGTGATTTAAGATTCACTTACTACCATACATTGGGCCCGAAACCAATGGACCCTCTCGGCTTCTTAATCACCCTAGTACTCTGTCCAGGAGTTGCAATTAGTTTCTGGTGTTTGTAGGTTATGTGTTGGCGGCCGTGTGTAGCGCTGACCCTAGGGGTGGGCTATGTTGCGGTAGATACACCGTGGCCGGGTATGCCGGGCGTACGTTAGGTGTCTTGGGACCCTGTTCACATCGTTTGGGGCCGTATGTGGAAACCTCGGCCGGACTTGCTGCGGATGGAACCTGGATAGGCGATAAACCTAGATTAGAGACTTGAGTGTTTAGGTAGGCCGTGGCCGACACCCTCGTTGGGCTTCCGCTTGAAGGTTGCCGAGTACATGTCGTGTAAACGATGGTAAGTGGTGAGAGGGTGTATGAAGAAGTACAGCCCTGCAGGGTTAACATCATCTATTTGAATAGCCGCGTCCGCGGTAAAGGACTACTTGGTTGCCTATACAGTTCATAGACAAGTTAATGGTTACTACTAAAAGACTCAAGATAAGTGTGAGTACCGAGGATGGCCCTCTTGTAGGATGACGAGGGAGGATCCCCGGTGGAGTATTGTGTTGGTGATTAGTGGACTCGTGTGCGAAAACTATTTTACTAGTGGTGTCTCGTAGGATAGCTTAGCCAAGAGTCAAAGCTGGCTTGCTGCAATAACTCCACCACCTTCTTGAGAATGAGCATGTATAGTAGGTTCTGTTGTAAGACTTGCCGATTACCTTTGTACTCAAGTTTGCTTTAAGTACTGTTTTCAGACGACAACACCGCCCCCTCTGATGGGTTTTATGTAGACCTGATGTCGATGAGTAACTTGCCACCCAGGTGGTGATACTGGCCATGGAGGGCCCTATGTAGATAGACAGGCTTCGATAAGCCTTCTTCCTTTCTAGTGTCTGTACTCAGACTATTTGCTTCCGCATGTGCTTGTATGCTTGTATGACTTGAGTGTTGGGTCATGTGACCTCTACCTGTATGAACATGTTATGTATGGCTCTCTGGAGCCTTTAAATAAAGTACTTGAGTTGTAGAGTTTTGTTGTGATGCCATGTTGTATTTGCACATATCGAGCATACTGTGTGTATGATTGAAATGCTTGGTATGTGTGGGATCCGACAATCTAGTTGTTTATCCTTGGCAGCCTCTCTTATGGGGAAATGTAGTCTAGTGCCCCTCGAGCCGTAGTAGTCCGCTACAGCCTGGTTCACCGTAGTCCTGCTAACCCAGCACTACTGCTCAGGACACTTGACTGGACGACATGTGTTTCACTTCGTTCCTATGTCTGTCCCTTCGGGGAAATGTCACGCGGTGACATCCGGAGTCCTGCCTAGCATGCTACAGCCCGGGTTCCCCGGAGTCCTGTTAGCCCAGTGCTACAGCCCGGATTCACTCGCTGATGACCGACATGCTCGATGTGATTCATGTATGCATGTCCCCGTAGGTCTGTGCCACTTTGGGTTCACGACTAGCCATGTCGGCCTGGGTTCTCTGTCATATGGATGCTAGCGACACTATCATATACGTGAGCCAAAAGGCGCAAATGGTCCCGGGCCATGGTAAGGCGACACCCATGGGGATACCATGCGTAAGGCCGCAATGTGATATGAGGTGTTACCGGCTAGATCGATGTGACCTGGAATCGGGGTCCTAGCAGCGTTGGCATCAGAGCCGGACTGCCTGTAGGTTCTTGAGCCAAACTGGTTGATGTCGAGTCTAGAAATGCTTTAGTTATATGTAGGGGAATTGATTGTGGGAGGGAACGTAAGGCTCTTTTACTCCTTTACCTTATGCCCTCTGATCTGAGTCATTCTCTTCTCATTCTACGTGGGTTAAGGACTAGGCTCTCTCCTTCTATCAGGTTCACGTGTTACTATTCCGCAGTAGCTTATACGATTGTTATTCCAAGCCTCAGAATAGTTTCTACTACTTTTAGTATGTTGTGAGTTGAATCAGAACCTTGATATGATGTTGTTGAGTGGTATTGCAAACTGTTGTGGATGTCTCAAATCTTTCTCTGAGCATTTACAGCCGTTATGCTATCCGACTTCCCCTAGAAAATTCTAATGCCTTTGCATTATTCTGTGCTTTCAGATGGCCACCCGTTCGCTGAACCAAGTGGTTCGTCTGACCAGGTCCCTCGATGTGCCCGGCCACACGGCCATGTTGGTTCGAGTGATGGTCGAGTCAGGCTATCGGTGGTATCCGGAATATACCGTCGAGGAGCAGTTCCGAGACTTCAACCAGAGCCAGTACCTTTGTACCGTTAGGATATATCCCTCTTATCCAGGAGCCACTGAACCCCTTCACTGTTCCTATGGACTTGGGGTCACTATTGAGATGTCTGTGCAGGATGCAGCCTATTCAATGATGACTATCATTCGAGCCAGGACTGCCTTGCTTCAGAACACCGATTTCCGTTACATGCCAGCCTCACTTCCTGGAGCACAGGGGTACTATCAGGCTTTGTACTATGACTCTACACATGAGGAGTCACTACTCCGCACCATTGCCGAGATGCTCGAGGATAAGGACCACGAAAATCGGGCCTTGCGTATGGAGCTTTTCCACACTCATTCTGATCATTGGGCCACTTTGACTCGGTTTGCACCTGCGGTGCAGGCAGGATACATGGAGATGAGGGACTTGTACCCTGTACGGTCTGGATTGCCAGATTGTATGGAGTGGCGCAATGTAGGAGGCATCACCCCTCCTCGTGGTCCCTGTCTTCCACCACCTGTTGGACCAAGGCCACATCCGAGTCCCTATGGTCCGCAGGCTCCGCAGGACCATCTGTTCCCAGATGATCATGTTCCACTTCCAGGCTTTGGTGGTGACTTTTATGAGGATTACTATGGAGCCGTCTGAGCTAGTAGTAGTTTCACTAGTATTGTAGTAGTTGTATTCTCCACAGTCCTACGTGACCTGTGGGATACGACTTGGTGTGTATCACGCTTCGGAGGTGTAGAAAAATAATGTATAGGAGCTTGGAATGCCTCCGATGAGATGTAATGTCTTTCACCGTAGTTGTACTCTAGCATGGGCTTGTACTAAACTATGTACGGTGTGTATGACCAATGGTATATATATGGAAGTTTCTATATTACCATGTCATGCAATGAACATCTTAGCATTCCATGTTATCCATTACATTCTGCACTTCCTCTCTAAGCTTGTGCCATCCTTGTCTAAACCATTGTCTTGTTTTTCCTAGGATGGTCAACACCCGCAGCAACCCTGCTGCCCCGGAGCAGGGAGAAGCCAGTGCAGCTAGGGGTGAAAATCTGCCTCACCCGCCTTCTCTGGCCGAAGTTATGCTGGAGGCGGGAAGAAACAAGCGTGAGACTAACCGCTTGCTGGAGCGGATTGAGCAGAACACTGCACGCCATCAGCAAAACGACTTGGTGTCAATCAATGACTTCATCAAGTTGTACCCACCAAAGTTTAATCATTTCGTCGAGCTCCTTGACGCAGATGACTGGCTCCGCAGCATCAGACACAAGCTACATTCTGCCAACATAGTCGAAGCTGATAAGGTTACCTATGCTGCCTATCACCTCGAAGGCCCTGCTAGCCTTTGGTGGGAAAACTTTGAGGCTATGCGCCCGGTCGGCCAAATCACTACTTGGGCTGAATTCAGAGAGGCTTTCCGTGAGCATCACATCCCGGAAGGTCTCATAGATCGCAAGAGGGATGAGTTCTACAATTTCACCCAAGGAAGACTGACTGTGGATGCATATAGTTGTGAATTTGGGAATCTGGCACGATATGCTCCTGAAGAGGTATACACCGATGCTAAGAAGCAGGCAAGGTTCTGCAAGGGACTTAGCCCTGAGCTTCGCCGCAATATTCGTCTGCACGAGTGCACCTCCTTTCAAAAGTTGGTCAATAAAGCCATCAGTGCTGAGACAGGCCAGTCTGACTATGACGCTTCACGCAAGCACTCTCGTGATTTTGGTTCTTCATCCGGCTCTGGATCTCAGAAGCGCCGGGTGTGGATCCCAAGCACGGCACTGCCACCCAGGTTCATTCCAAGGCCATCCTTTGAGGCGCCTCGCCCCAACCAGTAGTTTGCACCGTCTAAGCCCTATGGTGGCCCGCTGCTAATGCTGCTCCACACCCCAATGTTGTGACATGTTTCAAGTGTGGAGAGTCGGGTCACTATAGTCGAGAGTGTCCCCAGAATAACAACCCCAATCAGTCTGGAAAGTCTGTTGGCCGTTGTAAGCCAGCGGGAAAGACATTCTACGCCAAGCCAGCCACCACTTCACGTGGCCATGTCAAATATGTCTCAGCTGAGGAGGCTCATGATGATCCTAACTCGTCTTTGGTACGCTCCTTGTTAATTGCCATCTGGCATCTGTTCTTTTCGAAACTAGAGCATCTCAGTCATTCATATCTGAGAGCTATGCTCGATTGCATAACACGACATTCTGTGACATGCCCACTACCATGGAAATTCAAACCCCTGGCTCTAGATGGCAAACTTCTAGAGTAAGCCATGGGAATGAAATTCTTGTCGATAGACTTGTGTTCCTTGCATCCTTAATAGCTCTCAAGTCGTCGGACATAAACATCATCTTGGGTATGGACTGGATGTCAGCTCATTATGCTAAGATTGATTGTGCCACTAGAACCGTTCAACTTACTCACCCATCGGGCAAGACAGTCAATGTCTTAACTCGAGTGGCCAAGCGCCAGCTTTACTCCCTAAATTCCAACCCCCTTCCAGACCTTGAAGATATTCCGGTAGTCCGAGACTTCCCAGATGTCTTTCCAGAAGAACTGCCAGGTGTTCCACCTGACAGGGATGTCGAGTTTGTGATAGACCTTGTTCCAGGAACCGTTTCGATTTCTAGGAGACCCTATAAGATGGCACCCTTAGAACTAGCCGAGCTTAAGAACCAACTCGATGAGTCCTTGAAAAAGGGTTTCATCCGTCCTAGTTCCTCTCCTTGGGCTTGCCCCGTCCTCTTCGTCAAGAAGAAGGATGGAACGGATCGGATGGTTGTAGATTACTGACCTGTCAACTTGGTCACTATCAAGAACAAGTATCCGCTTCCCAGGATTAATGATCTGTATGATCAACTCGCTGGGTCCTTAGTCTTTTTCAAGATGGATTTGAGGTTGGGCTACCTCAAATCAAAATCAGAAACGGGGACATTCCCAAAACGGCCTTTGTTACTCGTTATGGCCAATACGAGTACACCATCATGTCCTTCGATTTAACCAATGCCCCAGCCACTTTCTCTCGGTTAATGAACTCGGTCTTCATGGAGTATTTGGATAAATTCGTCGTATTATACCTCGATGATATACTCATCTACTCCAAGAGTGAGGAGGAACATGCCGAACATCTAAGGCTGGTATTGACGAAACTTCGAGAGCATCGCCTTTATGCCAAATTCTCCAAGTGTGGATTTTGGTTGCCAGAAGTGACCTATCTAGGCCATGTAATCTGTGGTAAGGGTTTTGCTATCAATCCCGAGCGAGTTCAAGCCGTCCTTGATTGGACTCCACCTGTAACGGTCAAGGAGGTTCAGAGCTTCCTTGGCTTAGCGAGCTATTGCCGCCGCTTCATCGAGAATTTCTCCAAGGTTGCTAAACCTCTAACCGAACTCCTCAAGAAAGATAAAAAGTTCGAGTGGACCCCATAGTGCGAGTTCAGCTTTCAGGAACTGAAAAGACGCCTGACATCTGCTCCCGTACTGGTACCACCAGATTTCTCCAAGGAGTTTATTATCTATTGCGACGCCTCGCGACAAGGACTAGGTTGCATACTCATGCAAGATCGTCAGGTATTTCCTATGCTTCACGGCAATTACACCCACATGAGGAAAATTCTCCCACACATGATCTAGAGCTTGCAGTTGTAGTCCATGCACTCAAAACTTGGCGACATTACCTTCTCGGTAATCGTTGCGAGATCTTCACCGATCACCAAAGTTTGAAATATATCTTCACCCAACCGGATTTGAATCTCAGGCAAAGACATTGGGTCGAGTTGATCTCGGATTACGACTTAGGAATAACTTACACCCCCGGCAAAGCCAATGTCATGGCTGAAGCGCTAAGTCGTAAATATTATTGTAACAACCTGATGTTACAACAAAGTCAACCACTTCTCCACGAGGAATTTCGTAAGCTTCACCTTCGCATTGTTCCTCAAGGATTTCTATCCACCCTGGTGGCGAAACCTACCCTTACGGATCAGATCATCAAGGCACAGAAGGTAGATACAGGAATCTCCCGTATTAAGAGAAACGTTAAGAAAGGAGTCGCAAATTGTTTCTCCGTTGATGCTCAAGGTGTCATATACTTTGGAAACCGCTTAGTGGTTCCGAAATCACGAAACCTGAGGCGGCTGATTCTTAAGGAAGCTCATGAATCCCGTCTCACCATTCATCCCGGTAGTACTAAAATGTATCAAGACCTACGCCAGAGGTTTTGGTGGACTAGGATGAAGAGAGAAATTTCTCAATATATTTCTAGTTGCGACGTCTGTCGTCGTGTTAAAGCAGAGCATCAACGGCCTGCTGGCACCCTTCAACCTTTGGCTATTCCTGAGTGGAAATGGGATAAAATCAGTATGGATTTCATTACTGGGTTTCCTAGGACCAAGAGAGGGAATAATGCTATCTTCGTCGTGATCGATCGTCTTTCCAAAGTAGCCCATTTCCTACCTGTTCGTGAGAGTATCACCGCTAGCCAGCTAGCTGATTTATACATCTCCTGAATAGTGTCTCTTCATGGTGTCCCATTGGAAATTAACTCAGACTGTGGGAGTCTCTTCACCTCTCGATTTTGGGAAAGTTTCCAAAATGCTACGGGAACTCGTCTCTCTTTTAGCACTGCCTTCCACCCTCAATCCAGTGGTCAAGTAGAGCGAGTAAATCAAATTCTGGAAGATATGCTCTGAGCTTCTGTCATCTCCTTCGGAATGGATTGGGAGAAATGCCTTCCATTCGCGGAGTTTGCTTATAACAATAGTTATCAAGCTAGCTTGGGCAAAGCTCCTTTCAAAGTTCTCTATGGACGAAAATGTCGAACGCCTCTTAACTGGTGAGAAACCGGGGAAAGACAACTCTTTGGCCCGGATATGATTCAGGAAGCAGAAGAGCAGTTTCGCATTATTCATGAGAAATTGAAAACAGCCCAATCTCGTCAAAAGAACCAATATGATCGTAAACATAAGCTCATGACCTATGAAGTCGGCGAGAAGGATTACCTTCGGGTTACTCCGTTAAAGGGAACCCATCGTTTCGGTATCAAAGGCAAATTGGCTCCTCGTTACATTAGACCCTTTCACATTCTTGCCAAACAAGGAGAAGTTGCCTACCAATTGGAACTACCTCCGCATCTTTCCAGAGTTCACGATGTCTTCCACGTTTCTCAACTCAGGCGTTGCTTCGCGGATCCTATCCATGGAGTGGACCACGAAACGCTTGATTTACAAGATAACATCTCATATCGGGAATATCCCATTCGTATCCTTGATCAAGATGAGCGTACCACTCGACGCCATAATATCAAGTTTCTCAAGGTTCAATGGTCACACCATTCCGAAAAGGAAGCCACTTGGGAAAGGGAGGATCGTCTTCGACTCGAGTACCCCACCTTCTTCCCAACAGATCCTAAATCTCGAGACGAGATTCTTTTGAGTGGGGGTGAGTTGTCACACCCTAGCAAGTTCATCCATTAGAGTGTTTGCATCATGTTTAATTCTCCCAGAAAGATGAAATGGGGATAACAGAACCCACAGCACCCCCTTAAACCAACTAGGGTTTACTAAAATTGGTTTCAATGAACCCAAAATGCCCTTCACAAAATGTTCATCATTTCTGGATTGGGCTAAAACCCCTGGCAAAAATGGTGCAGTCTTTTCTAGGACATTCTAGATTTTTTGAATTAAATCATAAGTATTTGAATTTGTACATTTAAATGCTATAAAATATTTTAAATGCTCAATAATTCTGGAAATAAGTGTGGGCTGTTGGAAATAATCTAAACAGAGCCTATGATTATTTTCAGGATTTTTGTAAGTGCCTAACTATATTTAATAAAGCCACAAACTTACAGAAAAATAGAAAATGAAAAACAAAGCAAAGCAGAGGCTTACCTGACGCCACCTAGCAGGCCCACCTGCCGGCCCAGTCCAACCACCGCTCCAGCGAGTTGCTTGGCCTGGCCAGGCAGGCAGGTAGGTGCTCGACGCCGGCACCTGTGCGCGCCACGCAGCTGCTCGCCGCCCTGCTTCCTCCCATCGCCGTTCTGCCGCCCTGGGTCAGTCACCCACTCCTCCCCCGAGCTCGCAGACACGCCCTTTCCTCCCCAGCTCCTCTCCCTCGCTCTCCTGCACCATGGCCGACGCCGCCGCAGCCGCACCGCCCTCGTAGTTGCGCTCTACGTCGTCCCCGTGGCGTGCCACCGTGTCTGTTCGCTCCGCCGTCATCGACTACGTCGAGCAGGCCGAGCCCCGAGCGCTCGCCCGCTCTGGAGTCGCCGCTGACCCCGTCTCCCCCAACTCTGGCCGCCAAGATCGCCATCGTCACCCCGCTCAGCTCCGACCTTCCCTAAGCCCGCTTCGACGCTTGCTGAAATCGCCGTGAGCCCAGCTCCATCCCCCTGAGGGAGTCCTGGATTAGGGGGTGTCCGGATAGCCGGACTATACCTTCGGCCGGACTAGTGGACTATGAAGATACAAGATTGAAGACTTCGTCCCGTGTCTGGAAGGGACTTTCCTTGGCGTGGAAGGCAAGCTTGGCGATACGGATATGTAGATCTCCTACCATTGTAACCGACTCTGTGTAACCCTAGCCCTCTCCGGTGTCCATATAAACCGGAGGGTTTTAGTCCGTAGGACGAACAACAATCATACCATAGGCTAGCTTCTAGGGTTTAGCCTCCTTGATCTCGTGGTAGATCTACTCTTGAACTACCCATATCATCAATATTAACCAAGTAGGACGTATGGTTTTACCTCCATCAAGAGGGCCCGAACCTGGGTAAAACATTGTGTCCCCTGCCTCCTGTTACCATCCGCCTAGACGCACAGTTCGGAACCCCCTACCCGAGATCCGCCAGTTTTGACACAGACATTGGTGCTTTCATTGAGAGTTCCTCTGCGCCGTCGCCATCAGGAATGATGCCTCATCCCGTCTTTAAAGATGGCACCATTGCTAAGGAAGCTTTGGCTGTCGGCCAAACTCTCCGGCTAGATGGTTTCCTTATGACCGCCTGTTCGGCTGCTGCGCCGACGATGACCTCTCGGGTCATCGAAAGCAATCTTCACATCAGGTTGGAATTCGCCGAGCAGGTAGATCCAATGGAGCTCTCTTCCCTAAACGAGCTCTTGGATCGCATCGCCGCCCTGGGAGTCGCTACGGATTACGACCAGATTGGGCTTAAAGCCGATCTGAGAGAGACTAACTCTCCCCAGGTCACCCATCACGTTGCCGTGGTAGAGGGACAATGCGGCGACCCTTCATCTATCTTAAGGACTAGCTATGTCCGGATTCCTGATCCCTCCAAGCCGGATACCCCTGGAGGGGAGGACATCACTCAAGACCTGAACTTAAACTAAGGCGACGGGCTAGATTCATTGGACAGCATCCAAGAATCCAAACTTCCGAGTTCGGAAACTCCTTGGCCCTTGGGTCTCAGATTGGGTGAGGTTTCGGATTTGATTCCACCCACCCACCCGTACATAAGCGATCTATCCCAAATTAGGCAAGAGCCCAAAGAAACAGTACATCATTACTAGGCAAGATTCCTCCTGGTTATGAACAGGATAAATGACTGCCGCGAGGAAGATGCAATTTCATTCTTCTGCAATAATTACACGGACAAGGGGATCCTCAACGCCATAAGTCGCCGTGATATTACACGCTTCACTGACTTGGCGTCCATAGTACGAAAGTACTATGCGATGGAAAGCGCCTGGAAAACCGAAATAAAATTTTGGGACAATCCAGCCCTGAATACAAACCCAGTCCGAAATAAAAGGGTGCATCATCACCAGACACCCGGGTTCAATACCAAAAAGCAAAAGCCCTCTACAAGGCACGGAACCGTACTGGAAGGATGGCTTAGTGGACCCTGCAAAATTCACAGTGCAGAGGGCGCCACATCAACTCACAGCCTTAGAGCATGTTGGATACTCCGGCAGGTGGCAAAAATTGGCGAAGATCTTCTAATTCCAGAAGCCACAGAAAGCCACCCCAGAGAAACCAGTACGGTATTAACAGTCTCCGAGGCTTTCGCATCAAATAATATGCGAAAAAGAACACTCCGCAGCCTTGCCGAAGTCTACCAAGTAGCAACAATAAACCCATGGAGTGACATGGCTATTACTTTTAACACCAGTGATGAACCTAAATTCCGAACAGCCCGAGCACCAGCCACATTGGTCCTCAGTCCAATAGTGGACGACTTTCATCTTACCAAGGTACTCATGGATGGCGGCAGCGGATTGAACCTCATTTATGAGGAAACCCTTCAAAAAATGGAAATAGACTGGAACCACATTGAGCGAAGCAACACAACCTTTAGAGGAATAATCCCCAGTCCGGAAGCGCGCTGTACAGGAAAAATCACACTAAATGTGGTGTTCGGCACACGCGATAATTACGGGTCCGAAGAGGTCACGTTCCAGGTGGCCCCGTTCAGTAGAGGATATCACGCTCTGCTAAGGCGAGAAGCGTTTATAGTCTTCCAAGCAATACCCCATTACGGGTACACGAAGCTCAAGATGCCCGGGCCTAACGGAATCATCACTCTCGCTAGTGATCCGGACATAGCACTCCGTGCCGAAGACAAGACAACCGCACTGGCCCTCGAGGCGCTATCCTCAGCCTTAGCGGCTGAGGAACTGACTGCGCTACGCTCCATGATGAATAGGGATGATGTGATACTCAATAAAAGATCCAAGTCCACCTCCTTTATATAGGCGGATGAAATAGTCAAATTCCAGGTCCATCCAACGGTCCCCAAGAAAACAGCTTCCATCGGGGCATAGTTAAGCCCTGATGTAGATGCCGCACTTCGAGAGTTCCTACGAGAGAACTGGGACATTTTCGCCTGGCACCCTTCAGACATGCCAGGAATCCCATGCAGGCTGGCCGAACACAACTTAAATATCCTAAAAGGATTCAAGCCAGTCAAACACGCTCTTCGGCGTTTTTCCGAACCCAAGAGACAGGCCATGGGAGAGGAACTAGCCAAGCTATTGGAGGCCGGATTCATCAAAGATATTAAACACCCGGACTAGCTAGCAAACCTGGTGATGGTACCAAAGAAGGACAAATCCTGGCGCCTGTGCATTGATTTCAAAGACCGTAACAAGGCTTGCCCAAAGGATCCCTTCCCTCTCCCCCGCATCGATCGAATTATCAACGCTACCGCAGGACACGATTCGTTGTGTTTCCTCGTCGCATACTCCGGCTACCATCAAATAAAGATGGCAGAGTCAGACCAAGCCGCAACGGCATTCATCACACCACATGGCTCATTCTGCTTCAACACAATGCCCTTCGGGCTCAAAAACGCCGGTGCAACATATCAGCGCATGATTCAGACATGTCTGGCAAACCAGATTGGCAAAATAGTGGAGGCATACGTAGATGATGTGGTCGTTAAAAAAATACATGTCGAATCTCTAGTAGACGACTTGAGGCTAACATTCGATAACCTCCGCACATACGACATCAAGCTCAACCCGGAAAAATGCGTTTTCGGCGTTCCAGCCGGAAAGCTCTTGGGCTTCATTGTATCCGGTAGAGGAATTGAAGCAAATCGAGCCAAGATCCGAGCTCTGTCACAATTGGATATCCCGAAGGACCTCAAACAAATACAAAAATTAACCGGATGCATGGCGGCTCTAAGCCGCTTTATCTCCCGCTTAGGAGAAAAGGCCCTACCCCTTTACCGCCTCCTTCGGCGCACCGAACACTTCGAGTGGACGGATGCAGCCACGACCGGACTCGACGAAATAAAAGCCATCTTGGCAACAAACCCAGTCCTGGCCGCGCCAAACATTGGCGAACCAATGCTATTATACATTGCAGCAACCCATCAGGTCATAAGCGCAGTGCTCGTCGTCGAACGAGAAACGGACGGACACAAATTCCCCCTTCAAAAGCCGGTCTACTATGTGTCCACTGTCCTTACTCCGTGCAAGTCACAGTACCCGCATTATCAAAAGATTGCGTACGCGGTATTTATGGCATCCCGGAAGCTGCGACACTACTTTCAAGAGTGTTCAATAACAGTAGCCTCGGAAGTGCCACTTAACGATATTATAAACAACCGCGACGCGACGGGCCATATTGCAAAATGGGCCATTGAGCTCCTCCCGTTCGACATAACTTACAAGCCACGGCGAGCTATCAAGTCACAAGTTTTGGCCGACTTCATTGCAGAATGGACGGAAAAGGTACATGCGGAAGTTTGACGCATGTGTTGGGCGTGAAGCCCGTATAAATAAGTTTCTGTTAAAGAAGCCCCCAGGTTTAATGAGCGCGAGTGGCGCGTCACTAGATGAGCCTTTAAGGGCTATAAAAGAAAAGAGGGGAAGGAGAGAAATGTAAGACAGAAAAATACAAAAAGGGATGGACAGAGGAAGGAGACGAACACAGAGTCCGGCGCTAGGCATAGAATCTTCGGAGACGGGTGGCGTTCCACGGGTTCGGCTCAAGTCGGTTGTTCGACGCATCTCACAGGCGGTACGCCCCACGAGTCAGGACTTGGTCGATTATGAATGGACCTTCCCACTTGGTCTTGAGTTTGTCCTTTTTCTTATCTGGCAGGCGTAGAACTAGTTCGCCAACGTTGTAGTTTTTGGCCCGTACTTCTCTACTTTGATATCTTTGGGCCTGCTGTTGATAAAATGCGGAACGGGCTTTTGCCATGTCACGCTCCTCCTCCAAGGCGTCCAAGTTGTCCTGCCGATCGAGCTCGGCTTCTCTTTCTTCGTACATGCGCACTCTAGGTGAGTCATGAATTATGTCGCAGGGCAGAACTGCCTCTGCGCCGTACACCATAAAAAATGGTGTGTATCCGGTGGTGCGATTTGGCGTGGTCCGCAGCCCCCATAGCACGGAGTCGAGCTCCTCTACCCAGTGCGTGTTAGATTCCTTGAGGGACCGCACCAGTGTGGGTTTAATGCCGCTCATGATAAGACCATTTGCGCGTTCGACCTGGCCGTTGGTTTGTGGGTGACAGACGGAAGCATAATCGAGCTTGATGCCCATGTTTTCGCACCAGAGTTTTACCTCATCGGCGGTAAAGTTTGTACCGTTATCGGTTATGATGCTGTGGGGGATGCCATAACGGTGTACAACCCCGGATATGAAGTCTATCATAGGTCTGGATTCGACCGTTTTAACAGGCTTGGCTTCTATCCATTTGGTGAACTTATCCACCATGACCAGTAAGTATTTTTTCCTATCGGTCCCACCTTTAAGGGGTCCGACCATGTCAAGCCCCCAGACCGCAAAAGTCCAGGTGATGGGTATAGTTTGGAGTGCGGTGGGTGGCATATGGCTTTGGTTGGCAACCAGCGCATCGTTGGACTAGGTCCTGAGCGTCTGCCCGGGCCGTCGGCCAATAAAAGCATGTACGGAAAGCCTTGCTAAAAAGGGACCGAGCAGCGGCGTGGTGACCACCGAGTCTGGCATGAATTTCAGCCAGAAGGTTCCGCCCTTCCTCTTCGGAGATGCACAGAGTCCGGCGCTAGGCATAGAATCTTCGGAGACGGGTGGCGTTCCACAGGTTCGGCTCAAGTCGGTTGTTCGACGCATCTCACAGGCGGTACGCCCCACGAGTCAGGACTTGGTCGATTATGAATGGACCTTCCCACTTGGTCTTGAGTTTGTCCTTTTTCTTATCTGGCAGGCGTAGAACTAGTTCGCCAACGTTGTAGTTTTTGGCCCGTACTTCTCTACTTTGATATCTTTGGGCCTGCTGTTGATAAAATGCGGAACGGGCTTTTGCCATGTCACGCTCCTCCTCCAAGGCGTCCAAGTTATCCTGCCGATCGAGCTCGGCTTCTCTTTCTTCGTACATGCGCACTCTAGGTGAGTCATGAATTATGTCGCAGGGCAGAACTGCCTCTGCGCCGTACACCATAAAAAATGGTGTGTATCCGGTGGTGCGATTTGGCGTGGTCCGCAGCCCCCATAGCACGGAGTCGAGCTCCTCTACCCAGTGCGTGTTAGATTCCTTGAGGGACCGCACCAGTGTGGGTTTAATGCCGCTCATGATAAGACCATTTGCGCGTTCGACCTGGCCGTTGGTTTGTGGGTGACAGACGGAAGCATAATCGAGCTTGATGCCCATGTTTTTGCACCAGAGTTTTACCTCATCGGCGGTAAAGTTTGTACCGTTATCGGTTATGATGCTGTGGGGGATGCCATAACGGTGTACAACCCCGGATATGAAGTCTATCATAGGTCTGGATTCGACCGTTTTAACAGGCTTGGCTTCTATCCATTTGGTGAACTTATCCACCATGACCAGTAAGTATTTTTTCCTATCGGTCCCACCTTTAAGGGGTCCGACCATGTCAAGCCCCTAGACCGCAAAAGTCCAGGTGATGGGTATAGTTTGGAGTGCGGTGGGTGGCATATGGCTTTGGTTGGCAACCAGCGCATCGTTGGACTAGGTCCTGAGCGTCTGCCCGGGCCGTCGGCCAATAAAAGCATGTACGGAAAGCCTTGCTAAAAAGGGACCGAGCAGCGGCGTGGTGACCACCGAGTCTGGCATGAATTTCAGCCAGAAGGTTTCGCCCTTCCTCTTCGGAGATGCACCTTTGAAGGCCTCCGGTAGTGCTTTTCTTATAAAGCTCTCCCTCATGGACTCTATAGGCTTTAGATCGCCGCACTATGCAGCGGGCCTCGTTTTGGTCCTCCGGGAGTTCCTGCCTAGTAAGGTAGGCTAGGAATGGTTCTGTCCACGGGGAGATAACCGCCATTATTACGTGGACTGAAGGTGTAATTTCATTGGCAGAGCCTCCAATTGTGTCAGATTGTTCGGCGTCGAGTGGTGCAGCTGGGTCCGGGTTGTTATTTGCGGGTTCCCCCTCCCATGCTACGGATAGCTTGAACAATCTTTCCAAAAAGATGTTGGGGGGAACTGCATCGTGTTTTGCTCTGATGCGTGCCAGGACGTCCGCTGCTTCATTGTTTTCTCGGGCTATATGGTGAAACTCCAGCCCTTCGAACCGAGCTGACATTTTTAGGACGGCGTTGCGGTAAGCTTCCATTTTTGGGTCCGTGGTGTCGAAGTCTCCATTTATTTGGGATATCACGAGGTTTGAATCCCCGCGTACCTCTAGGCGCTGGATACCCATGGATACTGCTATCCGGAGACCATGTAGGAGGGCCTCATATTCGGCTGCATTGTTGGAATCCGTGTACATGATCTGGAGCACATATTGGACTGTGTCTCCTGTGGGGGACGTTAGGACGACGCCAGCCCCTAGTCCGGCCAACATTTTGGAGCCGTCGAAATGCATAATCCAGTTTGAATATGTGCCGTACTCTTTAGGGAGCTCGGCCTCCGTCCATTCTGCGACGAAGTCGGCCAAAACTTGCAATTTAATAGCTCGCAGTGGCGTATAGGTTATATTGAACGGGAGAAGCTCGATGGCCCATTTTGCAATCCGGCCCGTTGCATCGCGGTTGTTGATAATATCGTTTAGTGGCACTTCCGAGGCTACTGTTCTAGAACACTCTTGAAAGTAGTGTCGTAGCTTCCGGGATGCCATGAATACCGCGTATGCAATCTTTTGATAATGCGGGTACCGTGATTTGCATGGAGTGAGGATATTGGACACGTAGCAGACCGGCCTTCGAAGGGGGAATTTGTGTCCGTCCGTTTCCCGCTTGACAACGAGCACTGCGCTGACAACTTGGTGTGTTGCTGCAATGTACAGTAACACTGGTTAGCCGGTGATTGGCGCGGCCAGGATTGGTTTTGTTGCCTGTATGACTTTTATTTCATTAAGTCTGGCCGTGGCGGCATCCGTCCACTCGAAGTGTTCGGTACACCGAAGGAGGCAATAAAGGGGTAGTGCCTTTTCTCCCAAGCGGGAGATGAAGCGGCTTAAAGCCGCCACGCACCCGGTTAATTTTTGTATTTGTTTAAGGTCCTTTGGGACATCCAATTGTGACAAAGCTCGGATCTTGGCTAGGTTTGCTTCAATTCCTCCACCGGATCCAATGAAGCCCAAGAGCTTTCCGGCTGGAACGCCGAAGACGCATTTTTCTGGGTTGAGCTTGATGTCATATTGTCGGAGGTTATCGAATGTAAGCCTCAAGTCGTTTACCAGGGATTCGACATGTCTTGATTTTACGACCACATCATCCACATACGCCTCCACTATTTTGCCGATCTGGTTTGCCAGACATGTCTGGATCATGCGCTGATATGTTGTGCCGGCATTTTTTAGCCCGAAGGGCATTGTGTTGAAGCAGAATGGGCCGTATGGTGTGATGAATGCTGTTGCAGCTTGGTCTGATTCTGCCATCTTGATTTGATGGTAACCGGAGTATGCGTCGAGGAAACACAACAAATCGTGTCCTGCGGTGGCGTCGATAATTTGATCGATGCGGGGGAGGGGGAAGGGATCCTTTGGGCAAGCCTTGTTGAGGTCTTTAAAGTCGACACACAGCCGCCAGGATTTGTCCTTCTTTGGTACCATCACCAGGTTTGCTAGCCAGTCCGGATGTTTTATGTCTCTGATGAATCCGGCCTCCAATAGCTTGGCTAGCTCCTCTCCCATAGCCTGTCTCTTGGGTTCGGAAAACGCCGAAGGGCTTGTTTGACAGGTTTAAATCCTTTTAGGATATTTAAGGTGTGTTCGGCCAGCCTGCGTTGGATCCCTGGCATGTCTGAAGGGTGCCAGGCAAAGATGTCCCAGTTCTCTCGTAGGAACTCTCCTAGTGCGGCGTCTGCATCAGGGTTCAGTTGTGCCCCAATTGAAGCTGTTTTATTGGGGTCCATTGGATGGACCTGGAATTTGACTATTTCGTCGGCTGGCTTGAAGGATGTGTATTTGGATCTCTTATCGAGTATCACATCATCACTGTTAACCGTGGAGCGCAGCGCAGTCAGTTCCTCGGCCACTAAGGCTTCGGATAGCGCCTCAAGGGCTAATGCGGCCGTCTTGTTTTCAGCGCGGAGTGCTATGCCCGGATCACTAGCTAGAGTGATAATTCCATTCCGCCCGGGCATCTTAAGCTTCATGTACCCGTAATGGGGTATTGCTTGGAAGATTGTGAATGCTTCCCACACTAGTAAAGCGTGATATCCGCTCTTAAACGGGGCCACCTGAAACGTGACTTCTTTGGACCTGTAATTATCTGGCATGCCGAACACCACCTCTAGTGTGATTTTTCCTGTGCAGCGCGCTTCCCGACTGGGGATTATTCCTCTAAAGGTTGTGCTGCTTCGCTCGATGCGGTTCCAGTCTATTTCTGTTCTTTGAAGGGTTTCCTCATAAATGAGGTTCAGTCCGCTGCCTCCATCCATGAGCACCTTGGTGAGGCGAAAGCCGTCCACTATGGGACTGAGGACCAATGCGGCTGGTGCTCAGGCTGTTCAGAATCTAGGTTCATCACTTGCGTTGAAGGTAATAGCAGTGTCGCTCCATGGATTTATTGTTGCAACTTGATAGACTTCGGCGAGGCTGCGGAGTGTTCTTTTTCGCATATTGTTTGATGCAAAAGTCTCGAAGATTGTGAGAACGGTACTGGTGTCCTCGGGCTGGCTTTCTGCGGCCTCCAGAATTAAGAGGTCCTCGCCAATTTTGGCCACCTGCCGGAGTATCCAACATGCTCTAAGGCTGTGAGTTGGTGTGGCGTCCTCTGTACTGTGAATTCTACAGGGTCCATCAAGCCACCTTTCCAGTACGGTTCCATGCCCTATAGAGGGTTTTGGCTTTTTGGTGTTTATCCCGGGTGTCCTATGATGATGCACCCTCTTAGTTCGGACGGGATTACTATTCAAGGCCGGATTATCCCAAAATTTTATTTCGGTTTTCCAGGCGCTTTCCATCGCACAGTATTTTTGTACTATGGACGCCAAGTCAGCGAAGTGTGTTATATCACGACGACTTACGGTGTTAAGGATTCCCTCGTCCATGCAATTACTGCAGAAAATTGAGATTGCGTCTCCCTCGCGGCAATCCTTTATCATGTTCATAACCAGGAGGAATCTGGCCCAGTAATGATGTACTGTTTCCTCGGGCCTCTGCCTGATTTGGGAGAGATCGCTTATGTTCGGGTGGGCGGGTGTCGTTGAATCTGAAACCTCACCCAATCCAAGATTCCGAGGCCAAAGAGTATCCGAACTCTGAAGTTCAGATTCTTGGATGTTGTCCAACGAATCTAGCCCGTTGCCTGATCCTAAGCTCAGGTCTTGAGTTACATCCTCCTCTCCGCGGGTATCCGGCTTGGAGGAGTCAGGAATTTGGACGTAGCTAGTCCTTAAAATAGATGAAGGGTCGCTGCAATGCGCCTCTACCACGGCAACGTGGTGGGTGACTTGGGGAGAGTTAATTTATCTTAGATCGGGTTTAAGCCCAACCTGGTCGTAATCCGTAGCGACCCCCAGGGCAGCAATGCGATCCAAGAGCTCGTTTACGGAAGAGAGTTCCATTGGATCTAGCTGCTCGACGAGCTCCGAGCTGACGTGTAGGTTGCTTTTGATGACCCGAGAGGTCACCGTCGGCGCAACAGCCGAACAGGCGGTCATGAGGAAACCACCTAGCCGGAGGGTTTGGCCGACAGCCAGGGCTCCCTTAGCAACGGTGCCGTCTTTAAAGACGGGACGAGGCATCCTTCCTGATTGTGACGGCACAGAGGAACTCTCAATGAAAGCACCAATGTCGGTATCAAAACCGGCGGATCTCGGGTAGGGGTTCCCGAACTCTGCATCTAGGCCGGATGGTAACAGGAGGCAGGGAACACGATGTTTTACCCAGGTTCGAGCCCTCTTGATGGAGGTAAAACCCTACGTCCTGCTTGATTAATATTGATGATATGGGTAGTACAAGAGTAGATCTACCACGAGATCAAGGAGGCTAAACCCTAGAAGCTAGCCTATGGTATGATTGTTGTATATGGAGTTGATTGCCTACGGACTACAACCCTCTGGTTTATATAGACACCGGATAGGGTTAGGGTTACATAGAGTCGGTTACAATGGTAGGTGATCTTGAATATACGCATCGCCAAATTTGCCTTCCACGCCAAGGAAAGTCCCATCCGGACACGCGACGAAGTTTTCAATCTTGTATCTTCATAGTCCAGGAGTCCGGCTAAAGGTATAGTCCGGCTACCCGAGCACCCCCTAATCCAGGACTCCCTCAACAACCTTCCAGGGAATTATTCCTAGTCGGGAGGCGCGGTGCGCAGGAAAAGTCACACTTGACGTGGTATTCGGATCGCCGGAGAACTATCAGTCCGAAGAAATAACCTTCCAAGTGGCCCCTTTCAGCAGCGGATATCACGCCCTGTTGGGACGGGATGCTTTTACACGCTTCCAAGCTATACCTCACTACAGATATATGAAGCTCAAAATGCCCGGACCAAACAGTATAATTACTCTCGCTAGTGATCCGGACATAGCACTCCGCGCTGAAAACAAAACCGCATCCCCAGCCCTAGAGGCGCTATCCGAAGCCCTCGCGGCCGAAGAATTAACCACGCTATGCTCCAAAGTGGACAGGGATGGTGTGATCCTCGACAAACGCTCCAAATCCACCCCGTTTAAACCGGCAGAAGAAATAATCAACTTCCAGGTCCATCCAACAGACCCCAAGAAGATGGCATCCATCGGAGCTCAACTAAACCCAATAGTCGACGCTGCACTACGAGAATTCCTGCGTGAAAACTAGGACATATTTGCCTGGCACCCTTAGGATATGCCAGGGATCCCACGCAAGCTGGATGAACACAGCCTCAATATATTCAAGGGGTTTAAACCAGTTAAGAAAGCATTGTTGTGCTTTTCCGAACCCGAGCGACAAGCCATGGGGGAGGAGCTGGCCAAACTCATCGAGGCCGGATTCATTAGAGAAATCAAACATCCGGACTGGCTGGCAAACTTGGTGATGGTACCAAAGAAGGACAAATCCTGGCGCCTGTGCGTCAATTTCAAAGACCACAACAAAGCCTGCCCTAAGGATCCCTTCCCCCTCCCCCGCATTGATCAAATCATTAACGCCACCGCAGGACACGACTCACTGTGTTTCCTCGATGCATACTCCAGATACCATCAATTCAAAATGAAGGAATCCGATCAAGCTACAACAACATTTATTACCCCATATGGGCCATTCTACTTCAATACTATGCCCTTCGGGCTCAAGAACGCCGGCGCCACATGTCAACGCATGATTCAAACATGCCTGGAGAAACAAATCGGCAAAATAGTAGAAGCTTACGTGGATGACATCGTCATCAAAACCAGGCACGTGGAAACACTAATGGACGACTTACGTCTCACATTCGACAACCTCAAGGCGTATGACATTAAGCTCAACTCGGAAAAGTGTGTCTTCCGCGTCCCCGCTGGAAAACTGCTGGGCTTTATCATTTCTGATAGAGGAATTGAAGCAAACCCAGCCAAAATCTGCTCTTTGTCACAATTGGGTAAGCCAACACACCTCAAGCAAGTTCAAAAACTCGCAGGTTGCGTAGCCGCTCTAAGCCACTTTATCTCCAGATTAGGACAAAAGGCACTACCTCTCTATTGCCTTTTATGGCGAACCGACCACTTCGAGTGGACGGACGCGGCATCAGCCGGATTGGAAGAAATAAAAACCCTTCTTGCGAGCAACCCAATCCTGGCCGCACCAAACTCAGGTGAACCGATGTTATTATACATATCGGCAACACATCAGGTGGTGAGCGCCGTACTCGTTGTTGAACGAGAACTGGACGGACATAAATTACCGCTTCAGAAGCCGGTATACTACGTATCTACTGTCCTTACACCATGCAAATCTTGGTACCCTCATCATCAAAAAATAGCATACGCGGTCTTCATGGCATCCCGGAAGCTCCGTCACTACTTCCAGGAGTGTTCAATCACGGTGGCCTCCAAAGTACCACTCAACGACATTATAGATAACTGCGATGCTATGGGCCGGATTGCCAAATGGGCCATTGAGCTCCTGCCATTTGACATTACATACAAACCACGTTGAGCTATCAAATCCCAAGTATTGGTCGACTTCATCGCCGAATGGATAGAGGCCGAACTCCGTAAAGAGTATGACACATACTCCAATTGGGTCATGCATTTTGATGGCTCCAAAATGCTGGAAGGGTTAGGAGCGGGTGTCGTCTTAACGTCCCCTACCGGAGACATCGTCCAGTACGTTCTCCAAATACTATACACATATTCCGATAATGCAGCCGAATACGAGGCCTTATTGCATGGTCTCCGGATGGCTGTCTCCATGGGCATACAACGCCTAGAAGTGCGCGGGGACTCAAACCTCGCAATATCTCAAATAAATGTAGATTTCGACGCTAAAGATCCGAAGATGGCAGCGCATCGTAACGCTGTCATAAAAATGTCGGTCCGGTTCGAGGGGCTCGAGTTCCATCATGTGGCTCGAGAAAGTAATCAAGCGACGGATGTTATTGCTCGTATTGGTGCTAAGTGTGACCCCGTCCCACCTAATATCTTCCTGGAAAGGCTCTTTAAGCCATCCGTGGTGTGGCATGGTGAGAATGGCAATGCTAGTCTGGACCCAAACATAACCCGAGATCCCGGAAACATCGACGTAACACCATCGGCGCATCTCTTCATGGCAGTCATTGCCCCATGGACCGAACCCTTCCTGGCTTACCTTAATAGGAAGGAGCTTCGTGAGAACCAGAATGAGGCCCGCTGCATTGTCCGGCGCTCGAAGGCCTACAAGGTTCGTGATGGAGAGCTCTACAAGAAAAGCGCCACCGGAGTCCTTCAACGATGTATATCTGAGGAAGAGGGGCGGCAACTCTTGGCTGAAATTCATGCCGGACTAGGCAGGCACCACGTCGCAGCTTGGTCCCTTGTTTGCAAGGCTTTCCGTACAGGCTTTTATAGGCCGACGGCCCGGGTAGACGCTCAGGACCTAGTCCAACGATGCGCAGATTGCCAACTTTTTGCCAATTAAAGTCATATGCCCCCACTGCCCTACAAACAATCCCCATCACTTGGCCTTTCGCGGTCTGGGGCTCGACATGGTCGGACCCCTTAAAGGGGGAAGCCACAATGAAAAATATCTGCTGGTTATGGTGGACAAATTCACAAAGTGGATAGAGGCTAAACCGGTCAAAACGGCTGAGTCCGACCCCGTGATAGACTTCATATCCGATGTTGTGCACCGTTATGGTGTCCCACATAGCATCATCACTGACAATGACTCCAATTTCACAGCCGACGAGGTAAAAACCTGGTGTACTAATCTAGGTATTAAACTAGATTACGCCTCCGTCTACCTTCCACAAACCAACGGTCAAGTCGAGCGCGCCAACAGTCTTATTATGAGCGGCATCAAACCCAGACTAGTGCGGTCTTTAACGGAATCAGACAAGCACTAGGCTGCGGACCATGCCCAACCGTAATTCCGGATACACACCTTTCTTTGTGGTGTATGCTGCAGATGCCGTATTACCCTGCGATATTATTCACGACTCACCTAGAGTGCGTATGTACGAAGAGAGAGAAGAAGAGCTCGATCGGCAGGACAACCTAGATGCCCTGGAATAGGAACGCGATGTCGCAAAAGCCCGTTCAGCAATTTACCAACAGCAGGCTCGAAGATATCAAAGCAGAGAAGTACGGGCCAAGACTTACAACGTTGGAGAACTCGTTCTACGGCTCCTGGAAAAGAAAATGGACAAACTCAAGCCCAAATGGGAGGGTGCCTTCATAATTGACGGAGTTCTCACCATAGGAGCGTACCGTCTTTGCGATGCATCAGACAATCGCCTCAAGATGAACCCCTGGAACGTAGCCAGACTACGGAGATTCTATGCCTAAGCACTTCACCCCTTGTTCGTTTCCCCCCTTGGTAGTTTCCATTATTTTTTTGCTGTTTTCCGATTACTTTCTTCTCTCTCTCTCTCTCTCTCTCTCTATTTAAAGCTTTGATGTGGCTAGACCGCACACCACTGGCACATAAATTTTTCAACATGTACGCCACTTATATCTGGGGGCTTCTCGGACAGAAGTTCTTGTCATTCGTTGAGCATCAAGCTCCTCACATATGAGTTTTTTTCCATATGTACCTATTCTTTGCCATTATATGCATCGATATGACTTAAGTTTTTGCCAAGCTGGGTTGCCTGGCTCCTGTGCTTATGCCCTACGTTCCCGTTAGTTCGGTAGGGCATAAAGGGATCACCTCTGTGATTGTTACCGCCGGGTCATCCGGATGTGTACCTCAGACTGGGTGAAGCCGAAAGCTAGGGTTCTTAAGGGAATATTCGGTCGGTGAATTAAAGATGTTCTTTAAACTCAGTCCATTTTGCACCCCCAGAAGCTATATAAACCATGGTGCTCACACCACAATTCGGACATGCGCACTAAAACGCATATACACCAAGAGAAAGGAACCTTTAACGGAACTATTATCTCTGGAAGATGTTTCTTACGATATCAATGTAATATAACATAGCTAGCCGGATACAACTTGTCTATTCAAGCAACTATGACCCCTACGCCTAGTTTCGGAAGCACTCTGCACCTTCGGGACATGAGGTTGAAGCGAAAAGGTCTGCCATGACAAATGATATACAATTCGACTAGATGAGGAAAGTACACTGTCACTTGGACTCGAACACCTCCTCTTCTATACCTTCCAACAGGCAATCTAACTTACAATCCTGTTGGGAATATTTGGCGGCCACCTCTACTTGGCCATATACTAAATTAATGAGAATTCTTCCCCATTCGACCCTACTGGTCCGAATCTAGCCATGTGATTAGGATCCATCTTGGTATATCGCGTCTTCACCATGGCCCAGGCCTCTCGCGCACCCTCGCGGCACGCCGATATCTTCCACAGTCGGATACGCCGCCGCGCTCCCTTGAATAGCTCTACCAGTTGCTCCATGCTTCCTGGAGGGGGGTCGCCTGCCGAGCTTGCTCGTGCAGCTGCGACAACCCTTGCAGAGGATCACTCGATGATCCGGACACCTCCTCTTCGGGGCGGTTCGTCAAAACACCTGCAATTACAACTATATCAGCTACCGTTGCCTCCAAAGCTGTTATAAAACAAAAGTGGCTACATACTGAATATGCCGCCTAGCAGCTTCTTGTTCTCTTTCACGGAGTCAGCTAGCTGAGCCCGCATATCTTTCAGTTCTTCGCCCAGTTTGGAGTTCAAGTCCTGGAGTTTCTTTTTCTCCTGAACGACATTTGTCAATACGCTCTCACCCGCTGATAGTAGCTTTTTGGCTCCACGTTCTTCACTGCGGGCGGCATCGAGCTGCTCTTGTACTTGGTCTAACACCCGAAGACAAAGATTAGCAACCAAATCCGCACTATCGGTGTATCTTTCTGAATTTTCGATAGACGGAAACATTACCGGGACATGCCTTGTATTTCTCCAGTTCGACATTGGCAACAAGTAGCTGGCACTGACACTTTTCCAGCTCCAGAGCCAGCTAGGCGTTCTTCTTTGTAAGCACCTAGTAATATATTGATCCTTAAATCAGTTGTTTCAACTCCTTTAAGTCTCGGGGGCTACTGGTATACGGCTATCATAGTCAGACCAAGCGAATTTACATGCACATCTTTCAAATGTTGCTTTGTGCCCCTGTTAATCCCGTCTCGAGCAGCTTGAATGTATGCATCGGCCGAGTTGAAGGCGTTAAATGACTCTTCTGAAAAGCCAGGGTCTTGTCAAATGGCCCGGCGGCGCCGATGATTCATCGCACTCTCCACCTCCGAGTTGGTGACGGACACATCATACGAGTCCTCGGCTGGAGGACAGTCCAGCTTCGCCTCCGTATCAGCCCCCACCTTCATGGCAGGATTCGAATCCTGGTTGCGGGAAGTACGGCTGCTCAAACCTCCGAACACGGTCTGGCGCATCTTTCTCCTGGCACATGGATAACAGGAAGGTCACGGTTGGACGTGACGACTCAGGTGCAAATTGACGGATTCATACCTCTTCGATGGAGGCACGACCGTATCTTCATTTGCTTTCCTCTTGGAAGGCTTGCCCGGAGTGGGGGACGCTCTCTTCGGAGGTGCCCTGGGAGTAGTACGGCGCACCGAACCCTTCCACTTTGGAGTACGAGACGTTATGGTGGGTAAGAAGGGAGGAGAAATCCCTTTTTGAATAAGGTGTGTTCGGATCACTTACGTGTGAAGCTGGGAGAAGGCCGGGGTAGTCGGCGATGATGGCCACCTCTGTACCATCATAGCTCATCTGGTAAAACACCCCCTCCATGAGCACCACGAATATCTCTGGATCCTCTTCGAACCCGGGATCGAGCTCGTAGTTGTGATCCTCTGGCTGTGGGGCAGGACTATAAAATCCCTCGGTGACCTTTCGCCAGTGCTATCATAGGCAAACAAAGTTAAAAAGTTTATCCAAGACAATCCGGAGATGGAAGTAATAAAAACAGAGGGGTCGAGCCCTACCCAGCTAGGAGGGTTATACATAGAATACCCATCTCTGAATTTGATGCAAAGAAATTCCTTTTCTTCCCCTTTGAACAGTTCACCTAATCTTTTTGCCAAAGCGGCAGGGGTATCTGGACCTTTCCGTCCGTAGCGGAAGGCGTCGTCCTCCCCGTTGAAGTGACACATTGGAAGCCCTCTATATTGGAGCGGTTGAACTCCTCGCGTTGTGGAGATCGCCATAACCTCAATAATTGTGAGTCCAGACTGAGAGAGCTCTTTCATCCTCCTCATCAGCTGACGAACCTCCGCGCCATGTTCATCTTCGAGACTCCGAGGATGCCAACAGTGGCGTTTCTTCAGTGGGACGCGCTCAAATTTGAGAAGACCCTTTCAAACCGGGTCGGGAAGCGCAACGTCTTCTATATAAAACCATTCGGAGGGCCAGTCATCATGTGCCTTCCTTCGTGTATCGGATGGATATCCGGTATCGGCGACGCGCCATACTTCGGCTCAACCCACTTCAAATATCGAACCTTCATGATTACGCGGGACGAGATAGAACAACTTCCTCCACAACTCAAAGTGAGCCTCGACGCCCAGGAAAAGCTCGCATAAGGCGACGTAACCCACAATATGCAGAATAGAGGCCGGAGTGAAGTTGTGTAGCTGGAGGTCGTAGTACTCCAGGAGCCCTCGGAGGAACGGATGGATAGGTAATGAAACGCCTCTTAACAGGTAGGGGGCAAAACACACTCGCTCTCCCCAGGACGGATTGGGGAAATCCTCTGCCTGAATCCCCTCATTAAAGGAAGCTAGCCCCGTTCGAACAGGGACTAGATCTGCGAGGGGAAGATATCCCTGCGTTTGCAACTTCGTCAAACGGCTATGAGACATGGAACACTTCTTCCACTCGCCTTTCTCTGGGCCAGGACGAGCGGAGAAGCTAGGGACAGTGGCCATGCTGGAATGGTATCTCCTAAGTAGTCTCTGGGAATTTCTTCTGTGAAGTGCTGGATGGATCTATGATCCAATCTCTTTAAATAGGCGCTCTTCCGCGCATAGATGAGGTGTTATTAGCAAAAAAACACCCTGACTTTCCACATTCGCTCGACATGTGGAGGACAAAGATTATTCAATGCACAGAAGCCAACGAGGCAACATTGGATTCAATGGCCGAATACTTTACTTGGAGATCATGGAAGGGGGAACCCGCCTTGCAATGACGAAGACAATATGTGTGTCGAGCACTTCGCTATTGAAGACTGGTTCAGGGGCTACTGAGGGAGTCCTAGACTAAGGGGTCCTCGGGCGTCCGGCCTGTTATCTATGGGCCGGACTGATGGGCTGAGAAGACATGAAGACTGAAGACTGCACCGTGTCCTGATTGGACTCTACTTGGCATGGAAGGCAAGCTTGGCGACCGAAGATTCCTTCTTATGTAACCGACCCCATGTAAACCCTAGATCCTCTCAGTGTCTATATAACCGTAGGGGATAGTCCGGAAAGGATAACACATATACCCATTACCATATTCATAGGCTAGACATCTAGGGTTTAGCCATTACGATCTCGTGGTAGATCAACTCTTGTAATACTCGTATTCATCAAGATCAATCAAGCATAAAGTAGGGTATTACCTCCATAGAGAGGGCCCGAACCTAGGTAAACATCGTGTCCCCTGTCGCCTATTACCATCGATCCTAGACGCACAGTTCGAGACCCCCTACCCGAGATCTGCCGGTTTTGACACCGACAACGATAGCTCAAGATAATACTAAATTGCGTGACTTTACCAATACCAACAACAATGATTTTCTTAGTACTCTGATTGCTCCTCTTACCGATGATGAATCTTGTGAAATTAATGATGCTTTGTTGAATCTTGTCATGAAAGATCAATTCGCCAGCCTTCCTAGTGAAGATGCCGCTACCCATCTGAATAGCTTTGTTGATTTCTTTGATATACAAAAGGATAAAGATGTGGAAAATGATATTGTTAAATTGAAGCTATTTCCGTTTTCGCTTAGAGATCGCGCTAAAGCTTGGTTTTCGTCTTTGCCTAAAAATAGTATTGATTCATGGAATAAGTGCAAAGATGCTTTTATCTCTAAGTATTTTCCTCCCGCTAAAATCATCTCTCTTAGAAATGATATTATGAATTTTAAGCAACTTGATCATGAACATGTTGCACAATCTTGGGAGAGGATGAAATTAATGATACGTAATTACCCTACACATGGTTTGAATCTTTGGATGATTATACAGAATTTTTATGCTGGATTGAATTTTGCTTCTAGAAATCTTTTAGATTCGGCCGAGGGAGGCACTTTTATGGAAATCACCTTAGGAGAAGCTACCAACTCCTAGATAATAATATGCTTAATTATTCTCAATGGCACACCGAAAAATCTACAAGTAAAAACGTGCATGCAATTGAAGAAATTAATGTTTTGAGTGGAAAGATGGATGAACTTATGAAATTGTTTTCCAATAAGAGTGCTCCTACTGATCCTAATGATATGACTTTGTCTACTTTGATTGAGAATAATAATGAATCTATGGATGTGTATTTTGTTGGTAGGAACAATTTTGGTAATAACGCATATAGAGGTAGTTTTAATCCTAGGCCGTTTCCTAGTAATTCCTCTAATAATTATGGTAATTCCTACAACAATTTTTATGGAAATTATAATAAGATGCCCTCTGATTTTGAATCTAATATTAAAGAATGTATTACTTCGCAAAAGAGTTTCAATGCTTTGATTGAAGAAAATTTTCTTAAGATTGATGAGTTGGCTAGGAACGTTGATAGAATTTCTCTTGATGATGATTCTTTGAAACTTAGAACTATTCCTCCTAAGCATGATATCAGTGAGTCCCTCAAAGCCATGAGAATTTCCATTGATTAGTGCAAAGAAAGAACCGGTAGGAAGCGTGCTAAGAAAGTTTGCTTTGTGAAAGTGTGTTCTTCTAGTTTTCATGATAATAAGGATGAAGATCTAAAAGTGATTAAAGATGAGCCACCTTTACCTATAAGGCGTTCTAAAAATTCGGAGTTTGTAGATCTTGATGCTAAAATTGATAAAAGTGGGATTGAAGAGATTAAAACTTTAAATAGTAATGAACCCACTATTTTGGATTTAAAGGAATTTAATTATGATAATTGATCTTTGATAGATTGTATTTCCTTTTTGCAATCCGTGCTAAATTCTCCTCATGCTTATAGTCAAAATAAAGCTTTTACTAAACATATTGTTGATGCTTTGATGCAATCTTATGAAGAAAAACTTGAGTTGGAAGTTTCTATCCCTAGAAAACTTTATGATGAGTGGGAACCTACAATAATAATTAAAATTAAAGATCGTGAGTGTTATTCTTTGTGTGATTTGGGTGCTAGTGTTTCCACGACTCCAAAAACTTTGTGTGATTTGCTAGGTTTCCGCGATTTTGATCATTGTTCTTTAAACTTGCATCTTGCGGATTCCACTATTAAGAAACCTATGGGAAAAATTAATGATGTTCTTATTTTTTTCAAATAGGAATTATGTGCCCGTAGATTTCATTGTTCTTGATATAGATTGCAATCCTTCACGTCCTATTATTTTTGGTAAACCTTTCCTTAAAACGGTTGGTGCAATTATTGATATGAAGGATGGGAATATCAAATTCGAATTTCCATTAAAAAAGGCATGGAACACTTTCCTAGAAAGAATATTAAATTACCATATGAATCTATAATGAGAGCCACTTATGGATTGCCTACCAAAGATGGCAATACCTAGATCTATCTTCGCTTTTATGCCTAGCTAGGGGCGTTAAACGATAGTGCTTGTTGGGAGGCAACCCAATTTTATTTTTATTCCTTGCTTTTTGCTCCTATTTAGTACTAATAAATAATTTATATAGCCTATGTTTTGGTGGTGTTTTTTGTGTTTAATTAGTGTTTATGCCAAGTAGAACCGTTGGGAAGACTTGGGGAAAGTCTTTTTGATCTGGCTGTAAAAAAACAGAAACTTTAGTGCTCACGAGAATTGCTGTCATTTTTATTTGGAAAGTGATATTTAGTTAATTCTTGTTGCAGATGATTAATAGATAAATTCCTCACGTCAAGAAATTTATTTTCGAATTTTTGGGGTTCCATAGTTTGCGTTAGCTACATATTACTAGAGACTGTTCTGTTTTTGACAGATTCTGTTTTTTTCTTGTGGTGTTTGATTATTTTGATGAATCTATGGCTAGTAAAAGAGGTTATAAACCATAGAGAAGTTAGAATACAGTAGGTTTAACACCAATATAAATAAAGAATGAGTTCATTACAATACCTTGAAGTGGTGTTTTGTTTTCTTTCGCTAACGGATCTCACGAGATTTTCTTTTTTGAGTTTTGTGTTGTGAAGTTTTCAAGTTTTGGGTAAAGATTTGATGGATTATGGAACAAAGAGTGGCAAGAGGCTAAGATTGGTGATGTCCATGGCACCCCAAGGTAAAATTCAAGGACAACAAAAATCCTAAGCTTGGGGATGCCCCGGAAGGCATCCCCTCTTTCATCTTCGTCTATCGGTAACTTTACTTGGAGCTATATTTTTATTCACCACATGATATGTGTTTTGCTTGGATCATCTTGTTTGATTTGAGTCTTTGATTTTTAGTTACCACAATCATACTTGCTGTACACACGTTTTGAGAGAGACTCACATGATTTGAAATTTATTAGAATACTCTATGTGCTTCACTTATATCTTTTGAGCTATATAGTTTTTGCTCTAGTGCTTCACTTATATCTTTTAGAGCATGGTGGTGGATTTGTTTTATAGAAACTATTGTTCTCTCATGCTTCACTTATATTATTTTGAGAATCCTTTGGAACAACATGGAAATTTGCTATAACATAAAAACTTTCATAGAAGTGCATTGAATACTATGAGAAGTTTGATACTTGATAATTGTTTTGAGATATGGAGATGGTGATATTAGAGTCATGCTAGTTGAGTATTTGTGAATTTGAGAAATACTTGTGTTAAAGTTTGTGATTCTCGTAGCATGCACATATGGTAAACCTTTATGTGATGAAGTCGGAGCATGATTTATTTATTGATGGTCTTCCTCATGAGTGGCGGTCGGGGACGAGCGATGGTCTTTTCCTACTAATCTATCCCCCTAGGAGCGTGCGAGTAATACTTTGTTTCGGTAACTAATAGATTTTTCCAATATGTATGTGAGTTTTTTATGACTAATGTTGAGTCCATGGATTATACGCACTCTCACCCTTCCACCATTGCTAGCCTCTCTAGTATCGCGCAACTTTCGCCGGTACCTTAAACCCACCATATACCTTCCTCAAATTAGCCACCATACCTACCTATTATGGCATTTCCATATCCACTCCGAGATATATTGCCATGCAACTTTCCACCATTCCATTATTATGACACGCATCATCATTGTCATATTGCTTGCATGATCATGTAGTTGACATCGTATTTGTGGCAAAGTCACCGTTCATAATTCTTCATACATGTCACTCATGCATTATTGCACATCCCGGTACACCACCGGAGGCATTCACATAGAGTCATATTTTGTTCTAAGTATCGAGTTGTAATTCTTGAGTTGTAAGTAAATAAAGTGTGATGATCATCATTATTAGAGCATTGTCCTAGTGAGGAAAGGATGATGGAGACTATGATTCCCCCACAAGTAGGGATGAGACTCCAGACGAAAAAAAGAGAAATGCCATAAAAAAGAAGGCCCAAAAAAAGAAAAGAAAAGGAAGAGAAAAAGGGAGAAGGGACAATGCTACGATCCTTTTCCACACTTGTGCTTCAAAGTAGCACCATAATCTTCATGATAGAGAGTCTCCTATGTTATCACTTTCATATACTAGTGGGAATTTTTCATTATAGAACTTGGCTTGTATATTCCAATGATGGGCTTCCTCAAAATGCCCTAGGTCTTCATGAGCAAGCAAGTTGGACGCACACCCACTTAGTTTCTTTTGTTGAGCTTTCATATACTTATAGCTCTAGTGCATCCGTTGCATGGCAATCCCTACTCACTCACATTGATATCTATTGATGGGCATCTCTATAGCCCGTTGATACGCCTAGTTGATGTGAGACTATCTTCTCATTTTTGTCTTCTCCACAACCACCATTCTATTCCACCATAGTGCTATATCCATGGCTCACGCTCATATATTGTGTGAAGATTGAAAAAGTTTGAGAACATCAAAAGTATGAAACAATTGCCTGGCTTGTCATCGGGGTTGTGCATGATTTAAATATTTTGTGTGGTGAAGATAGAGCATAGCCACACTATATGATTTTGTAGGGATAACTTTCTTTGGCCATGTTATTTTCAGAAGACATAATTGCATAGTTAGTATGCTTGAAGTATTATTATTTATATGTTAATATTAAACTTTTATCTTGAATCTTTTGGATCTGAACATTCATGCCACAATAAAGAAAAAATACATTGAGAAATATGTTAGAAAGCATTCCACATCAAAAAACTTTTATCATTTACCTACTCGAGGACGAGCAGCAATTAAGCTTGGGGATGCTTGATATGTCTCCAACGTATCTATAATTTTTGATTGCTCCATGCTATTATATTATCTATTTTGGATGTTAATGGGCTTTATTTTACACTTTTATATCATTTTTGGGACTAACCTACTAACCGGAGGCCCAGCCCAAATTGCTGTTGTTTTGCCTATTTTAGGGTTTCGAAGAAAAGGAATATCAAACGGAGTCCAAATGGAATGAAACCTTCGGGAACGTGATTTTCTCAACAAACGTGATCCAGGAGACTTGGAGTGTGCGTTAAGAAACAAGGGAGGAAGGCACGAGGAAGGGGGGCGCGCCTACCCCCCTGGGCGCGCCCCCCACCCTCGTGGGCCCTCCGTTGCTCCACTGACGTACTTCTTCCTCCAATATAAGTCCACGTACCCCCAAACATCCAGGAGCACCACGAAAACCTAATTCCACCACCGCAACCTTCTGTACCCAAGAGATCCCATATTGGGGCCTTTTTCGGAGCTCCGCCGGAGGGGGCATTGATCACGGAGGGTCTCTACATCAACTCCATGGCCTCTCCGGTGATGGGTGAGTAGTTTATTTTAGACCTACGGGTCCATAGTTATTAGCGGTGTGTTTGTCGATCTTCTTGGAGATCTATTCGATGTAATCTTCTTTTGCGGTGTGTTTTTTGAGATCCGATGAATTGTGGGTTTATGATCCAGATTATCTATGAACAATATTTGAATCTCCTCTGAATTCTTTTATGTATGATTGGTTTATCTTTGCAAGTCTCTTCAAATTATCAGTTTGGTTTGGCCTACTAGATTGATCTTTCTTGCAATGGGAGAAGTGCTTACCTTTGGGTTCAACCTTGCGGTGCTCGATCCCAGTGACAGAAAGGGAACCGACATGTATTGCATTGTTGCCATCAAGGATAAAAAGATGGGGTTTATATCATATTGCATGAGTTTATCCCTTTACACCATGTCATCTTCCTTAAAGCATTACTCTGTTCTTATGAACTTAATACTCTAGATGCATGCTGGATAGCTGTCGATGTGTGGAGTAATAGTAGTATATGCAGGCAGGAGTCGGTCTACTTGTCTCGGATGTGATGCCTATATACACGATCATACATAGATATTCTCATAACTATGCTCAATTCTATAAATTGCTCGACAGTAATTCGTTTACCCACCGTAATACTTATGCTCTTGAGGGAAGCCACTGATGAAACCTATGTCCCCCGGGTCTATCTTCCATCATATTAATCTTCCAATACTTAGTTATTTCTTTTGCCTTTTATTTTACTTTGAATCTTTATCATAAAAATACCAAAAATATTATCTTATCATATCTATCAGATCTCGCTCTCGTAAGTGACCGAGAAGGGCTTGACAACCCCTTTATCGCGTTGGTTGCGAGGTTCTTATTTGCTTGTGTAGGTGTGTGGGACTTGAGCGTGATCTCCTATTGGATTGATACCCTGGTTCTCAAAAACTGAGGGAAATACTTACGCTACTTTGATGCATCACATTTTCCTCTTCAAGGGAAAACCAACGCAGTGCTCAAGAGATAGCAGGCGGTCGAGCCGTATTGCGGATCACAAGCTGATGTACTTTTAGTCCATAATTATGTATGCGCGGTACAATTTCTACCACTTGGTCAGGACTGGGACGGAGGCCAAATTGCTAGTCGAGCTCTTGACAAGTCGAGTTGTCCTTCTGTGGAATGGTTCAGACTCTCTTGACAGTGTCCGAGGGATTGGCCGCCGAATTGAGGTTCTTCTTGAAAAGGCTGCCCTGTACCTCTGCTTCTAAGGCAACGGTGTGCTCCTCGGTGCGGAGAGAGCGTTCTGTGTTTCCATTGACTGTTATGACGCCGGGTGGTCCAGGCATTTTCAGCTTGAGATGAGCGTAGTGTGGCACCGCATTGAATTGAGCAAATGTGGTTCGTCCAAGCAGTGCGTGGTAGCCACTGCGAAACGGGAAGATATCGAAGATTAACTCCTCACTTCGGAAGTTGTCCGGAGATCCGAAGACAACCTCTAGTGTGATTGAGCCCGTGCAGCGGGCCTCTACGCCCGGTATGACTCCCTTAAAGGTAGTCTTTGTGGGCTTGATCCATGATGGGTTAATGCCCATTTTGCGCATTGTATCCTGATAGAACAAGTTGAGGCTGCTGCCACCATCCATCAGGACTCGCATCAGGTGGAACCCATCAATTATTGGGTCCAGGACCAGTGCGGCTGAACCGCCATGACGAATACGGGTCAGATGATCCCGGCGATCAAAAGTGATCGGGCATGACGACCATGGATTAAATTTTGGGGCAACTGGCTCTATCACGTAGACGTCCCTGAGCGCGCGCTTGCACTCCCTCTTTGGGATGTGGGTAGCATATATCATGTTCACCATTTTGACCTGAGGGGGAAACTTCTTATGTCCCCCTGTGTTCGGCGGCCGGGGCTCCTCATCGTCGTCTTCGCTTTGCGATCCCTTATCCTTGTTTTCGGCATTTAACTTGCCGACCTGTTTAAAAACCCAACAATCTCTGTGGTATGATTGGGTGGTTTGTCTAGGGTGCCATGAATCTGGCATGAACGATCAAGTATGCGGTCCAAACTAGATGGGCATGAATTGTTCTTTTTGAACGGCTTCTTCCGCTGACCGGACTTAGAGCCACTGAATCCGTCATTAACCGTTGTATCCTCGGTGTTGTCATTGTTGTTTTGACACTTTGTATCTATTGCGTCGAGACTTCTCGTTGCTATTTTTAGCTTCAGGGGTGCTGGCGTTGCTTGCATTGTTTTTGCTACGGGCCAGCCAACTATCCTTGCCTGCACAAAAGCGAGGCATGGGTGCCGTGAGGGCCGCCATGGACTTTGGTTTCTCTTGGCTGAGGTGATGGGTGAGCCATTCGTCGTGGATGCTGTGTTTAAAGCCACTAGGGTTTCGGCATCCAGACAGTCGACGATCTGGTTCTTTTTAGTTAAGAACCTGGTCTAGAATTTCCTGGCGGACTCCCTGGGCTGTTGAACTATATGGCTTAAGTCATCAGCGTCCGGAGGTCAAACATATGTACCTTGGAAGTTATCGAGGAAGGCTTCTTTCAAGTCCTCCCAGCTGCCGATGGAATTTTCGGGCAGGCTGTTCAACCAGTGTCGGGCTGGTCCTTTGAGTTTGAGGGGGGGGGGTATTTAATGGCATGGAGGTCATCATCGCGGGCCATATGAATATGGAGAATGAAGTCTTCGATCCATACCGTGGGGTCTATGGTTCCATCATAGGATTCTATATTCACGAGTTTGAACCCTTATGGGAATTCATGTTCCATGACTTCGTCTGTGAAGGAATGAGGGTGTGTGGTGCCTCTATATCGGGCCGTACCATGACGTAGCTCTGATGGGGTCCATCTGCGGCTTTCAGCCGCGCATGACTAGGTTTTTCACGTCTGAATAGATGACCGTCATCACGTGTCGAGGCACGTCCTCGTGATCCGTAAATTGATCTGGTATGTCCTGCTTTATTGTTCAGGTCCTGTCAAAGGTCATATGTATGACCGTGAGCTGGTTTACCTCTACCTTTGCAATGAGGCGGGGTGGGCTGGTATTCTGCTTGAGTTGCCGCTTTATCCCGACCACGTGGTGGCCGGTCGGCTGCATTGCGCGATGGTGGTATGTGTTCCAGCGCCTCATCGTCGAACTAAGGTAGCAATTTGCGCTTCGGGTAACTTTTGTCTGGGTGCTTGAGGCTGTTTTCTTCGGCTGCTAGGACATCGGTCCATTTATTGTTGAGCAGATCTTGGTCAGCTTGAAGCTGCTGCTGCTTCTTCTTCAGGCTCCTCGCAGTGGCTATTAGCTGGCGCTTGAAGCGCTCCTACTCAAGAGGTTCATCAGGCATGATGAAATCCTCAGTGCCGAGGCTCGCCTCGTCCTCGGATAATGGAGGATAACTACCATCCTCCGAGTCTTCATGTGTGGCCTGTTTACCAGGGCTAACCTGCCCACCCTCTTGTTCGTCCTGTTCAGTAGCTGCGTCAACGGGGTCTTCGTTGTCTTTGGCACCTTCCGGATTGTTATCTTCTCTTGTGTCGGTGTTGTTGTCTTTACTGCAGCGTGACTTAGAGCGGCTCCGCTGACGCTGGCACTTTGATTGTATCTCGGAAGGTTTATCCTCAGCTGGATCTTCCTTGTCATTCCCTCTATTCTCCTTTGGTGCATCCACCATGTATACATCATACGAGGAAGTGGCCGTCCAGCGTCCGGTGAGCGACGGGTTCTGGGCCTCTTCTTCTCCAGCATCGTCGTCCATACCGTCGAAGTCGTCGGAGCCGTAATCAAGCATGTCAGTTAATTCTTCGACAGTGGCCATGAAGTGGGCGGTGGGTGGGAAGTGAAATTCTCCATCATCAGCCTCCGGTTCAAGCCAGACATAATTCGGCTGTGAGCCTCCCACTAATAATAGTGCTCTTAACAAGTTTAGCAAGTCGCCCAGAGGGGAGTGCCGGAAGATGTCCGCGGTGCTGAATTCGGCGATCGATGACCGATCATGTTCGACATGCGCGGACGTACATACTTCGGAACTTATAACCGGAAACAAGTCCGTAGCTCCGGTGACACAGATGTTACTTGAAGTTAAGTCCGTGTGCGGCTCCAACGTCGTGGGGTCTGCGGCTTCCGTGGCGGGGTGGAGCTTCCTGTCCTCGGATGGCACAACCAGCTCCGGGTCTAAGGCCAGAGCAGTTTCAGGTGCAATTTCCTGGGTATGGCCCGATGAAAGATCTAAGTCATGTTCATCATGGTGGCTGGGAGCGTCTGCCGTGGTCTCGAATCCGTCGAAGATCAAGTCTCCACGAATATCTGCGACGTAGTTGAAGCTTCCAAATCTGACCTGGTGGCCAGGGCATAGCTGTCGATCTGCTCTAGATGGCCAAGCGAGTTGGCCCGCAGTGCGAAGCCGCCGAACATGAAGATCTGTCCGGGGAGGAAGACATCCCCTTGGACAACATCGTTGTAGATGATTGAAGGATCCATCAAACCTTTTGAGGACGGCACAGTTGAACTCTCAATGAAAGCACCAATGTCGGTGTCAAAACCGGCGGATCTCGGGTAGGGTGTCCCGAACTGTGCGTCAAGGATCGATGGTAACAGGAGACGGGGGACACAATGTTTACCCAGGTTTGGGCCCTCTCTATGGAGGTAATACCCTACTTCCTGCTTGATTGGTCTTGATGAATATGAGTATTACAAGAGTTGATCTGCTCCAAATGGGGAAGATCAACTCTTGTAATACTCATATTCATCAAGACCAATCAAGCAGGAAGTAGGGTATTACCTCCATAGAGAGGGCCTGAACCTGGGTTATCTACGGACCTGGCAATGATTACTCGGGGTTATCTACGGACCTAGCCCTCCAGTTTATATAGATACAGGAGGGATCTAGGGTTACATAAGGTCGGTTACAGAGAAAGGAATCTTCATAGTTGATGCCAAGCTTGCCTTCCACGCCAAGGAGAGTCCTATCCGGACACGGGTAGAGTCTTTGGTCTTTGTATCCTTACGGCCCAACAGTCCGGCCCAAATCAACAGATCGGACACCCGAGGACCCCTTAGTCCAGGACTCCCTCAGCAGTGGCGGCTGATCCCCAGTGGCCGCCATAGATGGCCTCACAAAAATTGCGATACTGGTGAAACTTAGCACTGGCGGGCATTGTCACGCACCCGCCACTGCTACATCGTATTATAGTGGCGGTCGTGGAATACGCTCGCACACATATGTTGTGGAACGTAGTAGTCCAAAAAAATTCCTACGATCACGCAAGATCTACCTAGGAGAAATATAGCAACGAGCGGGGAGAGTGTGTCCATGTACCCTCGTAGACCGAAAGCGGAAGTGTTTAGTAACGCGGTTGATGTAGTCGAACGTCTTCACGATCCAACTGATCCAAGCACCGAAAGTACGACACCTCCCTGATCAGCACACGTTCAGCTCGATGACGTCCCTCGCTCACTTGATGCACTTGAGGACGAGGGAGAGTTCCGTCAGCATGACGACATGGCAAAGATGATGATGAAGTTACCGGCGCAGGGCTTCGCCTAAGCACTATGACGATATGACCGGGGTGTGTAACTGTGGAGGGGGGCACCGCACACGGCTAAGAGAAGGCTTGGTGTGCCTTTGGCGTGCCCCCTCCCACGTATATAAAGGGGGGAGGAGGAGGCCGTCCCTAGAGAGGGCGTGCCAAGGGGGGGAGTCCTACTTGGACTCCTAGTCCAAGTAGGATTCGGCCCCCTCATTCCTTCCACCAGAGAGGGAAAGGGGGAAGGGAGAGAGAGGGAGAAGGAAAGAGGGGGCCCGGCCCCCTCCCCTAGACCAATTAGGTTTGGTCAAGGGGATGCCCCTCTCACGTTGCCTCTCTCCTCTCCTCCAATAAGGCCCAACAGGCCCAATACTTCTCCCGGGGGGTTCCAGTAACCTCCGGTACTCTAAAAAATACCTGAATCACGAGGAATCATTCTGATGTACGAATATTGCCTTCCAATATATGAATCTTTACCTATCGACCATTTCGAGACTCCTCGTCATGTCCATGATCTCATTCGGGACTCAAAACAAACCTCGGTCATCAAATCACATAACTCATAATACAAATCGTCATCGAACGTTAAGCGTGCGGACCCTAAGGGTTCGAGAACTATGTAGACTTGACCGAGACACATCTTCGGTCAATAACCAATAGCGGAACCTGGATGCTCATATTGGCTCCTACATATTCTACGAAGATCTTTATCGGTCAAACCGCATAACAACATACGTCATTCCCTTTGTCATCGGTATGTTACTTGCCCGATATTCGATCGTCGGTATTATCATACCTAGTTCAACATCATTACTGGCAAGTCTCTTTACTCGTTCCGAAATGCATCATCCTGCAACTAACTCATTAGACACATTGCTTGCAAGGCTTATAGTGATGAGAATTACCGAGAGGGCCCAGATATACCTCTCCAATACTCGGAGTGACAAATCCTAATCTCGATATATGCCAACCAAACAAACACCATTGGAGACATCTGTAGGGCATCTTTATAACCACCTTGTTACATTGTGACATTTGATAGCACACAAGGTATTCCTCCAGTATTCAGGAGTTGCATAATATCAGGTAGAGGAGCATGTATAAGTCATGATGAAAGCAATATCAATAAAACTAAACGATCATTATGCTAAGCTAATGGATGGGTCTTGTCCATCACATCATTCTCTAATGATGTGATCCCGTTTATCAAATGACAACACATGTCTATGGTCAGGAAACTTAACCATTTTTGATTAACAAGCTAGTCTAGTAGAGGCATACTAGGGACACTCTGTTTGTCTATGTATTCACACATGTACTAAGTTTCCGGTTAATACAATTCTAGCATGAATAATAAACATTTATCACGGTATAAGGAAATATAAATAAAAACTTTATTATTGCCTCTAGGGAATATTTCCTTCAGTCTCCCACTTGCACTACAGTCAATAATCTAGTTCACATCGTCATGTGATTTAACACCAATAGTTCACATCTTTATGTTATTAGTTCACATCTCCATGTGACTAATACCCAAAGGGTTTACTAGAGTCAATAATCTAGTTCACATCGCTATGTGATTAACACTCAAAGAGTGATAAGGTGTGATAATGTTTTGCTTGTGAGACAAGTTTAGTCAACAGGTCTTCCACATTCAGAGCCATATGTATTTTGCAAATTTCTATGTCTTCAATTCTCTGCATGGAGCTACTCTAGCTAATTGCTCCCACTTTCAATATGTATGCAGATTGAGACTTAGAGTCATCTGGATCAGTGTCGAAGCTTGCATCGACGTAACCCTTTACGACGAACTTTTTGTCACCTCCATAACCGAGAAACATGTCCTTATTCTACTAAGGATAATTTTGACCGCTGTCCAGTGATCCACTCCTGGATCACTATTGTACCCTCTTGCCAAAATAATGGTGACATACACAATAGGTCTGGTACACAACATTGCATACTTTGTAGAACCTATGACTAAGGCATAGGGAATGACTTTTCATTCTCTTTCTATTTTCTGAAGTGGTCGGGCATTGAGTCTGACTCAATTTCACACCTTGTAACACAAGCAAGAACCCTTTATTTAACTGGTCCATTTTGAAGTTCTTCAAAACTTTATCAATGTATGTGCTTTGTGAAAGTCCAATTAAGCGTCTTGGTCTATCTCTATTGATCTTGATGCCCAATATATAAGCAGCTTCACCGAGGTCTTTCTTTAAAAGAAACTCCTTTCAAACACTCCTTTATGCTTTCCAGAAAATTCTATATCATTTCCGATCAACAATAGGTCATGCACATATAATTATTAGAAAGGTTGTAGTGCTCCCACTCACTTTCTTGTAAATACAGGCTTCACCGCAAGTCTGTATAAAACTATATGCTTTGGTCAACTCATCAAAGCATATGTTCCAACTCTGAGATGCTTGCACTAGTCCATAGATCGATCGCTAGAGCTTGCACACTTTGTTAGCACCTTTAGGATTGACAAAACCTTCTTGTTGTATCATATACAACTCTTCTTTAAGAAATCCACTAAGGAATGCAGTTTTGACATCCATTTGCCTAATTTCATAAAATGTGGCAATTGCTAACATGATTCGGATAGACTTAAGCATCACTACGAGTGAGAAAATCTTATCGTAGTCAACACCTTGAACTTGTCAAAAACCTTTTGCGACAATTCGAGCTTTGTAGATAGTAACACTACTATCGGCGTCTGTCTTCCTCTTGAAGAACCATTTTATCTCAATGGCTCGCCGATCATCGAGCAAGTCAACCAAAGTCTATACTTTGTTCTCATACATGATTCCCATCTTAGATTTCATGGCCTCAAGCCATTTCGTGGAATCTGGGCTCATCATCGCTTCCTCATAGTTTGTAGGTTCATCATGGTCTAGTAACATGACTTCCAGAACAGGATTACCGTACCACTCTGGTGTGGACCGAACTCTGGTTGACCTACGAGGTTTGGTAGTAACTTGATCTGAAGTTTCATGATAATCATCATTACTTCCTCACTAAATGGTGTATGAATCACTAGAACTGATTTCTGTGATGAACTACTTTCCAATTTGGGAGAAGGTACAATTACCATATCAAGTTCTACATTCCCCCCACTCACTTCTTTTGAGAGAAACTTCTTCTCTAGAAAGGATCCATTCTTAGCAACGAATATGTTGCCTTCGGATCTGTGATAGAAGGTGTACCCAACATTTTCCTTTGGGTATCCTACAAAGACGGATTTCTCCGATTTGGGTTTGAGCTTATCAGGTTGAATCTTTTCACATAAGCATCGCAACCCCAAACTTTAAGACACAACAACGTAGGTTTCTTGGTAAACCACAGTTCATATGGTGTTGTCTCATGGATTTAGATGGTGCCCTATTTAACGTGAATGCAGCTGTCTCTAATGCATAACCCCAAAACGATAGTGGTAAATCAGTAAGAGACATCATAGATCGTACCATCTCTAATAAAGTACGGTTACGACGTTCGGACACACCATTTCGCTATGGTGTTCCAGGTGGCGTGAGTTGCGAAACTATTTCACATTGTTTCAAATGAAGACCAAACTCGTAACTCAAATATTTGCCTACGTGATCAGATCATAGAAACTTTATTTTCTTGTTACGAAGATTTTCCACTTCACTATGAAATTCTTTGAACTTTTCAAATGTTTCAGACTTTTGTTTCGTTAAGTAGATATACCCATATTTGCTCGAATCATCTGTGAACGTCGGAAAATAATGATGACATCGAGATGAGCACCCCATACGTGGATGATTTGGCCATCCCCAACATCAAGATGGGCAATGACCAACAAGTAGAACCGACCACTGGGGAAGGAGACACGAGCCACACTGACGGGACTTCATCCAACATGACCGCCACAAAGAAGAGCAACCAAAAGGCAAGGGATCCAAACAAGCTTCATGAAGGTAAAATTGCAATCACCACAGTTGCCCCGGGTGGCAAGCCCATCACCCCATAGGATGCAGCAAAAAGGTATAGAAAAATACTAGGTTGCATCTTGCGAAAAATTGTCCCGATCAGTAGCAAGGATTTGGTCGAACACAAGGAGAATCTACTACTAGCGTTAAACCGTTGTTATGAATTTACACCTAATGTAAAGAAGTTAGCCGAAAATTATCTTATGTCAAAATGGCCAAAGATGTTAAGGGTCTGGAAGAGCAGTGCTCGTTGCAATCTTGTTGGTAAGGACTTCAAGGTTGTTAAGCGGCTCAATCCAACTATGGATCATGAAGATTGTACGAAGTTTTGTGAATCCTCTGGTAGGGAGTCAAGCAAGGAGATAAGCGACCATTTCCGTAAATTGCGGAAAAATATGCCAGGTAACCACCATTTGGGCCCTGGTGGTTACAAAGCTACAGAACAGAAGTGGGAGAAGGAGGCCGCAGAGTGTACCAATTCAATCATACACTAATCATACAAGAAAACATGTACGATCAAGATCAGGGACTCATGGGAAGATATCACAACAAACTCTACAAATAAAAAAAAGTCATACAAGCATCATATTACAAGCCAGGGGCCTCGATGGCTCGAATACAAGAGCTCGATCATAGACGAGTCAACGGAAGCAACAATATCTGAGTACACACATAAGTAAAACAAGTTTGCCTTAAGAAGGCTAGCACAAACTGGGATACAGATCGAAAGAGGCGCAGGCCACCTGCCTGGGATCCTCCTAAACTACTCCTGGTCATCGTCAGCGGGCTGCACGTAGTAGTAGGCACCTCCCGGGTAGTAGTAGTCGTCATCGATAGTGGTGTCTGGCTCCTGGACTCCAACGTCTGGTCCCAGCAATCGGGTATAGAAAAGGGGAAAAGGGGGAGCAAAGCAACCGTGAGTACTCATCCAAAGTACTCGCAAGCAAGGAGCTACACTACATATGTATGCATTGGTATCAAATGGCAAAAGGGGTAACATATGTGGACTGAACCGAAGAATGCCGGAATAAGAGGGGGAGAGCTAGTCCTATCAAAGACTACGCTTCTGGCCACCTCCATCTTGCAGCATGTAGAAGAGAGTAGAAGGTAAGTTCACCAAGTAGCATCGTGTAGCATAATCCTACCCGGCGATCCTCCCCTCGTCGCCCTGTGAGAGAGCGATCACCGGTTGTAACTTGACACTTGGAAGGATGTGTTTTATTAAGTATCCAGTTCTAGTTGTCATAAGGTCAAGGTACAACTCCAAGTCGTCATGTTACCGAAGATCACGACTATTCAAATAGATTAACTTCCCTGTAGGGGTGCACCACATTTCCCAACACGCTCGATCCCCTTTGGTCGGACACACTTTCCTGGGTCATGCCCGGCCTCATAAGATCAACACGTCGCAGCCCTACCTAGGCACAATAGAGTGGTCAGCACGTCAGTTTAAATCCTATGGCGAAGGGGTCTGGGCCCATCGCCCATTGCACACCTCCACGTTGTGAATCCGGTCGGTGAGCAGACCTAGCCTCCCTTATGCAAGAGAAGGCGTTCCAGTCCAACCCGGCGCGTGCTGCTCAGTCGCTGACATCAAGAAGGCTTCGACTGATACCACTACGTCGAGTGCCCATAACTATTCTCGCGTAGTTGGTTAGTGCGTATAGGCCGGTAGCCAGACTCAGATCAAATACCCAGATCTCGTTAAGCTTGTTATTTTGAAGTAACCGCGAACGCTGACCAGGGCCAGGCCCACCTCTCACCTAGGTGGTCTCAACCTGCCATGTCGCTTCGCCACAAAGTAACAGTCGGGGGCCGTTGGGAACCTAGGCCCACCACTACCTGGGTGGAACCACCTGCCCCTTCAGCCCCCAACATCGGAATCACTAGTGGGTACTCAATGAGCTGACCCGACTTTCGTCACAATATGTATAGTATGTATCTATAGTATATACCCATGATCAACACCCAATGTGATCACAGCCCGTTAGTATAGCATGGCAGACTGACAAGAACGTAGGGCCACTGATGATAATCTAGCATCCTATACTAAGCATTTAGGATTGCAGGTAAGGTATCAACAGTTGTAGCAACAATGACAGGCTATGCAACAGAATAGGATTAATGGCTGAAAGCAGTAACATGGTACACTACTCTAATGCAAGCAGTAGAGAGGAGAGTAGGCGATATCTGGTGATCAAGGGGGGGCTTGCCTGGTTGCTCTGGCAAGAGAGAGAGGTCGTCAACAGCGTAGTCGAACTGGGGGGTTGCCGACAGTCTCGAGGTCTACCGGAAAGAAGTAAGGGAGGGGGAACACAATAAATAACAAAGCAACCAAAGTAACAAAAAACGTAATATGGCAATGCGCGGTGCTAGATGTGACCGAACACAGTACTAGCTGATACCGGCGAAGGGGGGAAACATCCGGGAAAGTATTTCCCGGTGTTTCGCGTTTTCGCACAAATGAACTAGAGGGGGAAAGTTGCGTGTTCGCTATGCTAGGGATGTGTGGCGGATGAATGGTCTGCGTATCCGGATTCGTCTTGTCGTTTTGAGCAACTTTCATGTACACAATTTTTTCATCCGAGTTACGGATTATTTTATATGATTTTTCCAAGTATTTAACAATATTCTGAAATTACCTTTAATTCGAGAATAAAGGTTAAATTGCTAGGGGTACCCAGCATAGTGTACACAAAGTGTACATAGTGACTGACAGGTGGGCCAGGGGGTCCCTGTTGACCAGTCAACGTTTGACTGGTCAACAGGGGGTGGGGCCCCCTGTCATACACACCTATAGCTAATTACAGATTAGTTAGACTAAGTAATTAGGTTAATTAACCCAATTTAATTAAGTTAATTAATCATTTAATTAACTAATTAATTAAATAATTTCATTTTTTATATGCCCTTTTTTATAAACAGGGACGTGGCGCCCATATGTCATAGGCCTAGGGGGGCCTAACGGGCGCTGGTGTTAGTGGGCAGCGGGCGAAGGGGTTAAGGGTGCGACCCGATCGGGCGCGGGCGAGGCCTTAGCGTCGGGGCTCGCTGGAGCACGGCCACGCCGAGCAAGGCGGTAGAGGGCGAGCGAGCGGGTGGGGGCGCACGGTCCGGCGGAGGACGAGACCGATTCGAGCAGCAAGTAGGGGAGGCACGCGTGGTGGCTGGACAGCAGCAGCATGAGGCGACACGAGGAGTGGGGCGGCCGACGCAGCAAAGCAACAGCGGTGGCGGGGGTGCTGCAGGGAAGGGACGACGCGACGCGGTAGAGGTGATCGCGGGCCGGTGCAGGGGCGCACGCGGGGCGGTGAGAAGCGGCGGGCGTGGCCGTAGTGATGGGTGCGACATTGCGCACGCAGACGGCGCGAGCTGGTGATGGCGGACACGGACGGGGCGGCCAGGAGCTCACGGCAAGCGCAACTAGGGTGCGGTAGGAACGGGAGTGTGTTGGCCTCATGGGAGCTCCAGGAGATCAATCCTCACACATTGCATGATTAGGATCTAATTAAATTGTGGGATGGGAAGTAGATGAGGTAGTACCTATTACCTGTTTATTATCAAACCTTTGGGAGTTACTTCTATGTTTGCTTATTATGCCATGCTATGCTAGTAGACGTGGATTGGGTGAGTGAAATCCATGACAGATGTGAGATTGTTAATTAATGGTTTATCTAAGGTGGCAACCTAACACACATTTGGGTGGATTGAGGCACCTGGGGTTTCCAGGACTTGCCTGTTTTCTTTGGACCACCACCCAGGCTCAAAGGGATCATGAGATTATTCATAATAGAAACTTCCGTGTGCAACCACAAGCCATTATGGGCTCTGGCATAGTTGACTAAGTTGTGCGAACTCTTACAGTGGTAGACTAGCAGATGTAGGGGATGTAGGTGGTACGGTCTACCCGATCGTAAGGTGCTAGCGCTTTTGAAAGACTATGTCTCGGTCATCCGTCTTCTCAAACACCCTGTAGTGCGAGAAACCAAACGGAGGCGATCGAGTCTTGTGGGGAAAAGTGCGCAAACCTCTGCAGAGTGTAACAAACTAATCATGGTTAGTCGTGTCCCCGGTTATGGACATCTTGAGTATCTAGTACCTGGATTTTCATGTGAATCTCAACATGTTACTCTAAATTAATTTTGATGGGTTTTAATGATGTTATTTAATTGGGATTGCGAATGCTGTCAACCATTCTCAATGTTTCACAACCACCATGATAGTAATTAATTTTATTCCCTTGAAGTAGGGAAAAATTGGCTTTACGCAAAAACTGTAACCATAGAGCTTTCCACCAGCCAAACATGCATATAGTATAGTTGTTGCATTCCATTACTCTCTATGTGTTACCTTGCCAGCATATTCCACGTGCTGACCCGTTTTCGGGCTGCAACGTTAATGTTGCAGACTTTTCAGACGACGATTAAGGAGTTTTAGGTCGTGGTTCTATACTCAGTGATGCCGTTGGAGTTGATGGACTCACTTATCTTCCAAGCCTTCCGCTGTTATTGTTATTAGATGGCCTTAAGCCATATTTATTTTAATAAGTTCTCTTTTGAGACACTCGATGTAATAAGTGTGTGATTGCTACTCTGCTATAAATACTCCGATTACTGTGTGGTCTCAGCATTACTGATCCAGGGATGACACCGGAGCATAGAGATCAGACTGTTTGAGGTCTGGTCGCTACAGAGATGGTATCAGAGCACACGCCGACTGTAGGACACGACCACTAAGCTAAAGACCTAGATCACTAGATCACTCTCTTCTCTTCTGACCTCTCATCTTTTCTACTCTTTAGGATGGCGGATGCAAGGAATAAGTTCACCCAACCGGATGAAGATACACCCTTTGGACGCCACTTGAAGGAAGTCACTAGATACCTGAACATAGGAATACCAAGCTTCACAGGAACCTACAACGCCACTCTACCTGAAGAAGAGCGCTAGATGATTCAAGTTCAAGTTCCAGGAAGGACGTTCATGCCAGTCACTGAGCCCATAGAGTTTTCTTTTGATGCACCAACTTGGAGTCTAGGAAAGAGTATGGCAGCTCACATTGCCATGGGACGCATTGGAGAAGTCTACCGCAAGGATCTTAAGGATACTATCTACCAGATTTGCGGACGCCGAGATGAACACTGGGAGATGATCAGCACCAGGAAAGATAGATCAATTGCAGCTTTTATCCAGGAGTTAAACCAGCACATTCGACGACAGGAGAATCAGATGTGCGCCGACATGATAGATCTGAAGAAGGCTAACACTAGAACTAAGGAACTAGAGGAAGAACTCAAGGCTACACGCGAAGATTATGAAGAAGAAATTGAAGTATTGGTGGATAAGAATGCCGACCTAACTATGAAGATTGGAATATTTATGGGAGGCCCAACACCAATAGATGAAGACGAAGAACCCAAGGAGATTAGCCCGGAAGACTACATCATCATTGACGCCACCGACTCAGAACAAGATAGTAGCGATGATGACTATGTGGATGAAGCAGGAGCGGATATCATGGAGTCTACAACCGTAGATTATTTCTAGTAGGCCACCTCATCAGTAGTAGTAGTCCACCATGTAAATATAGTAGTCCGAGCACCTTTTGCGATAGTTAGATCGATTGTATGCCTTTGTTTGTTTGATTGAAGTGAAATTGTGTGTTTTTGCCTCATGTGCATATGGGTAGTGTTTTCCCTTTAGACCCCCTCTATTCTTATATCTCATCTTTTCTAAACCCTCAGATGCCTCTGAGACGTGACCCCGGATTTGCCTTTCCGCCAGAGCTCACCCAGTTGATCCAGCAGCAGAACACCTTGATGCAGTTGCTAGTTCAGAATCAGAATCAGGGGAACAACAACAACCCACCACCACCACCACCACCTGTTGACCACTTAGCCCGTTTTCTTAGGCTGAATCCGCCGGTGTTTTCCAGTAGCACCGAGCCAATAGTAGCAGATGATTGGCTCCGTGAGATAGCTAGAGAGTTGACCACAGCAGGATGCACAGATGTGGAGAAGGTTAAGTTTGCCGCACATCAGTTAGATGGACCCGCAGCATCTTGGTGGGAGAATTTCACAGCGACCTTTCCAGTCGACACTGTCACATGGGACCAGTTTCAGCAAGCTTTTCGTACCGCCCATGTTTCAGTAGGGGCAATGGCCATGAAGAAGCGTGAGTTTCGTAACTTTCTCCAAGGAGGACGGACAGTTGGCCAGTATGTGGAGGAGTTTAGTAATCTAGCACGTTATGCCCCAAATGACGTTGCTACAGATGCAGCTAAGCAGGAGAAATTCCTGGAAGGACTGAATGATGAATTGAGCATGCAGTTGATGGTAGCCACCTTCAACAACTACCAGGAGTTGGTAGATCGTGCTCTTATGATTGAAGGGAAGCAGCAGCAAATTGAGAACCGCAAGAGGAAGTATGGACAAGGAAAGTATAATTCAGGAGCTCAGCAGAAGCCTCGTTTTACCCCTAGACCAGGAGGACATTTTCAGCATACCCATGGAGTAGGTAGCTCGCACAATCACAATGGCACCAAGAATGGTAATGGGAATGGAGGAAGCAATGGACAGAACCGCAGCACCCCATCGACCCCAGCCAAGAAGGACTTGAGCCATGTCACTTGCTATAAGTGTTCGAAACCAGGACATTTTGCAAATGAATGTCCTGAAGGCTAAAATGGCAATGGAAGTTCTGGAAAGAAGTCGAACCCTTTCAACAGGGGACAGGTGAACCACGTTAGTGTGGAGGAGGTTGAAGCTCAGCCCGAGGCACTAATAGGTAAGTTTTTGGTTAAGTCATTTACTGCACTCGTTCTTTTTGATATTGGTGCATCGCATTCATACATATCAAGGGGATTTGTGGATAAGTATAACCTACCAACCCAAGCCCTTAGGTCACCCATGTTAGTAACCTCGCCAGGAGCAGAGTATGTGGCAAGTTTATGGTGTGATCGGTTACCATTAAGGATTGGTAACTATGTTTTTCCCTCAGACCTAATAGTATTGGAATCGCAAGGATTGGATGTGATATTAGGCATGGATTGGTTATCAAAGTATAAAGGGAATATTGAGTGTGCTAGTAAGTCAATTTTGCTTACCACACCAGAAGGGAGAAGGATCAAGTATGTATCCCGGCATGTACCAAAAAGGACACAAGTAAACTGCCTAACAGGAGTTGTGCAGGAGGAAGTACCAGTGGTAAAGGATTTTCCTGATGTATTACCCGAAGAGTTGCCAGGCATGCCACCGGATAGAGACATTGAGTTTTTGATTGAGCTATTGCCAGGCACTGGGCCAATATCGAAGAGACCATATAGGATGCCAGCAAAAGATTTGGTAGAAATTAAGAAGCAGATTAAGGAGTTACTGGATAAGGGATATATTCGCCCAAGTTCTTCGCCTTGGGGATCACCAGTACTTCTAGTGGTGAAGAAGGATGGATCGTTAAGGATGGTTGTTGACTATCGAGGATTGAATGAAGTAACGATCAAGAACAAGTACCCACTACCAATGATCAATGATCTGTTTGATCGATTGCAAGGAGCTAAAGTGTTTTCCAAGATCGATTTGCGATTAGGATACCACGAGTTGAAGATTCGAGAACATGATATACCTAAGACAGCATTCACCACAAGATATGGACTGTATGAGTATACCGTTATGTCATTTGGTCTGACTAACGCGCCTGCCTATTTTATGAACATGATGAACAAAGTGTTTATGGAGTTTTTGGATAAGTTCGTCGTAGTGTTCATTGATGATATCCTGGTTTATTCGAAGAATGAAGAGGAGCATAAGGAGCATTTGCGTTTGGTACTTGGAAAGCTCAGAGAACATCAGTTACATGCCAAATTCAGCAAATGTGAGTTTTGGTTGAAGGAAGTAGGATTCCTCGGACATGTTATATCCGGAGAAGGTATAGCAGTAGATCCCGCTAAAGTTGAAACCATGACCAAGTGGGAAGCACCAACAATAGTTGGAGAGATCCGGAGTTTTCTTAGACTCGCAGGATAGTACTGGAGATTTATTGAGAATTTCTGAAAGATTGCAAAGCCTATGACGGAGTTGTTGAAGAAGGATACTAAGTTCAAATGGACTAAGGACTGTGAGGCTAGTTTCCAGGAGTTGAAGAAACGTTTGGTTACCTCACCAGTGTTGATTTTGCCTGATCAAACCAAGGATTATGAGGTGTATTGCGACGCTTCATGTCGAGGAATTGGAGAAGTGCTTATGCAGGAAGGAAGAGTTGTTTCGTATGCTTCACGACAACTAAAGCCCCATGAATTGAATTATGCTACGCATGATTTGGAGTTAGCAGCCGTAGTGCATGCATTGAAGACATGGAGACATTTCCTCATTGGAAATCATTGTGAGGTGTACATGGATCATAAGAGTTTGAAGTACATTTTCACGCAGAAGGAGTTGAACCTCAGACAAAGGAGATGGTTGGAGCTTATCAAGGATTATGATATGAAATTGCATTATCATCCCAGAAAGGCTAATGTAGTAGCTGATGCATTAAGCCGCAAGAGCCATGTCAATACACTAATGACAGGAGAAATACCCAAGGAGTTAGCAGAAAATCTTCGTGAACTATGTTTGGAAGTAGTTCCGAGAGGCTATGTAGCAGCATTGGAGATTCAGTCAACTTTGATGGATAGAATCAGAGAAGCTCAGAAAACTGACAAAGAGATTGCCGCTATAAAGGAGAAACTGAGCAAAGGAAAGGCTAAAGGATTTCGTGAGGATGAGCACGACACCCTATGGTTTGAAGACCGTGTTTACGTGCCCAATGACCCGGAGATCAGAAAGTTGATTCTGCAAGAGGCACATGATTCACCGTATTCGATTCACCCAGGAAATACCAAGATGTATTTGGATTTGAAGGATATTTTCTGGTGGACCGGAATGAAGAAGGATATAGCGGAGTACGTAGCAGTTTGTGATGTATGTCAGAGAGTAAAGGCAGAGCATCAGAAGCCAGCAGGATTGTTGCAACCATTGTCGATACCCGAATGGAAGTGGGATAAGTTAGGCATGGATTTTATCACGGAATTGCCAAGGACTCGTTCAGGCTATGACTCGATTTGGGTTGTAGTTGATCGATTGACGAAGGTAGCACATTTCATCCCAGTAAAGACCACTTACACCAGTGCTAAGTTGGCAAAGATATACATGACCAGGATCGTTCGTCTGCATGGAGTTCCGAGGAGTATCATATCAGATAGAGGAACCCAGTTTACCTCAAAGTTCTGGAAGCAGTTGCATGAGACTTTGGGTACTAGGCTAGAATTTAGTATAGCTTTTCATTCGCAGACAGATGGACAGACTGAGAGAGTCAATCAGATTTTGGAGGATATGCTGAGAGCTTGTGCACTAGACTATGGATCTAGTTGGGACGATAATTTGCCATATGCAGAGTTTTCTTACAATAATAGCTATCAGACCAGTTTGAAGATGGCCCCTTTTGAAGCTTTGTACGGAAGGAGGTGCAGGACACTGTTGTCATGGGACGAAGTTGGAGACCGCCAGTTGTTTGGACCAGATTTGATTAAGGAGTCTGAACAGAAGGTAAAGTTGATTCGCGATAGGCTCAAGGTAGCCCAGTCCAGGTAGAAGAGCTACGCAGATTCTAGATGCAAGGAGACAGTTTACGAAGTCGGAGATAGAGCTTATCTTCGAGTATCCCCACTTCGAGGCATTAAGCGCTTTGGAGTTAAAGGGAAGTTAGCGCCACGATTTGTAGGACCATATCGAGTTTTGGAGCGTATGGGAGAAGTGGCCTACAAGTTGGAATTGCCAGAAGGATTGGACGGAGTGCATGATGTGTTCCACGTTTCTCAGTTGAAGAAGTGTCACGCGGAGATGGCTGACATACCTTTGAGAGACACAGTACCATTAGAAGCAATTCAGTTGGATAAAAATTTGACCTATGAGGAGAAACCAGTCAAGATCCTCGAGTTTGCCAGCCGAGTTACTCACAGCAAGGTTATCAAGTTTTGCAAAGTTCAGTGGAGCCACCACACGAAAGATGAAGCCACCTGGGAGCGAGAGGAAGATTTGCTCAAAGACCACCCTCACCTATTTTCTAGCCATCCCGAATCTCGAGGGCGAGATTCATCTTAAGGGGGGTAGGTTTGTAACATCCCAAATTTCCATTTTGGAATGTTATACATTAGGACATCATGCATATCATATTTTATTTAGCTTTTGGTTTTGATCCTAGAAAATCCTAAGCAACTCAAGGACCCATGGAGAGAGTTGGGGATTTCGTTATTTACGTATTTGAGTTTTCTCTAATTATGTAAACAGGATCATTTGATTTTATTTATTTTATCATCAATTATTTCTATTACAAAAATATGAGAGAGGGAATAAAATGACTTTCCCAAAATATAGAAATATTGAGGATTTAATAAAAAAATCAAATAAGTTTTATTTCGGAGTTTTTCGGTATTTTTATTTGAATTTAGGAAAAATGTGAGTTTTTCAATGTTGTAGTTTTGGCCCAGATAAATGTTCACTTTATCGGGCTTGATTTTAGAAACTCGGAAAAATTTATTTCGTGATTTTTGGAGTCCGTTTAGTATTTCTTTTTATTTTTCTTCCGAGTGGATTTTAAAAAAAACGCGTAACCGACCTCGGGCCGTACCCGGCCTGGACTCCGCCGGCTAAGGCTATAAAAGCCGCCGCCCCGGGGCCCGAAAGCCCAGCCGCCGCCACCACCTAAACCCTAACCCTAGCCCCTGTCCAGCCGCCGCCGCCGCCGCCGCCGCCTGCCAGAGTTGCGCGCCTTTCGAGGTTTGCCGCCGCCTCGTTTTCCGTGCAGTTTTTTTTAATAAAAAAATCTGTTCGTCGTTTGTCTTTTTCGTCGGATTTTCCGCGATTATTTTCTGATCGCGATTTCTGATCCGATATTCGTTTTAGTATAACTTTTCGCTCGTTTATCGGAATCAGGCGATTCAAGCGCCTGGAGTTTCGTCTCGAAACCCTCTTTCCGAATAACCAACTTAAACAAGTTTTTGCTATTGTAAAATTTTCCCTAGATCCAGATTACTAGAACAAAGTTGTTTTCTTTCGCCGTTTGATTTCTTTCGCTTCGTTCGATTTGATTCTTTTTGCCAACCAGGGTTCTTAAGTTGAACTTTCTGGTTAGATCTTCTATTTGAGTTTTACCTATGCATTAGATGAGTACTTATTGTATGCTTGTTGTTTGTCTTCGATAGAATACCCGGAGTGCGCCGGCTGTTACGTTGAATCTCTAGGTTACGCGGATCATCAGCAAGGCAAGTAACACTTTTATCATACCTTTTCTACAACCCAGTTTTATTGCATTAGATCAATCCTCACACATTGCATGATTAGGATCTAATTAAATTGTGGGATGGGAAGTAGATGAGGTAGTACCTATTACCTGTTTATTATCAAACCCTTTGGGAGTTACTTCTACGTTTGCTTATTATGCCATGCTATGCTAGTAGACGTGGATTGGGTGAGTGAAATCCATGACAGATGTGAGATTGTTAATTAATGGTTTATCTAAGGTGGCAACCTAACACACATCTGGGTGGATTGAGGCACCTGGGGTTTCCAGGACTTGCCTGTTTTCTTTGGACCGCCACCCAGGCTCAAAGGGATCATGAGATTATCCATACTAGAAACTTCCGTGTGCAGCCACAAGCCATTATGGGCTCTGGCATAGTTGACTAAGTTGTGCGAACTCTTACAGTGGTAGACTAGCAGATGTAGGGGATGTAGGTGGTACGGTCTACTCGATCGTAAGGTGCTAGCGCTTCTGAAAGACACCCTGTAGTGCGAGAAACCAAACGGAGGCGATCGAGTCTTGTGGGGAAAAGTGCGCAAACCTCTGCAGAGTGTAACAAACTAATCATGGTTAGCCGTGTCCCCGGTTATGGACATCTTGAGTATCTAGTACCTGGATTTTCATGTGAATCTCAACATGTTACTCTAAATTAATTTTGATGGGTTTTAATGATGTTATTTAATTGGGATTGAGAATGCTGTCAACCATTCTCAATGTTTCACAACCACCATGATAGTAATTAATTTTATTCCTTTGAAGTAGGGAAAAATTGGCTTTACGCGGTGCTAGAGGGGACCTAACACAGTACTAGGTGATACCGGCGAAGGGAGGGAAACATCCGGGAAAGTATTTCCCGGTGTTTCGCGTTTTCGGATAGATGAACCGGAGGGGGAAAGTTGTGTGTTCGCTATGCTAGGGATGTGTGGCGGACGAACAGGCTACGTATCCGGATTCGTCTCGTCGTTTTGAGCAACTTTTATGTACACAACTTTTTCATCCGAGTTACGGATTATTTTATATGATTTTCCAAGTATTTAACAATATTCTGAAATTACCTTTAATTCGAGAATAAAGGTTAAATTGCTAGGGCACCCAGCACAGTGTACACAAAGTGTACACAGTGACTGACAGGTGGGCCATGGGGTCCCTGTTGACTAGTCAACGTTTGACTGGTCAACATGGGGTGGGGCCCCGTGTCATACAAACCTATAGCTAATTATAGATTAGTTAGACTAAGTAATTATGTTAATTAACCAATTTAATTAAGTTAATTAATCATTAAATTAACTAATTAATTAATTTCATTTTTTATATGCCCTTTTTTTATAAACAGGGATGGGGGGCCCATATGTCATAGGCCCAAGGGGGCCTAATGGGCGCTGGCATTAGTGGGCAGCGGGCGAAGGGGTTACGGGCGCCACCCGATTGGGCGCGGGCGAGGCCGTAGCGTCGGGGCTCGCTAGAGCACGGCCACGCCGAGCAAGGCGGTAGAGGGCGAGCGAGCGGGTGGGGGCGTGCGGTCTGGCGGAGGACGAGGCCGATTCGAGTAGCGAGTAGGGGAGGTGCACGCCGTGGCGGGGCAGCAGCAGCATGAGGCGACGCGAGGAGTGGGGCGGCCGGCGCAGCGAAGCAACAGTTGCGACGTGTGTGCTACAGGGCAGGGACGACGCGACGCGGTAGAGGCGACCGCGGGCAGGCGCAGGGGCGCACGCGGGGCGGCGAGAGGCGCTAGGGGTGGCCGTAGTGATGGGCGCAATGTTGCGCACACAGACAGCGAGCTGGTGATGGCGGACATGGACGGGGCGGCCAGGAGTTGCGACGAGCGCAGCCAGGGTGCGGTAGGAACGGGAGTGTGTTGGCCTCATGGGAGCTCCAGGAGCTCGAGACCAAGCTCGGGTGCGAGCGACAGCAGCAGCAAGCTTTGTGACGACATGGCCGGCGGCAACGAGCTTCGGCCGCGACGGGAACGGTGGCTACGAACACAGATTTGAGAACTAGGTAGAGGGATTTCGTGCGGGAGCTCATCGAGGACCACAAGAAAGGCTCGACGAGGGACTGGAGTAGCAGAGGGTGCCGAAATTGATGGTGGCGCTGTGGTGGCTGGAGGTGGAAGAAGGCCTCAATCCGCTTGACATGGCGCGTTCCAGCTCGATCCTTGAACGTAGTCGAAGCAGTGGACGGTGATGAATGGCGGGGACAAATTCTCAGGTGCCCGGGAGCTCAGTGAGCGCGAGAACGGTGAAGGCCATGGCGGTGCTGGTTCGGCCTAGCGGGGGCAGGGAGGTCAATGGCGGCGCGAGGAAGGGAGGGGAATGGAGCTAGGGTTCGGGGGCGTCGGACGACAACTTTATAGGCGGGGCAGGAGGTGGATGGCCGCACGCACGGCCATCGCCAGCGGATGGCCGCCACGGCACCCCTGCCTCCTGTAGGGAGAGGTGAGAGGCAAGTGGGGGTTGGCCTCGGCCGTTTTCATAGGTGGGCCAAGGGACCTAGTAGATTAGGTTTATTTATTTAGCTACTGTTTTGTACTTTCCTTTTTCATCAAAATATTTTTATAAAATGTAAAACCTTGCCATATAATTACTATGCATCATTTTGCACTGCCACAAAAGGTTTGGGTTCAAAATAATTTATTAAGTTTGAGTTTATATTTAAACGGGAAAAAAGGCGTTGTTGGTGCACTATTTTAATATCCAGGGACAATTTTATATTTTGAAAAATGTTAATTCTTCCATGAAAATTGTTAGTGAATATTTGCATCCCACTAGACATTTTTTTACCATTTGAAAAAATAACAATTTGAATTTATTTTAAATTAGAATTTGAGTCCGTTTCGAATCAACGCGAGATTATCAATAGTAACCAAGGTGACGTGGCATCATTAGCAGAGGTTCACTGTAGCTTAATTATCCGGGCGTCACAATATCCACGTGTAAACAACCTCCATTCTGGGAACTTCGAGATCGTACTCGGGACTTCCATTTTCTCATGGCCCATGTAGTGCAAGACCTAGACAGTAAGGAGTTGGTCCTCCCGATGCAGGAACTTCGCTCGACGGAGGAGAACTTGGTAACATCGATCAGCACTAATAGTTTAGTCCCCACAACTTATTTATTACATACCATACTAATATATGTATTTTTTGTAGAGACAAATAAATCATGAATTTGGACGGGGTCCTCATGAATGCGAGTTTTAGGTATCATGACCCTCTTACCCGTGCAATGAATGCGAGTTTTAGGGTTAACAGGAAGCCCAAGACTGGGCGTGCGTTGCGAGGGGTAAAGATGTTGTGGGATGATGCCTACGCCGAAACCAAAGAACTAAAAAAATACAGAAGGAAGTACGTAAGCAAAACCAAGTTAGATGCAGTAGTAGATGCAATAGTCAAGAAAAAGGTTAGAAGAAATGTTTCCGCACGACACGCCAACTCCTATCCAGCAGCATACACCTATCTTCACTCATCAGCCACGTGCATCCCACTTTTATTCCATGCTAGCTGCAAGCCAACGTGGACGGGGTGAGGACAAGCGTTGCCAAGGGTCAAATCATCCCGTTTACTGATGGTAGCAGAATGATGCACGGGGTCGTCCTGCCACTTGGCATGAAGAGGGTGCGGGTGCAGGAGGTAGTGACGGGCTTTGAATCTTGTTTGTTGCCTCACCCCCTGAAGACGGCATCATGATGTTATGGCAAGTGGCTTAGAGCCACCTACTTAAGTGGCCAATAAATGATATAGAGGAGATTCCCCAAGGATATGCCGACACCAGCGACGTAGTGCCAGACAATCCGCATTCAGGGGAGAAGAATGCACGTGATAGTTGCGGACCATCTGTGGACATACCACATATGCCTGTTATCATCCCCGAAGGGCGGAAAATGAACATATATAAGCCCGGGGAACCGCTTCTATAGGACTCTATGTTGGAGACCCTCTTGATTGATCTGCAAATTCTAGATGCCCATGTGATAGATCAGTCAAAAAAGGTCAACATGGATATGCGACCAAGGTGATAGAAGGTTATAGTTTTGTCCAGGAGTTTCCGGTAGACATAATAGATCTGGCCTTTAATGAGGTCATCCATGCAAATATATTCTCTGTCAGCGCAATCTCCCCAGAGTTAATGAGGCTCTGGGTACTTCATCGAGCTACACATCCCCTACTACCGCATGGTAAAGTTTCCTTACCTGACCATTTTTATATGCATTGCCACAACCTGGAAAACATAGAAGGCCAGGAGGTCATCTCAGACTACCCGTTCCCGTTCTTTATTGTTAATCATCCACATGCGGACAATTTCCTACTACCATACTATGAAAGTAAGTCATTAGTGTTCACTAATTTATTTTGAAACATATAAATAGCCTTGTGGTTTGATCTCATCAATGCTAATTTCTTCATTATTTTGCGCAGCGACCAACATTAGATCATAATCGCATTATTGTCGACGCAGGGCTTGGCTTACTTCTTCGATTCAAAGAGACGCCCTCAAAAGCAATGGACCAGACTGAAGAAGGTTCTAAATGATGCTCTCGCCAAGTGACTATAACCGAACATTCAGAATTCAAGTTCTTCACTAGTGCTTTCCAAGTTTAAGAACATCAGAGAGACTATAACCGAACATTCAGAATTCAACTTCTTCACTAGCGCTTGTTGCTATCAAGAACAAAATGTGGAAACCTCTCATAGGTCTGGATATTGTGCCGTGGCTATCATGTATGAATTTTTGAAGAAAAGCAACTATTTGCGTAATCATAACCAGATCATCAAGTGGCCTGAAGAGATGGAGAGGGACATGGACATAGGGGAACTATTAACAGAGCATGGCCTCCTCCAAAAGGTGTTGGCCAAAATCATCAACAAAGAGGTTCTAAATGAGGATGGGAAGTTTCACTTGCAGCTAGAGCGAGATGAAGAACAACTTTACCAAGTCAGACACATATTGCGGTAATCGATTGCGAGTGATACAGTGCTTCAAAACATCCTGATTCGTTGTTCATTTTATGAGTTGATAATTTTACATGTTTATTTGTTGCCCTACACTTCTTATATTGTATGTTTGCTTCACTAATACCCTTAATTATTGTAACACCATTGTAATACGATTGTTTGAATTCAGTGGGATGACTGAGTGCAAAATACTTCTTGAACACGAAAATAACGCTGCCGCGGCAACAATTTTTTTATATGCTGACATCACTACGAGTAACGAGCAGCAAAGGTGTCTGCCACTACTAGTACGCACAATAGTGGCAGGCAGTGATTGTAGTTGTGGTGAGCTGTAACTTTTTCCCACCACTACAACGCTGTCATCAGTGGCGAGCGACGGCCCATGACTGATTCCATAGTAGCAGTGGCAGGAGATTACTAGGGGGCGGCCCTGAGAGCCTGGCCTGCCACTACTAGGTTTTTTGCACCCGCCACTATTGGGCAATCCTGCAATAGCGCGTTCTACTTTTATTTGCATTGACTTGAGTTTTAGTTATATTCTAGCAGTGTTTTTTCATACATATTTGTTTTGAAAGGAGAGTGGAGATGTTTGGTTAGTGTCAGTCGGTGTTGGTTGTGTGAGCCCCTTGAAAGCTATTATTCCATGTTGGAAGTATGGATTTGTTGCTATAATGCCATCACATGAAGCCCTCACTCCCTCAGCTCGGCTCCCTGCTCGGCTCGCTTCATTAATTTATTTCGCTCACTCCAGTGCTAGCTAGAAAAAACCGACTATCATTTATTTACTTGAAAATTTTGTTAAATTAAAGATCTTCCTATATTTTTATTAATATTAATGAATTTAAAAAATAGGAGTGAAAATATCAAACAATGTGAATTTGAAAAAAGCTTTAGAACTTGGAAAATATTCATAGAATTTAAAATTGTTCACGAACTTTAAATATACTCATCAACTTAAAAAGTGTTCTCTAATTCCAAAAAATCTTCAAGATATTTCTTAAATGTTCATGAGTGAAAATATGAAAAAACAGACAAATAAAAATAAAAGACAAACAAGTGGTAAATTCACCGAGTGAGGAGAGTGCTCCACGCAGCCGGGTGGAGGAGGGCTCTTCATTTTGAGCGGGCATAGTTACAAAAAAATACACTTTCGTGATGATACGTGTTTGTCACAGTAGGTCGCTTTTTTTGTCATGCATGTACATCCATGACAAATTTATAACAGAATCAAGATAGTCAAACCTGTGCTGTCGTAGAAGTGTTCCATGACATTACCAAAATTATCATAACGGAAGTGTCCACTTCCATGATGATAAATCGCGCGTCACAGAAGTGCTTTCGTCAAGGGTGACCGACACGTGGCATCCACCGTAATGGAATGCCGTTAAGATATCGGGTCGGGTTTTCGATCCGATAACCCGTTAACAGCCCCGACCAATGGGAAATTTCCACGTGTAAAATTCTTATTGGCCGGATGAAACACGTGTCAGCTCGTCAGTGGGTCAGATAGGCGCCTATGATATGTCGACACGTGGCACGGCCCAACAAGTTTAAATGGGCCAGCCCAACTGAAGGCCCACAAGATTTTACGGCCCATAATGGGCCGGCCTAGCTAAAGGCCCACGAGATTTGGCGGACCGTAATGGCTGGCCCAGCTAAAGGCCCACAAGATTTTGCGGGCCATAATGGGCCGGCTCAGGTAAAGGCCCACAAGATTTTTGTTTGCCATAATGGGCCGGCCCAGGTAAAGCCCACAAGATTCTTGCGGGTCATAATGGGCTGGCCTAGCTAAAGGCCCATGTTTCGCCGACATTAATGGGCCGGCCCAACTACAGGCCCACAAGATTTTGAGGACCCTAGTAGGCCGGCCCATTAACTGGCTGCCATGTTTTGGGCCAAATGCCGGCCCATATTTGATCCGGTTCATTAATGGCCTGCCACGCTCCGGGCCTAATAGTGGCCCATATAAGATCCGGCCCGTTAAAAGCCTACCACATTCCGGGCCAAATTACGGCCCAGATCAGGTCCGGCCCTTTAAGAGGCTTTGGGCTCAATTATGGCCCATATCAGATTCGGCCCGTCAACTGGACACTATGCTTTTGGGCCCACTTGCTAAAGGCCCACTTAGTAATTCGGCCTGATATTAGTTTTGGCCTATTAAGGGCCCGTTTAACATTTCGGCCCTATATTAATTTCGGCCTGTTAAAAGCCAGTCATATAGTTGGGCCTAACTACGGCCCTATTTGCATCCGGCCTGCTCGCAGCCGATATCTGATTGGGCCAAACAAGGACCGAGACAATGTTTGCCTGTTAAAAGCCCGTGATTTAATTCGCACAATCATGGGCCGGGGTTCATTTCATGCTGCTGCGTAACTAGTATGAATTAAGAACAAAACTACTCTATACAATAAAGAAATTACGGCATAGTAACTTAGAATAAACCTACATTATACAATAAAGGGTTTAAGGTATATTACATCCACTGGGCATCGAAGTTCGCCACCAGTGATCACAAAGCGCAACGTAGAAGTAGATTACAAAAACTGGGCACCATTGCAGCGTAACAAAATAATACTGAACCGAGACCACTTCCAAGATAGTTCAAGAAAGGTTAGCCTTGCGGGGGAACTGCTGCGCAAGCTGTTGAGCAAGGCTGTGAGACCGGCCTAGCATGTCGGTCATAGCTTCCAGGTGTAGCTGTTTAGCGACGAGGTTCTCATTGGGTGTTCTCTGAAATCTTTCTTAGAGATAGGACTTCAAGTAGAAGTTGAGTTGCAGAATGCCTTTCTGCTAGAACTTGGGACTGAAGAAGTCGAACTGATTCAGACAACGAATTCTGTGAGCTTGTGTGACTGTTAGTGTCAAGTAACTTGAACACTGCATCAAGACAAGACTTTGGGGTTGTCTAGCTATCTTCAAGATGTTTTGCCTTTTTTGCTGCAATATATGTTGGGTTTGTCTCACAGCCTTCACCAGACTTGTGCATGCCATCAGGCATATCACCCTGAAACAAAGATGATAATTGTTCTGTCAATTCTATCCAATTTCAAATTAGAAAATAAAGAGTATGTTCAAAATATCAATAGCATAATTTGGCATTGTTTATAATGCGGGGAGCTTCACCACACTACTGGATTACCATGTCAACATAACAAGCATAGATGAAGGGCAAAGAAAATCATTGTATCTATTTTGGATAATGTGCATGGCATGTTGTTCATATCATCAGCCACATCAGTAAGATAAAACAGGAGATGACAAGGTGCAAACGTGGGCTGCTTCACCACACACTAGATTATAGATCCACAAAAACAAGCATACATATAGGGAGTATTAAGTAATGTGCATGGTATGAATAAGGAATTTGGTTTTACAAGTAAAACTTAGAACTTACGGTTCTTATTACGAACATGCATTTTGGTAGAAATAGGAAAGTAAACAGCAGTAAACGATAGGGAGTATGAGCAAATTAAACAGCAGTTGAGGATAAAGGCTTTAGAAGGACTGACTTACATTAACAGTTAACACCGGCTTTATAATGCCCTTCTCCATGTCAAGGGAAGGATAACTCAAGATAGCACAAAATCTTCTTCATAAGCATTGCATGTACTCTACATTTTGTAGAGAGTAATTATAGATATGATAATACTAGAAGGGGTAGATGATAATTAAGATAAGATGCAGATTGATGCTACATAATCAACTACCAATCCCTGGAAGTACAAGCATTACAGGACAAAATGTACTGACAAGAGAAATGGGCTACACTTCTGCACTGGCATTATCTGTGTATTCTACTTGTTGGTAAGATTAAATATAGATCTGATATTTTTTAGTAAATGGTGGGCGAGGGAGATAAGATGCAGAATGCTACAAATGAACCAATCCCTCTTCCCATAATACAAGAGTGTTTTGAACACTGGTGTACTGTACAAAACATTCTTATATTATGGGATGGAGGGAGTAGCTGTTAATGTAAGTACAGTGATAGACCATGTTCAGTCCTTACAAGAGGACTACAGAGCTAAACCTCTTCAAAAGCATTGCGTTGATTCTAAATTTATGTAAGAGTCCATACGGATCTTATAATGCCCACCAAATGGACAATTACGAGGCTAACATGTGCAGTGATGCTACATAATCAAACAGCTATGAAAGTAAATATGGTCATACAGGGCAAGAGGTACTCACAAGAGCAATGAAGTGTGCAGTATAGTTGCGAGATTCTGTGGTCCCTTGAGAACGAATGTTCTTCTGCTAACAGTTTTCGTACAAGTGAGACATTAAGGCAAATGCAGAAATGTAGTTCAAATTGTGATGTCATATCATAGATAGTACCTTACGCTGCAGCCGAGACCAATGTGTAACAAGATTATTCCAGTCACTGTCGGATAAATGTAGCACCGGAGACTTCACAAAAATTTCGTTTAGAGGCTTTCCATCGAAGTGCGCTTGCCTCAGGTAGGAACGATACTTCATCAACGAGTGCTTGAAAAGAGCAACCAACCCTTGCTCGTCATCACAATCCAGTTTGCGCCTCATCTATTTAAAAGAATGAAATCTTGTGTCTTCTGTCAGCAGAAACATATGTAGTAATAACCATGAATAACATTAGTACATTACTTACGCGTAAGTTGCGGAGGAAGACTGGAAATTGTTCTGTGTCTGCGGTATAATCTTTCCATGAAGGAAAGATGCGCACAAAGTTCCTGACAACAACATAAGCTTCGTCTTCTAAACAGGGAAGAAATGGAACAGGGGTCCTATTTGCTGCAATTGGGGCTCTCTCTGGTTCGAAAAGGGATTTGGCAATTGGATTTGGTGTACTCTTTGCTGGAATGGGGGTTTTGCGTCATGCAGCTGGTGCTATGTCAACTGGCATAATCATACTATTTGCTGCAGTTGGGGTCTGCTGAGTTGGGGCATCATAAATGACCAGTGTAGTAGGGCTAGAGTCTGCTAGAGTCGGGGTATTTTGTGGGTCAGGTGATATTGCAACTACACCTAATGGGCTATTTGATTTATCAGGTGCCACTACCTTTTCCAAGTACTTTGCTTGTGCTCCTCCACGATCAGCAATCGCCCTCTTCCTTTTGAACGTATGATACACAAGAACAACATTTGAATGGATAAATATGGTATGATGACAAATGGAATATGTACTAAAAATGGATAGGCAGTGCGTATTCACATACACGATGTGTAAACAAAGCTAATGGCAGTTTAACAAAGTAGAAGCAATGCAAAGCATCAGTTGCAAGATATGTGCGAGCAATGTAACCTTGGAAAGTTAGAGCAAGTACCTTGATGGGGGAATAAGATAGGGCATCTTCCTCTAACTCCTCCACTAGGGAGCTACATTGACTTAGGTCTCCCTCTAGCTCAGAATCACTATTAGGATCATATTCTGAGCATGAATATGTAGGTGGAGAGTGTTCGCATTGCATTGCATCCAGACTTGATTTCAGTCCATTAATGACAAGCTTGACAAACATGGCATTGTTCTGCTTTATTCTTTTCATGCGCACAGGCTCATAATCATTATGATGCTATTCAGAATCTGAGATTCATGAAAACATAAAAAGTAGTCAGATTATCTATGGAATGCATTGCGGTTTCAACTTGGAGAGTGTCTCCCTATAAACCCCTGCATATGCAAAGTTCACCTCCCCAACCGTGCTGACCGGACCACACACAGAGATACACACCCGAGTGGCGAACATGCATTTTCAGAACTAATTTAGGAACATTTAGCTGACCAATTAAAGAACTCTGTTTTAATAATATCATATTCGTATTTGAACAACTAAGCTTGTTTAGCTTGATGGGTGGAGCAGTGTTATTATGAAACGAAGCACGTATTCTGATCGTATAGTGATCATAAAAGGGGGAAACTCTAAGCATATATTTTTTTAGCAAAAGAGGGTTTCCCCTCTGATTTCTATTAAAGAAACCACCACCGAACCAACATGATCAATTAAACCCTAAGCATGATCAATTAAACCGTATTATGTCTGTGCCATGGCAGATTTGAAGCTGCGAACTGGAGAAATGATATTTAGCATCCATTGTTTGCTTCGAACTAAGAACTAAATTCTAAGAGCTGAAAAGAAAGTAGAGTAACCAAGTTAAGATCTATTTTCTGGTTGAGATCAAAAAGTTGAGGAGATATGAAGTACCACCTCTCTTGCGGCGCCGTGTAGGCATCGGGGGTGCGATGGCTGTCGGTGGCGTTGAAGCAGATCTGCGACGGTAGACGGGTGCATCGGGGGATAAGTCCCGTTGCGGTGGAATTGAAGGTCGTGTGAGTGCCCCCGGCAAAGAGGACGACAGAGCCGATGAAGTGAGAGGACGGGATGCAAGGCTATTGGTCCGTCGCCGTGGATGAGAAACATCCATCTCTAGTAGTGGACGATGCGGTCTTGGTAGGCGCTCCGGCATGGTGGAGGACGGTGGCGATGGATGTGGTGGAAGACGGTGGCTGGTGTGGGAATGGGGTGTTCTATCGCGGACGGTGTATGAATGGGAAAATGGAGGGAGAGGTACGGGGAACCATGTTTTTGGGACACGCCTGTCTTAAATATGGGAAAGTTATGAACTTATCCCCTATTTCAAATTTGGATGTCTCGTCGGTTGGGGATAGGACGGTAATCTCGCGTCTCCCAAATATTTGCCGGTAACTATTTCGGGCGAGGAGACGGTGTTTTGCCGCCCACGGTTGGCGCCCATGGTGTATGAACGGGGCTGACAGGTAGGGCGGTTGTGTCACGTCTGATGGAAGTTACGCATTGCCCCTATTGAAAATATTAGCCTACATCTATTTCGGACGAGGAGAGTTTGTTTTGCCGCCCACCGTGTATGAATGGGGAATGGAGGGAGAAACAGATGTCTTTCGGAGTGGGCTCAGAGGCGGTCGTGTCACGTCTAATTGAAGTTACTAACCTACCCCTATTTAGAGCAGTGGAAATTGGGCCAATGGATTGTCCGTGTAACGGGTAGACAGTAATTTCCATCTCCCAAACACTTGGCTTCGGGCAGCCGATGTGGGAGTGGACATTTTGCTGTTTCTTTCGAATTTTGGGACAATAAGCATCCACGTTTACCCTGGCAACTAAATTCGAATCCATTTTGTATTCCTATATGAATCTTTATAAATCATTCTATGTGTTTTTATATATCTTCAAAAGGACGACAAAGATGTATTCTACTATCATATATGAATATGGTTTACAAATGCCGATACTCAAATTCAGAAACTAGAATCCAGTTTAAGGTGAATTCGAATATTTGGAACACTTCATGTCCAACTCAAATGTCAGACGCATCATAATGTGTACTCCCATTTAGATATGTACACAAGCGATGTATCAAGATTCAAATACCGAGTCAATCAACCAAGAATGTACGGAACTAACAGACATATAAACACTTATAGAATATATGCATCAATAATATCAACTAACATACATAAGCTAGGCCGCTGTACTTTTTTTTGGCTACAACAACATCCTTTTTTTAGCCAGCATCTTGGCCCTTTCCGATGCGTGCCACTTATGGTCCATCTATACTAGTATTGCTGAATGCACATTCAGCCCGATTGGCGTATTTGTAGGTCTGGCACAACAATCCAAATGAAATGTCTGCGAGTCTTATCAATTAATACAGACTTGTGCTCAAATAAAATTACAAACAAAAAGACAAAAAAAAAATTATTACATGATCTCTAAAACAAATGGTTTGATTGATTACATGAACAGACAACACAAAGGTTATTCAACTATGGAAAGAACATTTCACCTATGATTTATGAAGTAGGAATTTAATTTCCTTTTTTCCTTCAAGACCTTAACAATCTGGTCAGTCTCAGCTTGCTTCCTTTTGAAACGCACCTAATATTTAATGGTTGTCTTGAGTACTGCTTGTGATTGTGCTTTTTGCTTCCTGAACATGTCAACTTCATCTCTAAGTGCAGAAGCAGAATCTCTTTCTACCACTAGTTTAGCCTCTAGAGCATCAGTAGTTGGCAATTCATAATGCACGATTGGGCTGGCGCCACTGCTGTGGGATGATGCAACGTCCATGGGGACCTCGCTCTTTGATCTTGGGCTAACCTGTTTTGCCATTAAAGTTCTGATTGGATTCAGAAAAGTTGAAGTTAGCAAAACATCTCAACTGGGAGTTATAACAGCAAACCAGTTAAACAAACAAGGAATTAAAGAGTTTCAATTGGATGCCGAAAAGTAGTTATTAACATCATTGTAACCCGCTATTGCAGCAGCAAAGCAGTTAAACAAACAAGTAGATATTTAAGTTAAGGCAAATAGGTAATTCTTAACAGTAAGTATCAAACACATAGATAGGCGCAGTCTACAATATGATTAATAGGCTGTGCCATTATGTAATCAGTAGCAAACTAAATTAAGCCAAGCAACCTAATTGAACAATTTTGCAATAAGTGGCTAACTAAAATTCCGAGAAGCAGGTAACTGAACTTACGCTAGTTCTTTGTACAGGCACACTTCAACTTCTTTTTCGCTTACATGGTTGTACGAAGGAGTCCATGGCATCAATTGCTTGGATACGCAGTCTCAATACTTCTTTCTTCCCACACTGCATGGGTAAGTCGAATGGTTAATCTGGTAAGATGGTGCGTCCTTGATATGTTATATGAGGACGTGTAGTCGGACTAGTTCTAGCCAAACACAACACACTGGCTTTTACTGTATATTTCATGCGATTACTTTTGGCATATCGAGATCTAAGCAATCTACAATAGGATGAAAAGACTGGCATCCTTCACATTATTGGCGAACTCAGTTCATAGAAACAAGCAATTCAACCATTCTGTGGGTAAATCAAAAGCGCCACTGGAATATTTTTCACTATCCAATCATACACGCAAAAAGGGGCGATGCCACCATAGGGGCTGCTATGGGCGGCCGCCTCAGGTGGCTGGAAAGTGTGCACCTAGTTCGAGTCGTCCAGGTTGTCCCATGCTAGTTTTGTTCGTCCCAATGCACGAGCAGGCAATGTAAAAAATGAAGAAAAATGTTTCAATTTGGATGGGCCAATAACATAAGTGCAAGGCGGGCCCTATAGCAGGCTCGCGGCCCAAACGAGCGCCTCCCATATTGATCGACAGTAGGAAAAATCCCAATTCATTCGCTCCAGCCTCCAGTCTGGTTTGCTCCTAACCTAGCCGCCACTGGACAGACCGACACAACACTTCCTCGCGCCCTCGTTGGAGGGTGGTCACCGGGCTTCAAGCGAATGGAAGGACAAAAAGATGAAGATCCAACCCTGGGTGTAGCCTGTGTGGGAGGCAGCGGCGGCAGCACGGGCATGGCATCGAGCTTGCGCAAACGGACAGTCGCTAATTGCAAGAGTAGCATGCGCAACAAGCAGGTACATCACATACCTGATTATATCTAATTCAACTCTTCAAATTCTGGCCAATAGTTAAACCTGACAGTGTTGTAAAACTGCTTGTATGTAGGGAATCTATGAGAAAATGAAACCAATTTCTACTTATTTTATAACTCCCCCAATCAATACTGAACTGACTGAGTCTGATGTATCTAATAAAGTTTCCGGTGCAAACATACAAGCTCATGTTATTCTTGAGCCTGAAGTGTGTAATGAACAGACTACTAATGAAGGATTTGATGCAAACATTTTACATGCTCCTGGTGATGAACATATAGTGTCTAATGAGGGATCTAATGCAAGCATTTTGCAAGCTCATTGAAGGATTTAGTGTCTAATGATGATCTACTATGTTGAGATAGACAGAGATTTGCAGGCATTGATGACAAGCAAATTATAGTGCATTTTCATAGCTTGAGGAAACGTCAAGGCCATCTACTAGAAAGACCCCGTATCATGACAACATAGCTTAAATACTTTTCTAATCTGTTGTTTGAAACTATTGGCATACTTGTGCAGGATAGATATATTGATATGCAGTTTGCGCACTGGTTATACGTGCAATTACACTTCGATATTTTCAGCTAGAGAATGAATAATTCAAGCAGGTACAGACCATGTTTGTAGTCCTTGTACACCATATTGCATTTTGTGGTTTTTGGTGCTTGCATCATTTAGTGTTTATAATCTAAACTACTTTGGATCATTAGCTGGTTTTCAAAGTGCATGTAGCTTCACATTTCTCAAGTTATGTTGATTTACGGAGTGCAAGTGCCTTCGTATTTTTTAAGTTAAATGTTCGCCACTGGTAACTTGAATTCGTGGATCATCCACTACACACAAATCATACACGAATGCCAGTATGAATTAAATGAAATGCAGGGACTTGCGCTAGCTCGTTGTACAGGCTCACTCCAGCTCTGCTTGCGCTTGGGATGTTCCATGTACAAGTCCATGTTACCACTTGCTTGGATGTGCATGCCTTGTTCTCCTTGCATCCCCCTCTGCATTTTTGACATGGCGAATGGTTGATCAAATAAGAGGAATCGACCTTGATGTTGTATCGGAGGACAGATACTTACAAGGTTATATGGGTGTGCAAGATGTGTACCAGATCCCGTAGCGCCGTCATGCTTCACTAAAATATGGATTTGCTTGTTTCAGATGATATCTCCAGAAGAAATAAGAGTTAAGGTCAGATCGAGTTGCATAGGCATGTAAGCTAAGAGAGAAGTGAAAGGATATCCAAACATCGTCGGAACAGTGCACAAGGGAGTGATGTGTGGATACCTAGTTCGGGCTGGCGTTTGGGCATGCTCGCCTAGATAGAGTGCGGGTCACTTCAGAGCCGTTGAGGGTGATGCGCTGGCATTGGGTGGCCGCGCACGGATGCAGATCTTGAGTGGCAGCGGAGCGCTATGATGCGGTGGACGAGACCGTTGGTGAAGCCCCAATGGCCTCGGGGGGCGGAGGTGCGACGATGTGCTCGGTGAAGTAGCCCCGGTGAGCTGGGAGACGGCGTCGGTTAAGCGCACCTGATGCGGTGGAACTCGGTGTCAGTGAGGCACGCCGGTTGCGGCGGCCGACGTTGTCTGTGGACCACTCGGTGCGGTGGATGAGGGCGTAGATGAGGTAGCTCCGGTGCGGTGGGGAAGCGCGACCGTCGTCTTCGTTGTCGCCGCCCGGCACAGAGGTGGGGAACAGTGGAGAAAGAGACGAGATGAGGGGCGATTCAAGGGTTGGCGGCGAATTAGGGATTTGAGCAATCTGGTTGCGGAAGGGGATGGTGGAGAACAGAGAATTTGCAGGGCTGGAATTGGGGCCGCCAGATATTTCAATCCGAAACGTGGAAGCGCGAACTTATATTGTTGTC
>NC_041384.1:199223360-199280585 GCF_002162155.2 Triticum dicoccoides | reverse complement strand
TGCCTTTGTGTCCATGACATATGGGCCCAACAGGTGGCTGGCCCACATGTCAGTGACGCAAAGGCAGTTGCCTTTAAGGCACCGAAGCAGCGTCCACAATGACACGGCCCTAGTTTGCCTGGTCCGCCTACATTTGAGAATGCAAACAAATCTTCTTTCATTTGCAAGCGAATCTGTATGTATTACCATGCCCGTGTTTTCCTTGCAATAATTAGTCATTCGAAACGAGATACTCCATCCGTTCACTTTTGTAAGTTGTTTCAAACAACTTAAAATGAACTGTTTTGCACATTGTCTGAAATGTCTTCAAGGTCTTATAAAAGTGAACAGAGGGAGTACTATAAATTAATAAATGAGGAGTTATTTGAAAAAAAATCAAAACGTTACCCATACTAACGTGGATTAGAGTGTGTCTCACATAATTAGTTATTTGAATTAGAGTGTGTGTCACGTAGTTAGTTATTTGAATTAGAGTGTGTGTCATGTAGCGATCTCCAATTCTAACGTGGATTTCGCATTTCACTGTATCCATGCTACTTTTTTAATAAATGCATATGTATATGATGAACACCATGGTAGTGAGAAAACTTTTGGATGGATTCAAACATATGACCTACAAAATAGCACAACAAACTGAGTCAATGTCAACTTTTCGAAACTTAGTATGGCACGGATTCGAATTAATTACCCGTATGCCTGCTCCTCGGTTCAAATCTTACAATGTACCCCAAATTGAAACATCAATATTAAGTCTCGTACTATGTACATTCAAATGTTACATACGTTCATTCTTTCTCTCCATGTTTCGATCTCTAAGTCTCTCAACTACACAACCCCTTTTTCCACTCTGTTACCAAATGTATTTACCTCACACACCCGCCATTTCACCCCAGGCCAAGCTCTCTCTCCCCCCTCTCCCACTCACCCTCTCGCGCTAAATACATGCATTGCCTATCTAGCCCCCCAACCTCTCGTGCATGCGCACGCACGCACGTTGTATATCTAGGTCACTCCCTCGAGACTGTCTCACTCTTTCTTCCGCACGGCGGGCCACACTTGCTCAATCTCTCTCTCTTTATCCGAGTCTCCTTTAACCTCGTTTTCTTTCACACACAAATGATATATCTCCCTGTTCGAGCCTTGATCGACACACTCTATACTCTCTCACGCATATTGTCTATCTAGGTCAGTCCATCCAAGCCGCCACCACTCTTTCGACCTCATGGTGGGCCACGCTCACTCAATCTCTCTCTCTCTCTCTCTCTCTCTCTCTCTCTCTTTCTCTCTCTCTCTCTCTCTGTCTGTCTCTGTATGTCTCGATTGACCTCGCTCTTTCTCGGACAAAAACGATATATCAACATGTATGAGCCCAATTAGACCTATTCACATTGTATACTCTCTCACGCACATCGTCTATCTAGGTCACTCTCTCCAACCCGTCTCACTCTTTCGATCGCGCGGCGACCCTATGTGATCGGTTGACCTTACTTCCTCCCATGCACAAAAATATGTCTACATGTCTTCACTTACTGGTGGGTTCCATGTGTGCTCTCTCTCTCCTCCCCTTCTGCGTTTAGACGCACAGGCAAACAGGAAGAACTCGCGGGCGATGTTGCCGTTGACCATATCTGGACGCGTTCACAAGTCACGGCACCAGTTTCACGTACTAGCAGCACTAGTCAGTGTGTACGTGCAATGCACGTTAATTTGGATGTATATTAAGTGCATGCGGATATTAACTACTAGGATATTATTTGGGTGTTGTCATGTGATTAGCACTATTTTTGGCATGAAATTAACTAGACGCTAAATGTGTTGAGCGCTCGACATTGAAGCAGTCTAGGTCGCTGGATGACAAGGAATACATGTGGCTTGATGACGTTTTATATTTAATTTGATACGGCTCTAGCAGAACATTCAATCGATCAAACCATACATTTCGTTCAGTCTGACTCCGACTTTAAATTATATGACGATCGATATAAAATAAACGGAAATGATAAATGTTCGGATTTTAAGCATGGCAATCCGAACATTTTTCATGGCAAATTTAGATTACGCGGTGGGGGCGTCTCACGGTGGGAAGCGGCTCCTATGCCGTGCTTTGTGTGTCATCGGGCCACTGACCGACGGCGACGGCGGCGTCTTGTGTCGTTGTTGGCATACTCCTGGATGTTGGCCTATTTTCAAGGAAGGCCAAAATGTTCTGGACTTCGGAGCGAGTCGACTGGCGGGAGGAGGCGACTGGCGTTGGTGCAAGAAAGTGGTCGACGGCGGCCATCCATGCCGCTGAGGGGGGCACTAGCACCCGTGCGGGGACAAGCGTTGTCAACGGCGCGGCAGAGACATTCGTGTGCACGGGCACCGGCACAGGCACGCACATCAGTGCACGTGCAGGCGCAGGCACTGGCAGGTGCACGGGCACCGGCACGGGCGTGCGCATTAGTGGACGCGCAGGCGCATGCGCTGGCAGGTGCACATGCACGTGAAAGTCGGCGGGCACCTCGTGGAACCCCGTGGGATCAAGCACGGCAACAATGTGCGGCTCCCAGCCCATCAATGCCACGGGGATGGGCGCTGGCGCAGTCGGGGCAACGGGAGCCGGAACGGGAGTGGGGACAGGCGCGGCGTCCTCCCGCAAGGCCAGCTCAAGCTCGTCCCAAAGCGCCTTATGTTCTTGAGACTCCGTCTGGGTGTCTTCCTCAGGAAACTGGAACACTAAGGGCAGGCCATCGTGATGCGGCATGGCGTACGTTTAGGTCAGGCTAGTTGGAGGTAGACGACAGGAGAATCGGAGAGGAAGAGAGGGGATTGTAGCGATACTCCCTCCTTTCCAGTTTATAAGGCTCAATTCAAAAATCTCACCAACCAAGGTAGATGGTGAGTGGTGGAATACTTTTTGTAGTTTGCAAAAGCACCCAATTAATGCTCTTGTTTTTCTCAAAAAAATATGTTTACCAATGCATTAATTGCAATGCATGCATGCATAAATTACATGCATTGGTCAATTTTCTCTTAATACTTGCATGCCATGATTTAATTTACCTTGGAATCTGAACATGTGATGGGAAACAACAAAATTGAGCCTTATAAAATGGAAAAACCAATATTTTGTGATAAGCCCTATAAACCGGAAAGGAGGGAGTACCGGGTAGTGCGGGGTTGATTTTAAACTGCGACGCTGGCGACATTAAAAGTGGGAGCAGTTGGGACGATGGTGGGCGGCGGAGCCTGGTCAAAGGGCTCGCCTCCCGGTGAGCCTGCACAGCGGTCTGCTCGCATGCCTCCCTGATAGCCGGCGTAGCGGTCTGCTCGCATGCCTCCCGTCGACTCACACGCTTGCTCGGACGGCACCTGCCAATTGCCGATGAGAAGCGGGGACTCGTGGCGGCATGTAAACGCCCACCATTTCAATAGTGAAAGCGTTCGCCTTAACGTGACAGGTCTTTCTTCCAAAATACCTTGGCTCTTCATTTGTGCAACTTCTCATAACCAGCTTGTCTCAAATTGAAGAAAAAACTTATGAAGTAATATTTGTGCCATGTCACGTGACCATTCTTAGTTTCAAGAATTTATGCTCACATTTGGATTTTCAGAAATTTAAGATCCAGGATTCGAAACAATATCATAACCTGCATCATGCAATAAATTTTCAAGCCGTACATTTGTCCTGTTGTATTTCTTAAGAAAGGATTTGGTCAAACATTTTGCTTAGTTAGACTTCAGACAAGTTATATATGCAGAGTAAAAGGATAATCCCTCTGTACCAGTGCATTTCCTGATATATTAACTCAAGTACTAGGCACGAACAAACGGGCTCAATTCTGTGCTCATCCTGGTGTAGTAGTAGTAGTACTAGGCAATGCAGTTGACAGGTGACCTTGATGAGCGGCGACTAAGGGAATTGAACCGTGCTCGGCACGGTAGGTACCATTGTCTAGTTACTAAAGAATCCCTCCGTTGTTCATCGGTAGTCATTATGGACCGGGGACATGAGGGGAATTTCCTAGGGCTGGAATTCTGGCCGCCAGATATTTCGACTTGAAACGCTGAGGCTCGACTGGTTGGGGTAATGGGGTTGGCTAATGTGCGTACCACGCACGCCACTGAAGGACACGAGCCCGCTTTTTTTACGATCAACACGAGCCAAGGTCTGGCTGGTACGCCGTTGGGTCCTACCATTCGAGAATACGAAAGGAACCTTTTATATTGCCGAACGAATCTATGTGTATTACAATACCCGTATTTTCCTTGCAAATACTAATCTCAACTTGGTAATTGATTTATGACGAGTTGTTGAATTAGAGTGAGTTTGTGATATAGTGATCTCAACGTGGATTTCACATTTCATGGTATCCCTAGTAAGTTTTCCAGTGCAAATTCAAATTTCAAATATGAACAACATGGAGGTGAGAAAACTTTGTATGTATCAAGCATATGACCACACACACACAGAGAGAGAGAGAGAGAGAGACACGCACGAACACAACAACAATCCAATAAGTATAGTGCATCTATTTTTCCAAACCATGCATGTATGACAAGAATTCAAAAATACTCCTTCTATTCCTAAATATTAGTCGTTTAGAGAGTTCAACAAGTGACTACATATGGAGCAAAATGAGTGAATCTAGACTCTAAAATATGTCTATATACATCCGGATGTGCCAGTCCATTAGAAGCCTCTAAAAATACTAATATTTGGGATTGAAGGGAGTAAAATGTAAGACATCCATGGTCCTCAGTTCAATATTTAAAATCAACATGAAACTGAAACATGAATATTAAGTCTATTACTACAGTACATGCAAATCTTCTGTTTAGGCGGAGCTATGATTGTCGGGGGTCAACCCCTCTACCTTAGATAAAATTGTGGAGCTCTGTTTAGGGTTGTTTAGATTATATTTGTCCCCACCCTCCCAGCCACCGATTGGTTGTGCACCCCCACCCCTCCTCTCCGGGAGAATATCATGTGCCCCCATACCTTAGATGCTATATGCCAATACGAGTTGCTTGGAGCTTGTAGATCTGAGATATAGCAGCTCACATGATGTGTCTTAACATTTCTGCAGGAAACCTTGATGAGTTTGAGAATTTCACACAATTTGTACAAAAACTACTTAGATGCCCTTTGATCCCATATCCAACGACCTCAAAGCTCGTATCACCGTAGCATCTAAGATGAAGGAGGACATCATATTCTCCTGTATGTAAGAATATCATGTGCTACCACACCTTAGATGCTTTGGTGATACATGCTCTTCGGAGTCGTTGGATTTGTGACCCAACACCTCCTCGGTGGTTCGAATGGTTTTTTGCAGAAAAGCTCCAAAAGAGTTCGGCCACTGCTTACAAGCACAAAGACTGCTCAGATGCCATTGGATCTCAGATCAAACGATCTCCAAGCTCGTATCACCGTAGCATCCAAGCTGCGATAGCACCTTCTGTTTTCTCGCACGGGAGAGTATGAGGTGCTCCCGCACCGTAGATTCTATGGTGATACGAGTTCACTGAGATCTAATGACCCACAATAGGAGGTTTGAATGTTTTTTGCAATATACGGCTGATAGAGTTTGGGAAATGCGCAGAAAGTACTAGTACTACACATGTGCCATCTGATCACTGATCATATGACCTAGATGCTCATATCACCGTAGCGGGTAATTAAGGTACGGGGAGCACCTAATATGAGCACCTGGGAGCCATTGGATTGAAGATGCAGCGGCACACACGAGGCCTAAATGTTTTATTTGCAAAAAAACCTTTGGAGAGTTTGGAAATTGCACATAATTACAAAGACTACTCCCAAGCCATTGGATCTCACTTCCAACGGTGTAAAAACTCGTATCACCATAGTATCTAAGCCGCGGGGTGGATGTGATATTCTATGCCGCTGTCATTTATGTTCGTAAACTTGCAAAATACGTGTAACTCATGGCGTTACTTGTCTAACCGCGCAAAGTGTTTGTTCAAAAAAACCATCCTACACTGAAATATCGGAACAACACATGGGGGTCCCACTTGTCATTAATCAAATTTGGACCTAAAAGTAACAAATCTGAAAGACGAGATTCGAACTGGCAACCTGGACTACAAAGCATAAGTCGATATCCTAAAAAATGAACGGTTGTTGGCTTTGTCCCATAACTTGATTTTATTTATACAATACTTTCATTGAGTAGAGTAGAGAGAGTGCCTCGTCAACACGTGCATGACCGTTATGTCACTTACTGGTGGGTCCCAGGTCTGCGATCTCAATCTCTCTTCTCTCCATCGTCTAACCTTTGCACGGGCACACACGAAGAGCGGCACTAGCTTGCCGTGGTGTTATTACAACTAAAAAAAGCTTGGAAAATAGAAGAATCGCCTAGAACAAGAGACGTTGTGGCTGGTTGAGACGGAGCTAACCACATCTATCCTCCGTGCCACGTTTGCATGATGAAGCTGTGTGGCTAGTGGGGTGTTTTCGACCGACTGGCTGGGTCCCGAGGTCGAACCATAGGTACTACGTCTGATACAGTATATTTTTACATGCAAATTTTTCCTCCGTGCCGAGACATGGCACACCCTACCGTGCGGTTTCGGGGTCCTCCCGGGTGGTGCACGCATATATTCTTCCTGACGTGGGACGCCCTACCTCACGTTTTCTGGGTCCTCCTCGGTCGTAGCGCCGAAGCAAGTAAATGAGTCGTCAAATTATGAAAGACCACCTTCCCCCACGAGTACATCAGTGAAGCACGGTGGCTAACTAGTTGGGCTAGTTCGACCGATTAGCTAGGCCGCCGCCACATTTGTTTTTTCACCCCTTTTTTTATCTACTTGCCGTCAGGTAAATATAAATATCCATCGCGGCGTTGCTCTGGTGTTTGGGTGCGGCAGGATTTTTATTTTTTTGATTGACGGGAGCAGGCGCGGCAGCAATTAGTCACGATGACTCCTCCTGTAAAAACCCACCGCTCCCTGATGTGAGAAGTCGTCGAGTGGTGTTTTACCGTGGTGAAAACCAAAAGATTCCCCGCTCCCTTCGCCTTCCCTTAGATTGCATTACCTTTCAGCTGTTTCGCCCCCTTTGCTTCCTCTCCCCATTGCTTCTACCTGGTGCCATGGCGGCGTAGCAGATCACGGAGTCTGAGATGAGGCTCCTGACACAGGAGCTCCATGCCAAGAATGCGGAGCTTAGGGCCAAGGACGTAGAGCTCCATGAGCTCAAGGAGGAGAGGAGTGCCATGCTCCTCACGGAGCTTCAAAAGCGGCAGGCGTCCGCCACAAACATGCTCGAGGCGTCGGCGGCGTTGCTGCAGAAAGCGGGAGATACGATAGGCCGTCAGGGGAGCCGGCTGGAGCGCGAGCGGGCCAATCTTGACGAGGTCCAGGATCGCCTCAGCCATTTGGTGAACCATGTTGCCACGCATGTGTGCGGCTGCGCGATGCCTACCGTCGTGCCAGCACGACGATGTCGGCCGTCGAGCTAAACCCGTTCGACCACCCGGTCGACTTCAATGAGTTGCGGCTTCCTCACCTGGTCTCCTTCTTCACCTATATCTTCGAGGAGCTGAGCCGTCTCCGTGCGATGGTGGGGGCTGAGCTCGACAAGGAGGGTTTGCGGGCTGCCGTCGCCGTTGTCGGGCGAATCCTTTCAGGGCTCCGTCACCAGAATCAATTTGTGCCATTGGACGCCATCTTTGACGAGCTAGCTCCCGTCGACCAGGAGCGGGCTCTGCAGGCGGTTGCACCATGAATCACCAACGTCGTGCACCTCTAGAAGTAGAGGGACTTCGGTGGTGTTTAGGCGCCCTCTGCATGGGCATGTCCATGTCTCGGCGCAACATGACCCTTGGATCAAACTTAGACGGTGCAGATCCGTCACTGTAGCACAAAGCGTGTGGGTGTGTTTGGTTGCATTCTCATCTCAATATAGTTGTTTCCTCTTCGTGTATTTGTTACATATAGGAGTAGTTGACATGCGCACAACATCATTTGTTATCGTCATATCTTACTACACTAGCAACAAGATTGTGTAGTACTAACGTATGAACCACTGCACATGCCTAGTAGTAGGAGCACTGTGTATGTTCAAGTGGCTGCCGTGTTTCACACTCCTCCGTCATAAGAGTGGAAACGCTTGCTGTAATCATTTTTTCTTTTGAAAAACTGTGGACACGCTCTACCATGCGGATCCTCCTCCAGCCATGCACTAAATTACTCACTTTCACCGACGTGTGGGACAGCCAGCATCGGGGTCCACCAGCCATGCACTAAATTACTCCATAGTAGAGCGACGGTAGACTAACCCGATCGAAGTGCCGCAGTAATGCCCAATGAGTCGTCAAATCACAAAACCCTCTCCTTTCCAGCAGTAAGTTGGACGGACGAAGCAACCATCATTTCACTCTTCTCTCTCAGCTTCCTCTCTACCCAACCCTCATTTCTGCCTCATCTTGTTCCTCATTTCTTCAAGAAAACCCTGACCTGCTTCTGCCATTGTTCTTCTCTCCCAAAGAAGGAAAGGTGAGCGCATCAATGGTGTTGATTCTGGCCAAGGCCCGGTCTTGCAACCCCGAGACTGATCCTATAACTCCCTCTCTTTTCTTCTTTTGGGTTTGTGATTATGGTTTCTTTTCTTTTATTTCTATTTGACAGTTTCTTGATGGATGCTGGAGCACCGACCGAAGTGATGTCTATGGCTCCGGCCAAAACCGTTGAGGCTCATGGTACGAAGAAGCGCAAGCACCACGTCGAGAGTACCACAGACAAGCTCAAAGCCATCGCCCTGTCCAAGCCCCCCTCTCTGGGATCCCTCATTAAGCAAGTCCAGGTAATATCTCTTCTTGACGATCTTTTTCTCGATCTTGATCGTGTTTTTTCATCTAAGACACAGTACTGGTACTAGTAGTACAACTTTCTGGGTGATCTTGCATGTGATTTTTGTGTGCCAAATGACGGTTCTAAATTCCTATTTTGACCAAAACATGCGAGAGGTTGACACTGATTTCTTATAGATTACTTTCAACTACTCCCTCTGTCCCAAATTTCTTGTCTTAGATTTGTCTAGATACGGATGTATCTAATACTAAAATGTGAGTTGATACATCTGTATATAGATAAATCTAAGACAATAATTTTGGGATGGAGGGAGTACTTTATGAACATCAATGCTACCTTTTAGGAGGGTATATTTGTCTCAGTAACTTGTGTTATAGATTTTGCATGTAATCCCTCTGCTCTCATGCCTTTGAAGACATGTTCTAGTGTCTTTGTTCACTCATATCTGTGCGTATATGTAGTCATATATGGAGTATAATATCGAAAATCATCTTATATTTCTGAACGGAGGTAGTAATAAAACATGGATTCTGTCTGAATTAGAACCAGGTCCGCGGTGGAGATGAAGTTCTCAAAGTCATGTCGTGTGAACTGGAAGACCTGATGATGAGTTCTACTGCTGAACTATCCAGCTGCTGTGTCCTTGTCACCATGTGTCCTGAACTAGTGTTTTCCTGTAGCATTGTTGTTAGGCGTGTTCTCGAGGTTGTACTTGACCACAACAATTTCCTGGCTATGCCTTCGATTACGAAGGGTGTGGTTCTTGTAAAGCTTCCCAAAAAATATGATGCGGCCTGTCTTCATCATCATGTTTATGAGTGGAAAGACCACTCTGTTAGGTTCTCCAAAGTTGACAAGATGGTGGTGGTGCGTGTAGACATCTCACACGAAGTCCATGGCCTAGTCAGTTATGCGGGGTTCATCCCGTAGGTTGGGGGCAAGAAATAGTCTGCAGAGTTTAGTTAGTGCAACTTTGCTTGTCTGTAGTAAGTACTATTGTTCAGTACTTGATTTGTGTTTGTGAACCCTGTATTGTTTATTAGTATTGCCGCTTTTGGTGTGTGGTCAGTCCAGAGAACGGTCTATGTTAATGTCTGTCCACTCAATTCAGTCTATATATTTTGAAGTATCCAGATCATATTTTTTGTGAGGACGGTTTATCAATTATGGTTACACTCCAATATATGTATGCATTGCAGGGTTTATCGCACCCACCAGGATTTCCAATACCATGGATGTTCGGTCCATACGATTTGTCACGACCTTTGGACTGTCCTGCTTGTGGGAGTAGGCAGGGCCCCTGCATGCCACGCGTAGTTGGACGATCAATCTTCTGTTTAGTACTTCAACATAGTGATTTCCTGGTAAGGATTCACTTGTGTCACATCAAGTAAATCTTATTGATTTACTGTCTAAATCTTATTGATTTAATGTCATGTTTTCTTTATTTTCCTGCAATTTTATGATGCAGGTTTTGCCATGTGACATTCATCATAGAATAAACTGTTTGGTTTGCTCTACGATGGCTATTTTTGCAGGTTTCACTTCTTATGTCGTGTCAGTAACGAAGGCACTGTCCATCACTTATATTACTGGAAAAAATTGGATCAGTCTGTTGTCTGACTACAAGATGAATCCCTATGATGAAATGCAGTTTGGTTTAACAAAAATGCCACAATTAGTCCTTCTCGCGTTTAAAAGAAATGAAGAAAAAAACTGGATCACGGTCATGGATCCTAGTCAAGTTAGAAAGCTGATCATAGCAGACCATACACGATCGCCGCTGTCTCGCACAGATCGAGCACCGGCAGTTGCTCTAGCACTGACAGCAGCAGCAGCTCAGTCTGATCCAGCTAAGGATTGGGCACCGACCGCGTCAGCGGATCAGTCTGATCTACGGAGGATCGGGCATCGACACCGGCACCTGCTCCGACACCGGCACCAGCTCTACAAGGAGCACCATCTCCGGCAGTAGCAGCGGCTTCGGCACCTGCACCAACACTTGCACTTGCATCTCCTCCGGCCCGTGCAGTTGCACCGGCAACAGACTGGGCTACAGTTCGCACTTCATATACCAAAGTCCTTACAAAAACCGACATGTCCACCTTCTTGGTAAGCATTGGCCGCCCAAGTGCTTCGTTCTTTTTTCTTTCCATGTTGTTTCACATGATTCACTGTGTTGATCTAACTGTTTGGGTATGTCTTCTTGTTTGCAAACAGAGAATTCCTAGAGCAAGGAGGGAGTCGTTCAGCAATCCGGGCGACCGCGGCCATGTTTCTCTTACCATGCGCAGCCTTGGTGTGAATGAACCTGCTCAATATACTGTAAGTACAAAGGATGGTCGCATGATGATTGATGCTAAAGGATGGTCAAGGTTCAAATCTAAATCATATCTTGCGGTAGGGGATGATGTCAAAATCAAACTTTCTCGGCAAGGAGAGCTGGTCCAAATCAACTTTGAAATTAGCAGCACGCAACTGCCGAACTGATCTATCCTCCGAGAGATTTTGATGTAATAATCTGGCATGGTGAAACAAGTGTCCTATGTGTATAAGTAGTACGACAGTATTATTTATTACATGGTATATCGTTGATAGAATTGCAACTCTGATTGCTGGTTCAGAACTGTCGTTCGATTTCATTCCAACAGTTGTCGTGCTTTATTCAATTTTGTGCATTCGCCTTGCGACATCATCTAAAACCAGCGCCGTACCGATCGCTTGCAATATGAAAAGCGCTGAGGTAGAACACATGGGCCCCCAAAATGCAGGGTCGGCCTACGGCCCAAAGTCCAGAACCGTGAGCCTATTTGAGTATTATATTCTCAGCTGAACCCCCATAAAAAAAGCTGAACCCCCATAATGCCCGTGTGTTGCAGAGGGAGTATATTTCTCGGGAAGGTGAGCCTGTGATATAAAAGATTTGTATATTTCTTTATAGAGGGAGTATCTCTCTGTCAAAAAATATATTTATGTGTAACTAGTTACTCCTGTCTGTCTACTTCCTTTCGCTGATATGTGGGGCAACCGGCAACGGGGTCCACGTGCCATATGCACAAATTAGAGTGCACAACTTCACGGTAGACACACCCCGGTCGTAGCACCTCAGTAATGCCCAATGAGCCGTCAAATCACATCCCCCTTTCCAGCTTTAGTAGTAAGCTGGACGGACGAAGCGACAATATTTCACTGGGCCTGAATCCCCTTCTCCCTCATCTGCTTGTTCAGAGAAAACCCCCTCTCGGCGATTGCATAGGGTTTCCTCATGGAGAACCAGGTACGAATTCTTCATCCATCCCCAATAAACCCAAGTCCCTTGGTCGTAGGTAATCCTAGGATGGCAGGCGCCGCCATTGATGCATTTTTCTTCCTACTAAATCTAGTGTGTTTCATTTGTAGTGCCCAAAGTGCGAGTACCCTACAGGTTTCTGCGCCCTCGGCGAGATGCCACACTTGTTCCTTCTCATCCTAACACATCATTTTGAAACGCGCATAGTATGTTCCTAGAATCCTCTTTTCTATCCGGGAGGGTGGGGTTTTTTTGAACATGCTATGTTCTCATATTATTTTTCCTGCAGTGTATTATTTGCTCTGCCAGAACACATGTACTCAAGATGCTCGGCCTTGCCATAACTGAATACACTAGTTTAATGGTCACAGTGAAGACAAGCCATGGATATAAGTTCCGAGTTGGGTTCATGAACCAAGAAGATCGATGCTTTTTTATGGACGAACTAGGATAAACTTTCTCAAGTGTTACGGATTGAAAGTTGGCGCACGAATGTTGATGGAAATAGCAGAACCTGGTCTCATCTTCACTGCGATCTTCCACCCCGACGTCGTTCCAATTGTTCATCCATGTTAGTTTTGTATCTGGTTCTTGCTTTTTGCCTCGATTACTTCTTAATCCACCTATTCTGTCTAACTAATCACAATTTAACTTTAGAAGTAGCAACGAATCTCTCATGAAGATGCTACTTCTAACTAATATTTTCTTATAATTGGTGGCACGTGTAGGTTTTTTCAGAGTTAAGAAGTCTGCTCGTTTGTTACTCTGTAATAACTCAGTTGTTACTAATGGCATTGAAGTTGACTGGATCGACATCCACAAGTTCCTACACTTTATTGATCATCTTGAGGTCCTTGTGGGGCATTTCAATGGTGGAAGGCCATGTGGGATATGTGTGCCACTGCTGCACTCGTTGAACAGGTCCAACTGTGTCGAGAAACTTATGGTACGAGCTATTTTTTGTTATATATGCTGTTCATAAACTATTGCTTATACACAGTTTTACAGCTATGATCTTCTTGAAACAGGAACTGCCGAGTTCTATTGTTCCTATACAGATGCCTGACCATGGTCGGGTCAAACTTGCGCTTGGTCACAACATGATGTATATGTCGACCTACTCAATTCCCCTTGGAGGTGAAAAGATACTTATTCATGGGTGGTCTCAAATAATGAAGGCCCGTCCATCTTGGAGAATAGGACAGAAGATTATGTTCATGCTTTTCCATGGCTCTAAAGTGAATATCCTATTTATTGACCACATTGCGACATGAAGCCGCTTTCAGAAGGTTGTTGTAACGCCCTCAATGCGGCTATATCTCCTACGTGTCGAAGCACAACTTAGAGGCATAACTGCATTGAAAGCAATGTCGCAAGTAAGGTAATCTTCACAACAACCCATGTAAATAAATAATAGGGGAAAAAGGTACATAGTTGGCTTACACTCGCCACGTCACACAAATACATAAATAGCATTACAATCATCCAATACACTCATGGTCCGACTACGGCGCCAAAATAAAAGATCAACCCCAACAAGCGACATGGTCCCGATCGCCCCAACTGGGCACCTCTACTGATCATCAGGGAAAGACACATAGTAGCAGCATGAGTCTTCGTCGAACTCCCACTTGAGCTCAAGCGCATCATCTAGAACGGAATCATCGGTCCCTGCATCTGGTTTGGAAGTAAACTTTGAGTTAGAGGGACTCAGAAATCTCGCACCCTCACGATCAAGACTATTTAAGCTTATAGGTAAGGCAAGGTAATATGTGGAGCTGCAGCAAGCGACTAGCATATATGGTGGCTAACCTGTTCGCAAAAGAGAGCGAGAAGAGAAGGCAAAGCACGAACAAAGAACTATGATCAAGAAGTGATCCTATAACAACCTACGTCAAGCATTACTCCGACACCGTGTTCACTTCTCGGACACCGCCGAGAAGAGACTATCACGGTAACACACATAGTTTATTCATTTTAATTAAGTTAAGGTTCATGTTATCTACAACCGGACATTAACAAATTCCCATCTGCCCATAACCGCGGGCACGACTTTCCAAAGTTTAAATCCCTGCAGGGGAGTCCCAACTTAGCCCATCACAAGCTCTCATGGTCAACAAAGGATATTCCTTCTCCCGAGACATTCCGATCAGACTCGGTATCCCGGTTCTACAAGACATCTTCGACAATGGTAAAACAAGTCCAGCAACACCGCCCGAATGTGCCAACAAATCCCGATAGGAGCTGCACATATCTCGTTCTCAGGGCACACTCAGATGAGTGCTCCATACAACTAAAACCAAACCTCGAGTTTCCCCGAGGGGGCGCTGCACAGGGCTATAGTTTTGACCAACACTTAGAGGAGCACTGGCCCGGGGGGGTTTAAATAAAGATGACCCTTGGGCTCCGGAAACCGAAGGGAAAAAGAGGCTAGGTGGCAAATGGTAAAACCAAGGTTGGGCATTACTGGAGGAGTTTTATTCAAGTCCAACTGTCAACGGGTTCCCATTATCACCCAACCGCGTAAGGAACGCAAAATCCGGGAACATAACACCGATATGAGGGAAACAAGGGCGGCAAGAGTGGAAAAAAACACTAGGCAAAAGGCCAAGCCTTCCACAATTTACCAAGTATATAGATTTATTAAGATAACAAGATAATATGGTGATATCCCAACAATAAACAATGTTCCAACAAGGAACGATCTCCAATCTTCACCTGTAACTACCAACGCTATAAGAGGGCCTGAGCAAAGCGGTAACATAGCCAATCAACGGTTTGCTAGGACATGGTCGGTTAGAGGTTTGACATGGCAATTTGGGAGGCATGATAAGCAAGTGGTAGGCATCGTAGCATAGGCATAGCAAAAGAGCGAGCATCTAGCAAGCAAAGATAGAAGTGATTTCGAGGGTATGATCATCTTGCCTGCAAAGTTGTCAGAGTTGACTTGATCCTTGAAAGAAAACTCAACAGGCTCCTCGTTAGCGAACTCGTCTCGCAGCTCTACCCAAACAAGACAAACAAGCAAAAAGGAACACAATCAACCACGTGCAAAGCTCGAACAACATGATGCAAACATGGTATGCTATGCGGGATGCGATATGTGATGCATATGCAAGATTTGAAAAGGAATGATTGAACCTGGCCTCAATGCGGAAATCCAAGAGTGCCACTGGAAAGGTGAGGTGATTTCGGTTGAAATCGATATAAAGGTCACCGGAATCGGATGCACGGTTTGGAAATGGCAAGCAAAACAAATATGGCACCAGTCTGTGATAATCAACATGTAGCCATCTAAAAGCATCAAGATAAATATGCTACAACACTCAAACATGACAACAAAATACATGGTGAGGATCCACTCATGATGCTTGACAAAAGATGAACACTGACCTACGGCCAATTCATCCATTAACAGGTTCAAACAAGCATGGCAAAAGTGCTAATGATAAACAGGTTTCAGACTAGGTGAAATTAACACAAGTCTGGAATCTAACATCAGGTAGCACACTTTGGAGCATGAAAACTATATGCTACAGGAACTTAACATGGCAAAGCAAGGCATGACAGGAAGCTACTCAAAGCACTTAACAAAAGTCCCTTAGTGACCTTGAGCCGAAAGGGATCAGAAAATCCAATTGTAAGCATGTGAACATGGCAAAAACATAATCAGGTTACAGACTTAGTGAAAAACTGGAGCATGCAAATCTGTTAACGAGTAGGCATGTTCACGAGCTCGATGCACTCACTACGGAGCATGGCATGACAAAATAAGCATACGCACATCAAGAATACATATCATAGAAGCTAGAAATGGCAAGAACAACAACATAGCATGCACGGATCAATGGCAACATCCTCTGCAAAATCGCTAACAAGTCAACAATCTGCCAGGATTCACGAAATAGCAAAAGTAGAGCTCGATTGACTCAAGCTAGGTGCTCCATAATTGCAAAAAAAGACATGGATGGATATATCACCACAATATTAACAAATCATCCTTACTGATCATCCTCGAAAGAGGCTCGGATCACTAGGAAACAACATGAACATATGGCATAATGACGCAAATCAGGACAAGGACTTAGAGAAATTCTAAGTCCCTGAAATCAGCATTAACGAATGCACTACTTTGCAAGCTTGTGCTAGTCACCACATATATCACAAAAATACATGGAAAGCACCTCTGTAAAGATGGCCTGGCATATAACAAAACTCATGTAGAGCTTAGGAGCATATCATGCACACATTAATCATGGCAAAAATGACAAATAGCTATTTGATGAAACAGATCTGACAATTATCTCATATAGCCCTCTTCCAACAGCATTTCGGACATCAATATGAGCTCAAATAAAAATGATGCAATGATATGAAATGATGTACTCTCTAAGACGAACATTTTTATACGCTACACGCGCAAAACGGAGCTATGGATGCGGAGTTACTATGCGATGAGCAATGCAAAAAAATATGCAGACTTAGGAAAAAAACGAGGTCAACCCGTAGGGTTTCGACCAGATCGGGATCGGGATCGAAAAAAATAGGAGCTCGGAGTCGCCAGAGTTCGCCGGGGACTTGCAGGAATCGATGAGGACGGCGGGGAGAGGCCGGCCGGGACTTGTCGGGTGGCGCTTGGGTGGCGCCGGAGTTGATGCGGCACGGCGGCGGCGGTTGGTGAGGCGGCGGGCGGCGGAACGGCGACGACGGCACAGGGCGGCGCGGCGGCGCGCGGGCGGTGGTTGAAGCGGGGAGGCGCGGGGGCAGCGATGGGCCTCGGGGGCCCGATTCGGGCTGCCCGGGCCGGCGGCGGGGAGGACAGCGGTAGGCCACGTGGCGCCCTATCACTGGCGCGGTGCGGCGGCGCGGGATGTCCAGTGAGCAGCGGACATGTCCGGCGGCGGAGGGGCGAATTTTTAGGGTTAGGGGAGGAGAAGATCCAGGATTTGGAATGGGGGTCTATTTATAGACGTAGAGGGAGCTAGGAAGCTCCAAATGGAGTGTGGTTTTCGGCCACGTGATCGTGACCGAACGCTCTAGACGATAGGAAGGGTTTAGGTGGGTTTTGGGCTAAATTGGAAGGGTGTTGGGCTGCAACATGCACGAGGCCTTCTCGGTCCCTCGGTTAACCGTTGGAGTATCAAACGAAGTCCAAATGGCACGAAACATGACAGGCGGTCTACCGGTAGTAAACCAAGGCCGCATGACAAGTCTTGGTCCAATCCGGAAATGTTTAACCCCCACACATGAAAAGAGGTATAAAGGACCACCGGAGGAGATAGGAGTGCCGGAATGCAAAACGGACAATGGGGAAAATGCTGGGACGCATGAGACGAACACGTATGCAATGCAATGCACATGATGACATGATATGAGATGCATGACAAAGGCAACAACACGCGGAGACAAAAACCCGAACACAAGGAAAATAAAATAACTTAGCGCCGTAAACGGCAAGAGTTGGAGAACATATAAGGTAAATTACATCTGGGGTGTTACAACACTCCACCACTACGAAAGGATCTCGTCCCAAGATCTAGGACTGGAAAAACGCCGGGTACTCAGAACGGAGATGATCTTTGCGTTCCCAGGTAGCTTCACGGTCAGAATGGTGTGACCACTTGACTTTGAGGAACTTGATTGACTTATTGCGAGTTTTGCGTTCAGTCTCTTCAAGAATAGCAACTGGGTGCTCACGATAAGAAAGGTCTTCTTGGAGATCAATGTCTTCGAAGTTGACGGTGCGGTCAGGAGTCTTGAAGCACTTGCGGAGCTGAGAGACATGGAACACGTCGTGCACATTTACAAAGTTTGAAGGAAGCTCGAGTTGATAGGCGAGATCACCTCTCTTGCTGACGATTTTGAAAGGACCCACGTATCTAGGGGCAAGCTTCCCTTTCATACCAAAGCGACGCGTACCTTTCATTGGAGAGACGTGGAGGTAAACATGGTCTCCGATCTCGAAAGCCAAATCACGATGCTTACTATCATAGTAACTCTTCTGGCACGATTGCGCTGCTTTGAGGTTATCACGAATGACTTTGCACATCTCCTCTGCCTCTGTGATTAAGTCATTTCCAAGAAGTTGACGTTCATCGGTCTTTGACCAGTTAAGAGGAGTACGACACTTCCTACCATAGAGAATTTCAAGTGGGGCCTTTCCCGAACTTGCTTGAAAATTATTGTTGTAGGAGAATTTGGCATATGGAAAATAATCTTCCCACTTCATACCGAAGGATATAACGCAAGCCCTGAGCATATCTTCGAGAATCTGATTGACACGCTCGACTTGACCGCTAGTTTGAGGATGAAAAGCTGTGCTGAAGAGGATGTTGGTGCCCATGGCTTTCTGAAAAGAATCTCAAAACTTGGAGGTAAAGATGCTGCCATGGTCTGAAGAGATCAACTATGGAATGCCGTGCAGAGAGACAATTTGAGAGGTATAAAGCTCCGCCAATTGAGCTGCAGTGATAGACTCTTTGATAGGCAAAAACTGAGCCACTTTAGTGAGTTTATAAATGACAACGAATATAGCATCATTGCCACTCTTGGACTTTGGAAACCCAGTCACGAAGTCCATCTCAATGTGGTCAAACTTCCATTCTGGAATGGCAAGAGGTTGGAGGAGACCAGCTGGTCATTGGTGTTCTACCTTCACTCTTCTGTAGACATCACATTCATTCACGAACTGAGCAATCTCGCGCTTCATTCGGGTCCACCAATAAGCCTGCTTGAGGTCCTGGTACATCTTTGTACTCCCAGGGTGGATGGAGAGGAGTGAATTGTGCGCCTCATTCATAATAACTTTACCAAGGTCACCTTTAGGCACAACAATTCGATCCTCGAAGAAGAGAGTATCCTTGTCATCAAGGCGATAGCACTTGTACTTGGGTTGACTCTTGGCAATCCCAATCTTCACCTTCTTCACCATAGCATCAAGAAGTTGAGCCTCGCGAATCTGATCTTCCAAAGTAGGAGAGACTTGAAGGTTGGCGAGGAAACCTTGAGGAACAACTTGCAGATTGAGTTTGTGGAAAGCTTCACAAAGCTCGGGTTGGTAAGGCTTGATAATCAGACTGTTGCAGTAAGCCTTCCTGCTCAAAGCGTCAGCAATCACATTGGCCTTGCCTAGAGTATATTCAATACTCGGATTATACTCCTGAATCATTTCGACCCAACGAGTCTGCCTGAGGTTGAGATTAGGCTGAGTGAAGATGTACTTGAGACTCTTGTGGTCAGTGAAGATGTCCACTTTTCTACCCAATAAGAGATGTCTCCAAGTCAAAAGAGCATGCACAACTGCCGCCAACTCGAGGTCATGAGTGGGGTAGTTCTTCTTGTTGGGCTTCAACTGGCGAGAGGTATAAGCCACAACTTTCTTCTCTTGCATCAACACTGCACCAAGACCTTGAAGCAAGGCATCGCAGAAGACCTCGAACGGTTTGGATTCATCAGGAGGAGTCAGAACTGGAGCAGTGACCAATTTCTCTTTCAAGGTGTTGAAAGCGATGTCACATTCCGGAGGCCAAATGTACTTGACGTGCTTCTGGAGAAGGTTTGAATGAGGCTTCGCGATCTTTGAAAAGTTCTCAACGAACCTTCGACAGTAGCTTGCGAGACCAAGGAAGCTACGGAGTTGCTTGACATTCTGAGGTGGTTCCCAATTCACAATTGCAGACACCTTCTCAGGATTCACCGCTATGCCCTTGGCAGAGATGATATGCCCAAGATAAAGAACCTCATCGAGCCAAAACTTGCACTTTGAGAACTTGGCATAGAACTGATGTTCTCTGAGCTTTTCGAGCACCAAACGCAAGTTCTTGGCATGATCTTCCTTGTTCTTCGAAAAGACCAGAATGTCATCGAGATAGACCAAGATGAAGTCATTTGTGTAGGCGTTGAAGATGAAGTTCATCATGCGAGAGAAAGTCGGCGGAGCGTTGACGAGGCCAAAAGACATGACAGTGTATTCATATGAACCATAGCTTGTTCTGAAAACTGTCTTGGGAATATCTTGCTGACGGATTCGAATCTGGTGATAGCCCATATGGAGATCAAGCTTGGAGAATACTTGAGCACTTTTGAGTTGTTCGAACAACTCATTGATGTTGGGAAGTGGGTACTTGTTCCTGATAGTCTTCTTGTTCAATGGACGGTAGTCAACACAAAGTCGGTCTGTTCCATCCTTCTTCTTCACAAAAAGAACTCCACAACCCCACGGAGAAGAACTAGGTCGGATGAGACCCATTCGCTCTTGAATATCGAGTTGGTTCTTCAGCTCCTTCAACTCTTCAGGTCCAAGGTTGTAAGGACGTTTGCAAACCGGTTCCGTACCAAGCTCAAGATTAATGACGAATTCAACTGGCCGGTGCGGAGGAATTCCTAGAAGCTCTTCTAGAAAGACGTCTTGATATTCGCAAACGACTGGAATTTGAGAGATGGCATCCAGTTCACCCTTCTCATTGAGAGAAAACAGACGGATTGTATCATCACGAGCGGCAAAGACAATTACATCCTCAGACGAATGAGTCAATTGAATCTGCTTGGCAGCACAATCAAGATGAGCCTTGTGCTTAGAAAGCCAATCCATTCCGAGAATAAGATCAATATCCGAGTCGCCCAGAACAATAGGAGAAGCCAGAAATTTGTAGTCGCCCATCGTGATAGTAACATCCGGGACGCAAATATTAGCTGTCATTTGCTTGCCCGATGACACGATTTGCAAAGATCTTTGCAAATACTGATAATCGCACTCATACTTTGATGCAAAAGGTTTGGAAATGAAGCAATGCAATGCACCAGTGTCAAAAAGAACTTTTGCAGGAACATGATTAACAGGAAGGTTACCCATGATGACATCTCACGAGTTCTCTGCCTGAGCTGCATTCACCATGTTGACCTTGGTGTACTTGGGGTTATGCTTGACCACAGCTGTACTTGCCGATCTCACAGGAGGAGGAGGAGGGAGACGCCTCTGATTGAAGCATTTGTTGGCGTAGTGACCCTTCTGTTGGCACTTGTTGCACGTGACCTCTAAAAGCGGATGGTGATACGGAGCACTCGATCTTGGAGCTTGAGACGAAGTCTTGTTCTGAAAGCCAGGGTTGGGTGGGTGGGAAGATCCACTGCCACCTTTGCTCTTCTGCTGATAAGGCTGACGAAACGGAGGAGGGGGAAGCCAATACTTCTGCTGCTTAGCCACTTGAGTTGAGGAAGAAGGAGTAGCATCTCTGACTCGCTTCTTGGAAGCATCGCACTTCAGTTGAGCAGTCTCTTGCTTCATTTCCATGTTGTAAAACTCATCGTACCTATTGGGCTCAAAGAGAACGAGAGCTAGCTGGATTTCTTCTCTGAGACCACCCCTGAACTGGTATATCATGATCTTCTCGTCAGGGACATCCTGCTTAGCAAAATGGGCGAGCTTCTGAAACATCTTGTTGTACTCATAGACAGACATAGAACCTTGCTTCAGGTTGCGGAATTCCTCACGCTTGCTTTCAACCACGCTCTGAGGAATATGATGAGCTTTGAAGTCTTGACGAAATTCATCCCAGGTAATCACACGGCCTCCTCTGGAATCTTTGTACTGCTGAAACCATTCTGCAGCTTGGTCTTTGAGTTGGAAGGAAGCGAACTTGACAAAGTCCTCAGTCCTGACGTTACTGCACCCAAAATGCTTGCCTATGTGCACGAGCCAATAATCAGCGTCTGTTGCCTCAACACAATTGCTGAAGGTCTTTGGCTGGTTAGCAAGGAACTGGTTGAGTGTAGCAAAGTGATTCTGATTGTTGCCCTGGTTCCCTTGGTTGCGCTCTTGAAGAAGTTGCATGATCAGCTGCGTGTTTGCATTGGTAGTGGCCATCACAGCTTGCCATGCCTCCGGAGGTGGAGGTGGTGGTGGTGGATCAGGATTCGGAGTCGTGCGCGTTGGAGGAGCCATCCTGAAGAGGTTGACATCCATTAGCACATTGACAGACAAATATTGAAGCTGAATCAAATGGGTTGAAATTGCAACATATAGTCTTCACATCCGAACAAAATGAATGAATGCATTCCAATTGAAATGGTCACATATCCGTAAATTGAGAAGCCACTTAGAATTGTTGTAGAAGAATAAAAAACAACAAGGTACAGAACAAGAACAAATAATCAGTAAGGATCACCCAATCTCAAACCAAATATCCGTGGAAGAAGAACTAGAGCTACAAGAATTCCCACCTACGAAACTCCCGAATCTTTCCAGTTATGCAATCAGGTGTTGGGGATACAGGGGAAGCATGATATCTCACCCAAAACTAACAAATACTACATCCAGCTGTATCCATCTTTCAACACATAACCAAGAAACCTTCGGAAATCATTTACCTCAACCTTCGAAAAGCATCTGTTATACAAGTTATGGCAATACTCCCAAACTCCCGCCCCAATACTGGCTGGTGTCGAGGTTATCTCACCAACAACTGCATAAAAGAGATTTTCGATGTCGGCGAAACTAAACTCAGGTATTGTAGAACTGCAACGATAAAATTGTGACGACAAAACCTCGGAGCTCAACTACCCGGGGCACTGCCACAACCCCTAAATGACAGGAAGCACCAAGAACAATGTTCTCATCACAAATCGATCGGAACGATTCCAAGATACCCGCCTGATCCTAAATTTTTTTAGTGAAATTTGAGAAGAGAAGAGTCAAAACTCTACGTCAGGATGCCTTACCAGAGCGATGAAGGGACTGGGGAGTAAAAAGAATTCCTAAACTGTCACATCCCTAGTTCTGGCCTGACCTATGCTTGCTTCCATCTGTGCATCATGTTTAAATTTTTGAAACTTGAACTGAGGGAAATTGGAAGCCTCAAAACCCTAAATAAAAGAAGGGCAAAAACCCTAAAAATCTCATTCATTGTTCCAAAATGCTCTTCTTAAATGTTTGATAATTTTTGGCAAGGGTTCTGGTCCCAACCAAAAAAATTGTACATTTTTAAGGATTTATTTTTGGGACTTTGAATTTAAATCATTAGCTATTTGAATTTGAATTATATTCATATAATTAGAATATAATTTCAAATTTCCCTGAAATATTTTATGAGCTTTTGGAAAAGTCCATGTAGCAAAATAAAAATATTCAGAGGAGCTTTTGGCATTGTTTGAATTATTTTAAATTCAAAACAGTGGCAAAAGAATTAAATAAAAGAAAACAGAACAGGAATATAAAAAAAGGAGAGAAGCCCAGTAACTTACCTGGCGCTTACCTGTCCAGCCCAGCCGGCCCAGCTCCTGTGCGGCCCAACCCATCTCCACCCCTCCCCTGTCGTCTTCCTCCCTCGCTAGAAGGACACGGGCACGCGCCCGGCGCGCGCGGCCACGCGCCCCGGCCACCTCCTCCCTGCCTGGCTGCCTCCTCCCCCCCTGGACGTCTCCCGCAACACCACGACATCTCTTGGACCCTCCTCGCTCGCTCCCTCACTCTCAGTTTCCCCTGGATCCCTCTCTCTTCCCCACCGAGCGGAGCTCGTCGCCGCCGACGCTGTTACCGCGGCCACAGCCACCCCCTTGCTCCCCTGACCTGTCCAAGAGCTCCGGGACGTCTTCCTCATCCTCTCCACCAAGCCATGGAACTACGGACAAGCCACAACGTCGCCGGCATCGCCGTTTCCATCGCCGGCCGCCGAGGATCTTCACCGTCGATTCGCCACCATCGTCGCTTCCCCGAGCTCGCTGACCCTCCCTGCACGATCCCCGTGAGTCCCTGCTTCGTTTCCCCCTAACCCCAAGTCCGATTTCGAGCTCTAGCCGCCCCCTCTACCGGAGCCGAGACGCTCCGCCGCACGGGCTCGTCGCCGGCGAAATCCCGGTGACCATTTGGTCACGGGCGTGCACCGTTGTGCTAGCCGCGACCCATAGAGCTCCTCCAGCGCCTCAGCTCCCTCGTTTGTGAGCTGCAGCGCCGGTCCCGCGAACCCCCGAGCTCCGGCCGCCGCCTCGGGCTCCATTCCGGCGAACCCCGGCCACCCCCGCACCTCCCGTTGGTCCCCCTAGATGCGCACGGGCACGGGCTACCTCCTGGTGCCCTTGGCGCGTCGATCCGTCGCCTCTGGCGTAACTCCGGCGAGCCACCGCCGCTCTGGGTCGTCGCCGTCGTCCAACCGCCGGCGAATCCGACGTGGCCGGTCATTAGGGCCTAACCACCCCGCTAACCCAGGCCTAGGGCCACTGACAGGTGGGCCCTACTGTTTAATTAACCCGGCTAACAATTTAGTTAAGTTAATTAAACTCTGTTAAATCACTGTGCAGCTGACATGTGGGTCCCACAGGTCAGATTTGACCTGGACAACGCCGTTGACTTGCTGACGTTACTGTGAAGTCATGCTGATGCAGTAATAGGTTTTCTGGATTTATTTTTATTCAGGAATTTCAGAAAATGATTAAAACTTCAATAAATCATAGAAATTCAACCGTAACTCCAAATTAAATAATTAATATATGAAAAATTATCAGAAAAATTCAAGGAATCCATCTGTACCATTTTCATGCATGTTAGAAGAACTTATAGCTGCTGTTTAGCACAAATCAATCAAATGGCATTTGAATAATCACATATGGAGTTTGAATTTGAATCTTGTATTCAAACCAACTTCATTTAATCTATTGCTAGTTGCATTAGCTCAAAACACATTCATATTGCCATGTCATGAGCATGCATCATATTGTGCATTGCATTGATTGTATTTCTTCTTTGTTGCCGGTATCTGTTCCCTCCCAGTAGACGATGTTCCGACGTTGAGATCGATGACACTGATGAAGAGCTATATTATCTTCGGAAGTGCCAGGCAAGCAAAACCCCCTTGTTCATTCCGATACAATCCCACTCTCTCACTCCTGCTCTCTTTTACTACATTAGGACAACATCGATTCATCTGTTACTTGCTGCGGTAGCTGAACCCCTTTATCCTCTGCATGACCTGTCATTCCACAGTAATTAGATGAAACCCACTAGCATGAGTAGGAGTTGTTTGAGCCCTGTTGTGCCTGCTCATTCTTGCTTGTTTGTCATGCCTGCTACTGCTTAGAGTTGAGTCAGGTCTGGTTCATCGGGGATGAATCATAGGTGTGTGAACATGTCCTACTGTGTGTGAGCTAAGTGTGTGAATACGATTTGGTAAAGGTAGCAGTGAGAGGCCATGTAGGAGTACATGGTGGGTTGTCTCATTGCAGGCGTCCTCAGGAACTGAGTTCTGTGTTTGTGATCCATGATTCAGCTACTACCACGCATTGGGCCCGAAACCAATGGACCCTCTCGGCTTCTTGATCACCCTTGTCCTCTGTCCAGGAGTTGCAAGTAGTTTCTGGTGTTTGTAGTTTGCTGGAGGCCGTGGGCAGCGCTGACCGGAGGGGTGGGCTGTGATGCGGTAGGCACATGGCATGGTGTACCGGGCGCCCGTTTGGTGTCTCGGGAACCCTGTTCACATCGTTTGGGGCTATGAGCGAAACTCCGGCCGGATCTCCTCATGGATGGAACCCGAATAGGCGATAAACCTGGACTAGAGACTTGAGTGTTTAGGTAGGCCGTGGCCGACACCCACGTTGGGCTTCCGCTTGAAGGTTGCCGAGTACATGTCGTGTAAACGGCGGTAAGTGGTGAGAGCGTGTGTGAAGAAGTACACCCCTGCAGGGTTAACATCATCTATTCGAATAGCCATGTCCGCGGAAAAGGACTTCTGGGTTGCTTATATCAGTTCATAGACAAGTGAAAGTGGATACTCTAAAATACGCAAGATAAGCGTGAGTGCTATGGATGGCGCTCTCGTAGGGAGACGGGAGTGGATCCATAGTGGTGTATTGATATGGTGAATATGTGGACTCGTGTGCGCCACCTCAAAAGAGTTATCTGCAATAGTAGATCAGGATAGCCACCGAGTCAAAGCTGGCTTGCTGCAGTTAAACCCCACCATCCCCTTTGTTGAGAATGATGCATATGTAGTTAGTTCTGATGTAAGTCTTGCTGGGTACATTTGTACTCACGTTTGCCTATTTTATGTTTTTGCAGAGAGACTTCAGTCTCACTAGTAGTTCCGCTTGGACTTCAACGTTTAGCTTGTTACCTCAGCTACGATCTTGTGCCCTCGACAGGATCTGGTAGATAGTCAGGCTTTCAAGCCTTTTTCATTTATAGATGTCTGTACTCAGACATGATAGTTTCTGCTTCTGCTTGGATTTGTATGCTCTAAATGTTGGGTCATGAGACCCCTGTTTGTAATATCTCGCTCCTCGGAGCCTATTGAATAAATACGTGAGTCGTAGAGTCATGTTGTGATGCCATGTTGTGTTTGCACATATCGAGCATATTGTGTGTATGTTATTGAAATTCTTGGTATGTGTGGGATCTGACTATCTAGTTGTTTATCCTTAGTAGCCTCTCTTATCGGGAAATGTCTCCTAGTGTTTCCACTGAGCCATGGTAGCTTGCTGCTGCTCCGGAACACTTAGGCTGGCCGGCATGTGTCCTTCTTCGTTCCTGTGTCTGTCCCTTCGGGGAAATGTCACGCGATGAATACCGGAGTCCTGTTAGCTCGCTACAGCCCGGTTCACCGGAGTCCTGCTAGCCCAGTGCTACACCCTGGATTCACTCGCTGATGACTGACATGTTCGATGCTGGGTCATGAATGCCTGTCCCTATAGGTTTGTGCCACTTTGGGTTTACGACTAGCCATGTCAGCCCGGGCTCCTTATCATATGGATGCTAGCGACACTATCATATACGTGTGCCAAAAGGCGCAAACGGTCCCGGGCAAAGGTAAGGCGACACCCGTGGGAATACCGTGCGTGAGGCCGCAAAGTGATATGAGGTGTTACATGCTAGATCGATGTGGCATTGAGTCGGGGTCCTGACAGCGTTGGTATCAGAGCTTGACTGCCTGTAGGATTACCAAGCCAAACTGGTCGAAGTTGAGTCTAGAAATTCTTTAGTTATATAAGGGAATTGATTGTGGGATGGAACGTAAGGCTCTTTTTACTCCTTATACCTTATGCCCTTCTGATCTGAGTCATCTTATCTTTCCTACGGGGTTAAGGAACTAGGCTTTCTCCTCTTTCTATCAGGATCACGTGTTACTAATCCGTAGACTTATAAGATTGTTGGATTTAAGCTTGAGTTCAGTTCGTACTATTTCTGTATGTTAACTGTTGATCTCCAAACCTTGATATTGCGCTTCTGAGTGGTTATGCCACCCTTTTGTGAATGTCTCAAATCTTTTCTGAGCATTTACAGCCGTTATGCTGTCCGAGTCATCCCAGGTTTTCTAAATAGTTTGATGCAATTTGCAAATTCCTTCCTCCCGTTTCGATGTTCCTTTGGGCCAGATTAACCACACTAATCGGTGAGTTAAGGTACTTTATTGCCTTGACATATATGTTGGAGCTGGTATTATGACCCTAGGTGTCTTAGGGGATCATCTAGTAATCTAGCCATGTTTTGTGTTCCCAGCGTGATGATTCTGGCCTTTATTCTCGAAAGCATTCCGTAATGCTACCTAGGAGTAGGTATTCTATTCCTGGGTTCTTGAACCCGAGATTCACTCTACTTACTTCATGCTGATAGTGTTTGCTAGTTCCTTTAGGTTATTAGTAACCTTTGCGATAGTCCTCGAGGTTCGTGGTACATCCTTCTTCCAATTACCATGAACCATTCTTGGCAGGAGTTCTTCCGAACCAAAAGATGACAACAAGAGTGCTCCCGATGAGTTCTCCATGCTATATTGTGACCCTGCCAGCTCAACCTTTCTGCATGGGTTATCCGGAAGAATTATGTTGAAATCGTTCGACATGCTAATCCATGCCTCCACAACTCAGAAAATCGTATGTTCCTTTGAGTTGTCCCTCTTTAGTTGTCTTCTGACCCTCGTCTATCAATTGATAGTCAAGAGTATGTGTGCATTCGTTCATCGATGCCTATTACTCTTGTGGTCTGTCAAGCCATTCTATTCCGGAATGACTAGGAGAAACAAACTCCAGTACCTCATCCATATCTAGGATTGGGTCAAAGCAATTGTGCTCCGCAGATCAAAATGCCAGCCCAGCTTTTGATTCTGTTCTACCCTGAAGTATTACCGTCTTTATGTCAGGATTTTCATGAGGATTGCACCGGCTCTTGTGAATTCTTGATGTAGTGATACTTCTCGCCATCATTATTCATCCCTCGGTTCCGTGTTGTCGCAACCGGAATGCCGACAAGTGAATCGTGATGTGCGAATTCAATACTCCTAGCAACCTTGTTGCTTGGTAGTTAATGGATAATAACCTCATTCTTAGTTGATTTTTGAATCATCGCCCTAAGGTTGATTGTGCTACCTAGTCCTTATTTCCTGGTGCACTCTTTGATTGATGAGTTAGGATTTTGTCAAGTCCTCGCTCATTTGATCATATCATCTTGCCCTGAAAAGAAAGATTGCTCTCGAGCTTAGTAACATCCCGGTGGTTCGTGATTTTCCAAATATCTTCTCGGAAGTATCACCAGATTGTCACCTGACTGTTATGTTGAGCTCGTGATCAAGTTGGTTTATTCCTGTAAACCACCTTTTCTCCAAGAACTCGTGTTGGATACCTCTGAGCTAGTTGGTTAAGCTAAACGACAACTTGGAGAGTTGGAAGATAAAAGCTTACCTAACCTAGTTCTTTTCAAAGGGATATCCTGGTATTGGTGTGTTTTCAAGAAAGATGATATCTTCATTGGTTGGTCCCTGTGATCAGTTGCTGGACCTATTATCTTACCTAAACCTTTGATTGAGTATGGGCTATCGTCAAATCAAATCAGAACCAACGATGTTCGTAATGCTGTCTTATTCGTGGATTTTCCTCGAGCATACACCATTATATCTTTTGGTCTGACCAATGCTATCACCGTGTTCACTTAACTATGGAATTCCTTTTAAAAGGGAACCTGGATGAATTGTTGTTGAGCCCATCGACAACATCCTTATCTCCTCCATGATTTTGTTGAACATTAAGCTATTGTTGGAAACTTTGTAAACAATGCCTTCGAGTTCCGTCTCTGAGGTATATGTTTGGATGAGAGAAGTGACTTCCTTTGATTCACGTGCATTTGATGTAAGTTGCCGCCGTGAATTCGAGAAAGCATGTTTTTACTTCCTCTGGAACCATCCCAAGTCAGTTATGCACGTGCGAAGTATTCTGTGGTTTGATAGACTGATCATCTTCATTCCATATGTGTATCCTAGCACACCAAGCCACTGATTGATTTGTTCAAGGAAAGGAAGTTCCTTCTTAAGAGCATGCCTTATGCAAGGACTTCAATATCCTCGATTATGGTTCCCCACCTGAAACTCGGTAGTGTTTTATTGTAAGACTACCATGTGATAATGTTTTGTCTGGGACAACGTGTTCACATGTTTGTAGCAGGACCAGCTCATGTTTTGGAGCTTACTATCGTAGTTCATTTCCCGAGAATCTCGCAACGTCATTTCGTCGATTTGTGTTGCAAACTTTCATTTTTCTTCCTAGACTCGATGAGTCTGGAATATCCTGACACCAACCAGATCTGAATCTCAGGCAGATATGATGGTTGGAACTCTTCCCAAGAACTATAATACTGATCCCTCGATAACCGGTAAAGTGGATGTCATGGCCAACACACCCAGCCGGAAGACCTATTATTGTAGGATCTTGATTGAGAAAGTTGGCCACCTGCCCATAAGGACTTCGTAGGATTTACTCCCTAGCTGTTCCTTAAGGATTTTTGTGTTTCTGAAGTCCGACCTTTTACTTGATGTCTAGATACCAGACCATTTCTATGAATGGGTTACACTAGCACATCAAGGAGAACATTAGAAGCGGAGTGCTAAATGTCTCTCGGTCGATCATCCAGCTTTTATTTCCTTGGCCCCGCCAAGGGTGAAATCTGAGAAAGTGTTATCTTCCTTTGCATCTGCATCATCCATCATCATTCATCATGGTAGTACGTTGTGTTGCCAGGATCCTTGACACGGATGTTGGTAAAATCTTGATGATTATGGAAATGCTCAAGTTCTTGAGAGCACGCGCAAGTGCCAGGTTTGATCGTCGGCATTAACTGTATAATGCTCTCAGTTTCCTCGGCAATGCTATGACCTTTTCAAACAGTGAATTCACTCTCTATTGTTGGGTTCTTCCCCAGTTACCAGAATCATTCCCAGCATTTGCATTTTGTTCCCAGCTTGCACCGCCAATGTGCCATTCTACCATGGGTCTCTTCCATTTCCGGTGATAAGCAAATTTACGTTGGCTTCAACAAGGTAATCCACATTATCCAAGTCCGAGTATGCCATTCTACCGACCCCCGCCAATCGATTGCTGTGATTTGCCTTAGGCTGATATAGAAAGTCTCAATGATCTCTATATCAAAGGTAATTTTTTTTGCCACTTAAGAGGATATTCCTATGAGTCACCATCCCTAAGGTGCCTCGTTGTGGTATCATGGCAATTCAACTCCTCGTTACGTTGACAACCGTTCACCACCCTTTTAAGCGTGGAATTGTTGTCTATCTAGTGAACCTTCGACATTTGTTCCACTCCATTCATTTGGACGAATGTTTCATGCCTCAGCTCGAGAGATGTTTCAATGTCTTATTCCATGAGTTGATACTGAGTTGTTCGACCCTTGAGAAGATCGATCCTTCGAGAATCTTTCTTTCCTTCTCGTTGTCAAGTTAGCTAGAGTTCTCAGAGCAAGACGTCGAGACAAAGATGGTGATCGAATCAACGCTCTTATGAAGTGCACCCTGGATCGTTAAGATTATACTAGTTTGCGTTTCCCCTTCATCTTACCCTACGCTTGAATCTCGAGACGAGATTCTTGTTTAGTGGTGGTGAGTTGTCACATCCCTAGTTCTGGCCTGACCTATGCTTGCTTCCATCTGTGCATCATGTTTAAATTTTTGAAACTTGAACTGAGGGAAATTGGAAGCCTCAAAACCCTAAATAAAAGAAGGGCAAAAACCCTAAAAATCTCATTCATTGTTCCAAAATGCTCTTCTTAAATGTTTGATAATTTTTGGCAAGGGTTCTGGTCCCAACCAAAACAATTGAACATTTTTAAGGATTTATTTTTGGGACTTTGAATTTAAATCATTAGCTATTTGAATTTGAATTATATTCATATAATTAGAATATAATTTCAAATTTCCCTGAAATATTTTATGAGCTTTTGGAAAAGTCCATCTAGCAAAATAAAAATATTCAGAGGAGCTTTTGGCATTGTTTGAATTATTTTAAATTCAAAACAGTGGAAAAAGAATTAAATAAAAGAAAACAGAACAGGAATATAAAAAAAAGGAGAGAAGCCCAGCAACTTACCTGGCGCTTACCTGTCCAGCCCAGCCGGCCCAGCTCCTGTGCGGCCCAGCCCATCTCCACCCCTCCCCTGTCGTCTTCCTCCCTCGCCAGAAGGACACGGGCACGCGCCCGGCGCGCGCGGCCACGCGCCATGGCCACCTCCTCCCTGCCTGGCTGCCTCCTCCCCCCCTGGACGTCTCCCGCAACGCCACGACATCTCCTGGACCCTCCTCGCTCGCTCCCTCACCCTCACTTTCCCCCTAGATCCCTCTCTCTTCCCCACCGAGCAAAGCTCGTCGCCGCCGACGCTGTTACCGCGGCCACAGCCACCCCCTTGCTCCCCTGACCTGTCCAAGAGCTCCGGGATGTCTTCCTCATCCTCTCCACCAAGCCATGGAACTACGGACAAGCCACAACGTCGCCGGCATCGCCGTTTCCATCGCCGGCCGCCGAGGATCTTCACCGTCGATTCGCCACCATCGTCGCTTCCCCGAGCTCGCTGACCCTCCCTGCACGATCCCCGTGAGTCCCTGCTTCGTTTCCCCCTAACCCCAAGTCCGATTTCAAGCTCTAGCCGCCCCCTCTACTGGAGCCGAGACGCTCCGCCGCACGGGCTCGTCGTCGGCGAAATCCCGGTGACCATTTGGTCACGGGCGTGCACCGTTGTGCTAGCCGCGACCCGTAGAGCTCCTCCAGCGCCTCAGCTCCCTCGTTTGTGAGTCGCAGCGCCGGTCCCGTGAACCCCCGAGCTCCGGCCGCCGCCTCGGGCTCCATTCCGGCGAACCCCGGCCACCCCCGCACCTCCTGTTGGTCCCCTAGATGCGCACGGGCACGGGCTACCTCCTGGTGCCCTTGGCGCGTCGATCCGTCGCCTCTGGCGTAACTCCGGCGAGCCACCGCCGCTCTGGGTCGTCGCTGTCGTCCAACCGCCGGCGAATCCGACGTGGCCGGTCATTAGGGCCTAACCACCCCGCTAACCCAGGCCTAGGGCCACTGACAGGTGGGCCCTACTGTTTAATTAACCCGGCTAACAATTTAGTTAAGTTAATTAAACTCTGTTAAATCACTGTGCAGCTGACATGTGGGTCCCACAGGTCAGATTTGACCTGGACAACGCCGTTGACTTGCTGACGTCACTGTGAAGTCATGCTGACGCAGTAATAGGTTTTCTGGATTTATTTTTATTCAGGAATTTTAGAAAATGATTAAAACTTCAATAAATCATAGAAATTCAACCGTAACTCCAAATTAAATAATTTATATATGAAAAATTATCAGAAAAATTCAAGGAATCCATCTGTACCATTTTCATGCATGTTAGAACAACTTATAGCTGCTGTTTAGCACAAATCAATCAAATGGCATTTGAATAATCACATATGGAGTTTGAATTTGAATCTTGTATTCAAACCAACTTCATTTAATCTGTTGCTAGTTGGATTAGCTCAAAACACATTCATATTGCCATGTCATGAGCATGCATCATATTGTGCATTGGATTGATTGTATTTCTTCTTTGTTGCCGGTATCTGTTCCCTCCCGGTAGACGATGTTCCGATGTTGACATCGATGACACTGATGAAGAGCTATATTATATTCGGAAGTGCCAGGCAAGCAAAACCCCCTTGTTCATTCCGATACAATCCCACTCTCTCACTCCTGCTCTCTTTTACTGCATTAGGACAACATCGATTCATCTGTTACTTGCTGCGGTAGCTGAACCCCTTTATCCTCTGCATGACCTGTCATTCCACAGTAATTAGATGAAACCCACTAGCATGAGTAGGAGTTGTTTGAGACCTGTTGTGCCTGCTCATTCTTGCTTGTTTGTCATGCCTGCTACTGCTTAGAGTTGAGTCAGGTCTGGTTCATCGGGGATGAATCAGAGGTGTGTGAACATGTCCTACTGTGTGTGAGCTAAGTGTGTGAATACGATTTGGTAAAGGTAGTGGTGAGAGGCCATGTAGGAGTACATGGTGGGTTGTCTCATTGCAGCCGTCCTCAGGAACTGAGTTCTGTGTTTGTGATCCATGATTCAGCTACTACCACGCATTAGGACCGAAACCAATGGACCCTCTCGGCTTCTTGATCACCCTTGTCCTCTGTCCAGGAGTTGCAAGTAGTTTCTGGTGTTTGTAGTTTGCTGGAGGCCGTGGGCAGCGCTGACCGGAGGGGTGGGCTGTGATGCGGTAGGCACGTGGCACGGTGTACCGGGCGCCCGTTTGGTGTCTCGGGAACCCTGTTCACATCGTTTGGGGCTGTGAGCGAAACTCCGGCCGGATCTCCTCATGGATGGAACTCGAATAGGCGATAAACCTGGACTAGAGACTTGAGTGTTTAGGTAGGCCGTGGCCGACACCCACGTTGGGCTTCCGCTTGAAGGTTGCCGAGTACATGTCGTGTAAACGGCGGTAAGTGGTGAGAGCGTGTGTGAAGAAGTACACCCCTGCAGGGTTAACATCATCTATTCGAATAGCCGTGTCTGCGGAAAAGGACTTCTGGGTTGCTTATATCAGTTCATAGACAAGTGAAAGTGGATACTCTAAAATACGCAAGATAAGCGTGAGTGCTATGGATGGCGCTCTCGTAGGGAGATGGGAGTGGATCCATAGTGGTGTATTGATATGGTGAGTATGTGGACTCGTGTGCGCCACCTCAAAAGAGTTATCTGCAATAGTAGATCAGGATAGCCACCGAGTCAAAGCTGGCTTGCTGCAGTTAAACCCCACCATCCCCTTTGTTGAGAATGATGCATATGTAGTTAGTTCTGATGTAAGTCTTGCTGGGTACATTTGTACTCACGTTTGCCTATTTTATGTTTTTGCAGAGAGACTTCAGTCTCACTAGTAGTTCCGCTTGGACTTCAACGTTTAGCTTGTTACCTCAGCTACGATCTTGTGCCCTCGGCAGGATCTGGTAGATAGTCAGGCTTTCAAGCCTTTTTCATTTATAGATGTCTATACTCAGACATGATAGTTTCCGCTTGTGCTTGGATTTGTATGCTCTGAATGTTGGGTCATGAGACCCCTGTTTGTAATATCTCGCTCCTCGGAGCCTATTGAATAAATACTTGAGTCGTAGAGTCATGTTGTGATGCCATGTTGTGTTTGCACATATCGAGCATATTGTGTGTATGTTATTGAAATGCTTGGTATGTGTGGGATCTGACTACCTAGTTGTTTATCCTTAGTAGCCTCTCTTACCGGGAAATGTCTCCTAGTGTTTCCACTGAGCCATGGTAGCTTGCTGCTGCTCCGGAACACTTAGGCTGGCCGGCATGTGTCCTTCTTCATTCCTGTGTCTGTCCCTTCGGGGAAATGTCACGCGATGAATACCGGAGTCCTGTTAGCCGGCTACAGCCCGGTTCACCGGAGTCCTGCTAGCCCAGTGCTACAGCCTGGATTCACTCGCTGATGACCGACACGTTCGATGCTGGGTCATGAATGCCTGTCCCTGTAGGTTTGTGCCACTTTGGGTTTACGACTAGCCATGTCAGCTCGGGCTCCTTATCATATGGATGCTAGCGACACTATCATATACGTGTGCCAAAAGGCGCAAACGGTCCCGGGCAAAGGTAAGGCGACACCCGTGGGAATACCGTGCGTGAGGCCGCAAAGTGATATGAGGTGTTACATGCTAGATCGATGTGGCATTGAGTCGGGGTCCTGACATAAACTCTCCGATATATAATTCCTAAATGACTCAAAACATTTTTCTAGACTCAACAACGCCAGCTAATTCGATCAAGCAGGGGGCTCCTAAGGTCGGGGAAGGCTCTGATTACCAACTTGTAACGCCCTCGATGCAGCTGTATCCCCTACGTGTCAAAGCACGACTTAGAGGCATAACCGCATGGAAAGCAATGTCGCAAGTAAGGCAATCTTCACAACAACCCATGTAAATAAATAATAGGGCAAAAGGGTACATAGTTGGCTTACACTCGCCACGTCACACAAATACATAAATAACATTACAATCATCCAATACACTCATGGTCCGACTACGGCACCAAAATAAAAGATCAACCCCAACAAGCGACATGGTCCCGATCGCCCCAACGGGGCACCTCTACTGATCATCAGGGAAAGACACATAGTAACGGCGTGAGTGTTTGTCGAACTCCCACTTGACCTCAAGCGCATCATCTAGAATGGAATCATCGGTCCCTGCATCTGGTTTGGAAGTAAACTGTGAGTCAAGGGGACTCAGCAATCTCGCACCCTCGCGATCAAGACTATTTAAGCTTATAGGTAAGGCAAGGTAATATGTGGAGCTGCAGCAAGCGACTAGCATATATGGTGGCTAATCTGTTCGCAAAAGAGAGCGAAAAGAGAAGGCAAAGCACGAACGAAGAACTATGAGCAAGCGACAAGCATTACTCCGACACCGTGTTCACCTCCCGGACTCTGCCGAGAAGAGATCATCACGGTAACACAGACAGTTGATTCATTTTAATTAAGTTAAGGTTCATGTTATCTACAACCGGACATTAACAAATTCCCATCTGCCCATAACCGCGGGCACGGCTTTCAAAAGTTTAAATCCCTGCAGGGGAGTCCCAACTTAGCCCATCACAAGCTCTCACGGTCAACGAAGGATATTCCTTCTCCCGAGACATTCCGATCAGACTCGGTATCCCGGTTCGGGAGCCCGATTCGGGCTGCCCGGGCCGGCGGCGGGGAGGACAGCGGCGGGCCACGTGGCGGCAATCACTGGCGCGGTGCGGCGGCGCGGGATGTCCGGCGAGCAGCGGACATGTCCGGCGGCGGATGGGCGAATTTTTAGGGTTAGGGGAGGAAAAGATCCGGGATTTGGAATGGGGGTCTATTTATAGACGTAGAGGGAGCTAGGAAGCTCCAAATGGAGTGCGGTTTTCGGCCACGCGATCGTGATCGAATGCTCTAGATGATATGAAGGGTTTAGGTGGGTTTTGGGCCAAATTGGAAGGGTGTTGGGATGCAACACGCACGAGGCCTTCTTGGTCCCTCGGTTAACCGTTGGAGTATCAAACGAAGTCCAAATGGCACGAAACTTGACAGGCGGTCTACCAGTAGTAAAACTAGGCCGCATGACAAGTCTCGGTCCAAACCATAAATGTTTAACCCCCACACACGAAAGAGGTAGAAAGGACTACTGGAGGAGATAGGAGCACCGGAATGCAAAACTGACAACGGGGAAAATGCTCGGATGCATGAGACGAACACGTATGCAATGCAATGCACATGATGACATGATATGAGATGCATGACAAAGGCAACAACACATGGACACAAAAACCCAAACCCGAGGAAAATAAAATAACTTAGTGCCAGAAATGGCAAGAGTTGGAGAACATATAAGGTAAATTCCATCCGAGGTGTTACAGTTGTGGATGCGCGGGGTGGCACCTGGGCCTTGTCCTGGGGCTTGGCGTCCTCACCCTTGGTTAAATATAGGCAAAGTAGCACTGTTCGAGGCGTGCTTTGTACGGTTGAACCTGTATAAGTACTCATACTGCTTTCAGCTTTGGTTGTTAAGTGCCCCTGCTGGTTTGAGTTAAGGTTGTTAAGTACTTATGCTACTTTTATAGTCTGTCGTGTTTCTTCAGTCCTGTCTTTATCCAGCCGCCAAAACTAAACCAGCGCGCGGCGGGGCCACCTCTTCCGCCTCCCATGGCTGGTTGCGCCTCAGCGCACGCATCACCGCCCCACCGTCTCGTAAATCGTTAACGCCGACGTCCTCCACGCGCTTTGGTGCGCTCGCCGCGGCGCCGCCCTCTCGCATTGTCAACATGGTCAACAAACAACAGGAATGAGCAGAAGTACGTGGAGAGGATGACAGTAGAGGCCCACCACCTCAGCGTATGGAAAAATAAAATGCTTCCTCCTAGTGTTTTCCTGACATCTGGGACCCATGACATTGTGAGCATATATAGTCAATAGACAAGAGAACAGCACAAGATCGGCTGACACCTGGGACGTAGCTACTCGAGCAGTATTTTTTTGTTTGGTATTGTTGAGGCAGAGCAGGGTTTGAACTGGGCTGTGGCCCGTCTAGCCCAGGCTTATATTTTATGTTCACCATGTGACCAGCCCAGCTATTTTTTCTTTGTGAAAATGAGCCTAGTTTATTTTTTCTGAAGAATACCCAATCCAGGCCTACTTATTTTTCTACGCCCTGATGGGCTGCAACTCTTTCAAGACGCCTGCAAATCTTGAAAGTAATATGAAATGGGTTGTAAATATAAAAACAGATGACAAATTGGCAATTACTTTATAATTTCTGAATTTTATCACATTTTCAGATTCCTATTTCACTGGGCATTAACCTAATTTAAATATATCTTCAAAGTACTTTAAATCTGGCTGGACATTTTAGTATTAAAAATAGTTTGGAACCCACAGAAATATGCGAAATTGGCCCTGGCCAACCAAAAAAACGACTGCAATAAATTGCATAAGAAGTTTCCATGAGCTATATATAAATTATTATATATAGCCCTGGTGCACTCGGCGCTGCGTGGTCAACGTGGTCAAGGAACGGCTTCCATCGGACGTGGACTGTACATGGAGAGGCTGACAGTTGGGTCCACAGCCGCAGCAAGGAAGTGCCTCCTTATTGCGTGCAATATAATTATTCCTCCACCTGACAACAGGGACCCACCGAACGGGCCACCAGTATTTTGCGAAAAGATCGTTTCCCCTGACTGCTAGGACCCACCGGACGGGCCATAGTATTTCATGAAAAAAACGTTCCCCACGCTGTCAGCTCGGACCCACCGGAAGTGCCTTTTTATTATGCACAAAAAAATGAATACTCCCCCGGCTAGCTGGGACCCACCTTGGCGGGAGGCTGACTTGTGGGCCTACTAAGTTGATGGGGATGAAGGGCTTTGTCAACTTAGTCAATATGAACAATTCTAGCTCCATTGACCGTACGATGTCCATCCAATGGCCATAGTGCTTCTTCAACCTCTGGTCTTCCTACTCTAGCCGCCCAAAGCAGCGCTGGTCGTGCCGCATGCTCCTGCCTCCCATGGCTGGCTGTGCTACTGCGGAGGCCTCACTGCCCCCTACTATTTCCACTGCTGGCCAGGCCCTGCAGCGACGGCAGCCTCACACCGTAGCCGAACCAGTGAACCCTCGTACTCCTCTCTGCGCGTGCGGGCTTCCACTGCCGCGTCTTCCCCGGCTCCTCGTCGTCCCCTTCCTAGGCCTCGTCGTCGTTCACCGCCCTAGTGCTCTCGGCGCGGCATGGTCAACGTGGTCAAGGAACGACTTCCATCGGACATGGACTATACGTGGAAAGACTGACAGCTGGGTCCATGGCGGCAGTAAGGAAGTGCCTCCTTATTACGCGGAAAATAATGATTCCTCCACCTGACAACAGGGACCCACCGGACGGGCCACCAGTATTTTGTGAAAAAATCGTTTCCCCCTGACTGCTGGAACCCACCGGATGGGCCACCATATTTCGTGAAAAAAACGTTTCCCCCGCTGTCAGCTCGGACCCACCGGAAGTGCCTCCTTATTACGCATAAAAAATGAATACTCCCCCGGCTAGCTGGGACCCACCTTGGTGGGAGGCTGACTTGTGGGCCTACTAAGTTGACGGGGACGAAGGGCTTTGTCAACTTAGTCAATATGAACAATTCCAGCTCCATTGACCATACGATGTCCATCCAACGGCCGTAGTGCTTCTTCAACCTCTGGTCTTCTTGCTCCAGCCGCCCAAAGCAACGCCGGTCGTGCCGCATGCTCCTGCCTCCCGTGGCTGGCTGTGCTGCCGCAGAGGCCTCACTACCCCCTACTATTCCCACCGCTGGCCAGGCCCTGCGGCACCGGCAGCCTCACACCAGAGCCGAACCAGTGAACCCTCGTACTCCTCTCTGCGCGTGCGGGCTTCCACTGCCGCGTCTTCCCCGGCTCCCTGTCATCCCCTTCCTAGGCCTCGTCGTCATCCACCGCCCTGGTGCTCTTGGCGCGGCGTGGTCAACGTGGTCAAGGAACGACTTCTATCGGACATGGACTGTACGTGGAGAGACTGACAGCTGGGTCCACGGCGGCAGCAAGGAAGTGCCTCCTTATTACGCGGAAAATAATGATTCCACCACCTGATAGCAGGGACCCACTGGACGGGCCACCGTATTTCACAAAAGAAATGTTTCCCCCCTGACAGCTGGGACCCACGAGCTACAGCTTCGCACGCAAGGAAGTGCCTAACAGTTGGGACCCACCTGGTCGAAGTGTACGTAGCATTGTCATTCTGGTGACGAACGTGTATGTACATATATACTGGTGGATGTAGAGGCGCACACGTGTCGTAGTAGAGGCGCGCACGTAGCATGTTGACGTACGTACAGCGGCCAGGGTGCAAGAACGAAAATACGGCCACGTATGTATACATACGGGCGGGGTCTCGAATGCCTACTCGCGCATACGTACGGCGAGGGCTCGTGTACATGGCTGGGTCGGAACAGAGAAACAGCGTCGTCGTCGTGTTCATGGGGAGGCAACGGAATGCGTCGTGTTCATCGGGAGGCAACGCGGCTGGGTCGGAACGGAATGCGTGGTCGTGTTCATCGGGAGGGCTTGGAGGGAAGAGGCGATGGAAACGAGGCCTGGCGTACCGCACAACGGAGGAAACGGACCTCCTACGGTCAAAACGGGGGTCCTGTTGATTGGGAGGGGTGTGGCGTACCACAAAACAGAGGAAACGGACCTCCTAAGGTCGAAATGGGGGTCCTGTTGATAGGGAGGGGTGTGGCGTACCGCAAAACGGAGGAACCGGACCTCCTACGGTCGAAACGGGGGTCCTTTTGATCGGGAGGGGTGTGGCATACCGCAAAACGGAGGAAACGGACTTGTGTTGGAGCGTTACGGTCGAAACAGGGGTCCTGTTCATCGGGAGGGATGTGGCGTACCGCAAAACGGGACTCCACAGGATACTGTTCATCTCCACCGTCGACCCCCTCCAGCCTCCACGAGCTACTATTCATCCACCGTCGACCTCCTCCAGCCTCCACGGGCTCCTGTTCATCCAGCCTCCACCGCGCACTACTCCACTGGCTACTATTCAACCACCCCTCCACCGTCTACTGTCCATCCAGCCCTCCACACCACGGGGTCCTGTTCAACCACCCCTCCATGGACACCCCTCCACCATCTACTGTTCATCCTGCCCTCCACACCATGGGGTCCTGTTCATCCACCCCTCCACAGGGACCCCACCATCATCTACTGTTCATCCAGCCCTCCACCACACCACGGGGTCCTGTTCATCCAGAGGCAACGCCACCGCTCACTGTTCATCCCATTGATCGGCTTCAGTTAGCAACAGTAGCCAAGGAATCACTCGATCGGGTTCAGTTAATAGCCATCGATCGATTGCTCGGGTTCAGTAACGCGTAGCCTGCAGTGCAATCGCTCGGGTTCAGTTAGACCCCAATGCCTCGCTCGGGTACAGTTAGAGCCAACGCATTGCACACACGCGCATACGTGTACGAGAGAAACGCGCATCGCTTGGCCCCCGACCTCCCACCATAACCGGGAACTCCCCGAAATTTTCCTCCCCCTCGCTTCTACCATGGTTTTTTCCGTCACGGACGGCCCAAAGAATGTCATGCAGCTGCATCTCTAGCCCACCCAGGATGAAAAGCCCATTTTCTATCATGATTTTTTGTCATAGAAGTAGGAGCCCACCACATCTATGATGATACCGGGTTTAGTCACAATCATCATCATAGAAGTGTCATATGTATGATAGAAAAAAAATTTGTTCAGCCCAAAATGTCACGGATGTGTCTTCTTTTTGTAGTGTAGATACTAACTAGAGTGTGTTTGGTTCAAGTCCAGAGAGCTAGAAGCTAGCCTGGCCGGGTCACGTCAAAGCTTTGATTAGCCTGGCCCATGACCTAGGCCGCATGATTAGCCTGGACCAGGCGCTTGGAATTGGTCGCCTTGGAGCAGCCATGGAGGGAATCTGTCTTTAATCAGCTGGTTTCTCTTGTGGGCCAGGTATGAAATGAATGTTGTGTTCATAGTAAGCTTCTCTTAGGCTAGGTACGTAACCAAACACACCATGCCTCACCGGGCATAGAACTGCTACTTTTCAGACTATGTTCAGGCATCGCTTTGGACCAGGCACAGAAGCTAGGGTGGGAACCAAACATGCCCTAAGTGCTAAAATCACCCAGTCGGACTATCTGGGGTAATCTATATGGACTATCCGGGTGCACAAATATGGATGGCTCTCTATTAGGCATGAGCCGGACTGTTCGGGAATTGGTGTTGAACTGTCCAGCTGAAGCTTAGGCCTACTCCAAGGCGCCCATCCAAAGGGTTTTCTTCGCATTTTGTACGTTTGGATCGACTGAGCGGACGAGTGTGTCCGATTTTAGCCCTAGGGGCATCGGTGCGCGCAATGCGACTGATGCATTTGGTTCATGTGGAAACTTAAAAAAACTAAATAGGCATAAAACATTTGAAATAAAAGCATGCATATTAAAACGCCAGACGAAGTCCACTTAGACATTAATTAAACATAAAACACTAAACACACAGAAAACTTGCAGCCGCCAACAGCCCTAGGTAGCGGCGACACCCTCTGTGGTCAGGTCGACGAACTCTGGCAGCACTGCCCATGGGAAGGCCTACTGGTAGGACGCCAGTGCCACAGCCTTCGACGACTTTGTTGTTGCACTGGCTGGCGCTGCACTACCGCTGCCTCATCCTCCTGCTCACGCCGCTCGGCCTCCTTCTCCTGCTCCCACTGCATCCAACGCCCCACCTTGCCCGCTCCTCCTCCCCCACCGCGCTCGACCAAACAGGTGGCGCAGAGAGGTAGAACGACAGCTTGCTCATCCACATATAGCTCTGGGGGGCGACTACTTGTGGCGTTGGTGGTGGTGGTGGTGGAGGTGGTGCCTGGACGACGAACACGGACTCCTAGAGTGCTTGCTCGAGGCCAGGCCGCATGGCATTCTCTGTGCGCACATATTCGTCCATGGCACGCAACATCGCCTCCTCGAGGGCCGCCTCGAACATGATCTCATCCTTTTTCGTCTTCCTCCTGCACGACGAACGCCGGTGGTGGAGGGCGAGGATCAATCTGGAAGTCTCCATGACGACACATGTCGAGCTCCGTCACGAACCTGATGTCCCAGTTTGGGGAATCCGATGCGTACATGGGGTCACCTCATTGCTTCAGCGACAGGAAGGCATGGTGGTTGTGAATCTGCATTGCACGCGCGCGCTCGGTCTGCAGCACGACTGGCACTGGAATGTGGTTGGGGTCGAGGTGCCAGCCGTGCGGGAGGTTCGCGTCTGGCCACGGCAGCGGGGCGCGGTGCTCCCAATGGTAGTGCGCACGATGCACAAGGATGTATAACCAATCGCGTGGGCATGGCAGTCGCCTTCGTCCCCCAGGCACCAATGTGAAGTTGGTCGGGCGGTGCGATTTCCCAGCTTTGTGGTCGTGCTTCCCATTGCGGCTGAAGAAGCACGTGGTGACAATGGTGATCTAGGGTTCGTGGTAGGTGGTGGGGAAGCAAGCTCTAGCTATGGACTGGCTTGGCGATAAGTGTGTGAGGCCAGCTGAGAGTGCAACTAATCCCTGAGTGGTTTTGGTAATTAATAACAACATATGAGCCATTGATCTAATGCTCATTGATAATAGATTTCAGAGAAGATAAATGATTGGCATGGCAAGGACTAGTGAATGTGGGCCCCTTAAAATGCTAAGGACATGAAATTGGAAAAGATCCAAGACTCTTCATTTTTGCTTAAGTGGTCCAAGATCGCATTGAGTCCTATAGGAAAGCCAATACTATTAAAAGGGGATGAGGTATTGATGATGAGTTTGTTGCTCAAGTGCTTAGTGATATTGCTCCAAAACCCTCAACCACAATCTCCAAATCAGATTTGTCCAAACCCTAAAGTATCATCTCGGTCCCACTGACATTCCCTATCCCGGACTCACCGAGTTGATCAAATACACCGCCTAAGCCAAACCCTAACATTTTGGTTCTACCAATATGGATCTCAATCCCATCAAGATGGCATGACCAAGTTTCTGTGATGAAGTTGATTCATTTCGGAATTACTGAGATGAGACGATCCAAACTACCAAAACGAGGTTTTGCCCTCACAATTGCACTTCGTTGCTCAAGATGTTCTCCTTCGGTCTCACCAAGACCTCCAGCTTTTCAATCTTTTACACAGGTCGGTCTCAATGAGATTTTGGTCCGGTGTCACCGAGTTGGGTCAAATGGTTGTAATGGTTGTATTTTTGGGTGAAGCCTATATATACCCCACACCCTCACCTACTCTCAAGGAGAGCCACCAGAATGAAACTTCACTTCCACTACTTATTTTCTGAGAGAGAACCACCTACTCATGTGTTGAGATCAAGATATTTCAATCCTATCATTTGAACATTGATTTATAGCCTTCCCCAAGTTACTTTTCATTCCAATCCTTCTCCTACCCAAGCCAAATCTATCAGAGAGTGATTAAGTGTTGGGGATGTTGTGTTATATGGTAGGGTGTGTCGATTGCAAATTAAAACTTTCCGACGCGCAGAACAACCAAGAACATGCTACGAGAGATGGATCACAGTTCGTTACCACTATACGCGTAGTGCCGTGCAGCGGAAGAAGAGTTGGGGTAGCGCGTCCGCGTGGATCGTCTCCTCCTTGTCCGATCTCCCTCGTACAGACGATAGTCGGTTCCCACATATAGGTTCGCTAGAGCGGCACAAGTGCACTGTCTCTAACGGTATCCACGCGTGCAGGAGGAACATCGTGCGACAGACTGCTAGGTGTGATCAGACAACCGGCGGCGAGTGGAGGTGTATATTCGCAACACATGCAAACCCTAGTGACAGCGCTGAAGCGATCAAAACACATGAGTGTGCAGCACCTCCACTTTATATGGGTGTCCATCGCGGGCTCAAAACTTGGGCCTCGCACGGACCCTAAAGCCCATAAGTATACTTGGCCACAATCCGAATACAGCTCGGATCACATCCGACCAGTGTCCTCGGATCCGACCTCGTAGGTTCCTTCCCTTAAGCACGCGACCCCTTAGGTTGAAGCCGGCTTGGTCGCAGTTCGGAACACCTCTGAACTGCATAGTTGGTAGTGGCCTCTAGCAAGGCATGCCGAACACCAAACAGACTATGAAGCTGGTTAGACGAACCTGTAGATCATAATTCTATTCCTTTTGCCACACGATATATGTTGTCAGGCTCAAGGCGAGTCTGTCATCCTTGTTCTACCCCGACCACTTTCTCGTTCAAGTGATGCCGACCACAAACCGGATTATCTCATAATCCTTGTCGCATGGCTATGCTTATCCTGGTCGTATCACACGAGGGGCCCAAAATATATCTCTCCTGATTGGAGGGGCAAATCCCATCTTGCTCGACCACGTCTCGCAGCATGGTTCTGGACAAATCCGAAACCTACCTTTATAACTATCCAATTACGGAGTCGCGTTTGGTCAGCCCAAAACAAGTCTGTCATCATCCCGAGTACATGCGTCAGCTTAGGTCTTAGGACATAGAACATATGTTGTACTAGAGACTCACATATGACATATCACTGCGTCTCATAGTTGGGTTTGTCCGACTCGGACCATATCTCGACTCGGATCTGGCTACGTCGAATCCGACCAGATCCTTCCAAGTCCATATTATCCGGTTAGCATCCAATGCTCCATGGCTAGTGAGACCAAGCCATCGATCGTGTCATATGCTAGTCGAGTTGGCTGCGCGTCCACACAACCCTTTCAACTAGGGACCTTTTAGGACAGTTGTCATACAATGCATAGTCCCACAAACAAGTCATGTATTTTCCGATACACATCATTGATAATTTCCAAGGACTATCTTTATTCATAAACACATAGGAAATATCATCATACATGATTGCCTCTAGGGCATATCTCCAACAGGGGAGACTATCATTTGAAGCACAAGAGCAAGGAGTTCATCATCAACTACGCAGCTAATACCTTTTGGAGAGTGGTGTCTCCTAGATTGGTTAACTGTCACTTGAGAGCCTCCAAGAGATTGTGGACTTGAACCAAGGAGTTTGTAAGGGCAAGGAGATCGCCTACTTCGTGAAGATCTACCCGAGTGAGGCTAGTCCTTCGTGTGCGTAAGCCATGATGTAGACAAGGTTGCTTCTTTGCGGACCCTTCATGGGTGGAGCCCTCCATGGACTCACGCAGCCGTTACTCTCTGTGGGTTGAAGCCTCCATCAACGTGGATGTAGGATGGCACCACCTATCGGAACCATGACAAAAATCATCGTGTCTTCATTGCATTTGATTTCTCTGATCCCTCCTTTACGTTCATATGGAAAGTCTTTATTTTCTGCTGATTAACTCTTAGACTTGCATGTTTAGGGTGTTCTTGACTTGGTAGAATTGCTAAAACTTGCCTACAACTAGAATTGGAAAAGGATGGGTTTTTATTTGGTCAAGTAGTCTAACCACCCCCTCTAGACATACTTTAGATCCTACACCGGCCCCTCCGCGCGCTTGCCATTTAAAAAGACGTGGCCTGGATGCTTCTAGTGGCTGATGTGTGGGCCTGAGGTGAGTGGGTGGCATTGACTACCACCGGGGTGGTGGTTGGTAGGCCGACATGCGGGCCCGAGGTGGACGCCGAGAGGATGTGCGGCGTGAACGCCTCCATGTGGATACAAATCGGGTGCAAATTTGAGTCAGATATGCATCCAAACAAACATCAAGCAGACCAGATTTGCATATGAATCGTCACCTTCGGCCGTTGCTTCTGTCTATTTTGGCTCAAATAGACACAATCGAACGAAACGTGTCGGCACGTTGGAGTTGGCCTTGGTCCTACTCGTAGGGTGATGCCCCGACAAGATATTTGAGCGCTTGTTTGGGTCGCGTTTGGGTACTCTTGGTCTCGGGTCAGACAAACCAGACAATTCTGCCGGACTACATGGGCCTAAGTTCGAGGGAAAGCCTTTCCTACCCTATTTTTTTTTCTTTTCTTACCTGAGCACTGAGGAGGAGAAGAGAATTGCGTAAAAAAGCACAGTTTAAACTTTTATCATTAATTTGGTTATGTAGGTGGGGACATGGTATTTTTGGAGTTCTTATGTGAAGAATTACAAAATATGTTTTTCAAAAAAATGTGAGTTAGTTAGGATTGATTGACGAAATATCAATCAGAGGTGACAGTTAGAGCATCTCTAACAAATCCCGCAAAATACCCCCACCACTATAATAACTACTTTTTTAGGCACCGTGGCGAAAATACTTCCTGCGCGGGTGGTAGAAAACAGCTCCTCCTAGATATTTTAGGGGGGGGAGGGAGAATATTTCAGACCAAGTGCCGCATATGCCTAGTTTTTGCCGCCCCATTTGTCGTTTCCCCAATTGTTAGAAAATATTGGCGGGGCAGAAGTTTCAGCTCATGCCCTCCATTTTGTCGCTGCCACTTCCACATCTCACCGTCGACTCCTACTACCCCCGGTCACCTAGTGGTCGATTAGCTCCCCTAGTCTACCGCATCTTTTCCACCACTTTGGGAGCTCGGGGGTGGCCATTCCTTCCCGCGTGTCTGTGGCCGCCACGACCGTCCTGGATCCATCGTCGAGCTTTGCGCGAGGCCGGCTGGAAGAGGTTGCTCAGGGTGTGATTGACCGCGGATTCATGCCTGTAGCCACCGCGCCTGCCGGCGCCGCAGGTTTGGATCGAGCGTCCATGGGGAAGTCGAGGCAACGAATTTGCTACCAGCCATCTATGGGGAAGAAGCAGAGCTGCTCCAAAGGTAAGTTTTCTGGTAGTTTTCATCAGTTTTAATTTTAGGAGACGGGTGATATGAAGATTAAATTATGGATTTATTTTTTAAATGGATATTGATTGGAGTTCCTCATCGTCGTCAGAGTTGTAGGCGTTCTGGGAACGGGGGTCCCTAGACTTGCCTGCCTGCGGCCCGCGGCGTGGCTGAGCCAGCAGGCCGTACGGCCCATCTTCACCAACAAGGCAGCCAAGACCCTCGCGAGGGGCCAATCCTCGTGAGGCGGATGATGCAAGACCCCCTCTGGAGTTGCCGAGCCAGGCAGGCTCACGAGGAGCGGAGATATCAAGGTGAGGTGAACCTCATGAGGCTCTCGTGATGTGAGCCATGACGCAGCGTCCTTGTTTTCTCTTTGCTGCTAAGGAGGCAAGCGCAGCCGCAGAGTACTAAGGCCTCAGGCAAAGGTTGCCATTTTGGTGCAACAAGACCAAGACCAGAAGGACGGCAGGACGAAGGTCATCGTGGAGCCCAAGATGGCGTCACCACCAGAGATTTGCGCAGGCGAAGACTACTTTTGTCAGGATAGCTTGTACTAGCTATCCCCCTTCAAATTAGCTCGCCATTATTGGCTCTCTTCCCGCTCAATATTTGGGAAGAGGACCAGGGCCTCTATAAATAGGACTAGCCACCACAATAGTGGGGGGATGAGATCGGGAGAGACCCTACGAGTTCATACGCACAAGAACACCTCAACCTCAGGAGGCTCTTCTTCCCCTTGTACTATTCATCATCAGCCCGTGAGGCAATCCACCACCAGCACACTGGAGTAGGGTATTACACCACAACAGTGGCCCGAACCAGTATAAACCCCGCGTCTTTCTGTATTGTGAGTTCGTCGAGTTCGTCCGCAAGATCTTAGCGAGCTAGAGCATAGATCGATGGGAGGGAAAGACTCCGCGCGCACCCCAATGTTTGAACCTTAAGGGTTTGCCGGAACCCCACATCCGACATTTGGCGCGCTAGGTAGGGGTGCGCTGTAGCCTCCTTTCTGTCAGTTCGTCGCTCCATCGTCTCCATGTCGGACGCTTGACGTGCTCGAGCTGAGCGTCAGGCTGCCCTCGCCGCCCGCGTCGCTCAGACGGCTCCCGTCGATGGGCCACCTCGTCGTTCTCCGTCCCCCGCCACCAACGCTGCCACTGGCCTGGTGGGGAATGAGCAGCAGGGGTCCTCGCAGCATCCTTCAGTGCGGCAGGACGGCCGCACCACTACTCCATCACTGACCCCTGCCGGTTCTTTGTCTCACGCGCGCTGCGCTCCTTGTGGCGAACGAACTCCTGCGCTACCGCCCCATCGATGACCTCTACGAGGAGTGGCTCGACCACGTCGCCGAGCTCGTCCGTGCCGTAGGGGGCTCTCCGACGCCGTCCCGCTCCCTGCCTCCCCCTCAACCAGCCGCGGGCAACGGGGCTCATGGCATGCCTCCACCACCTCGACCCCAAGATGGTGCCTTGGCACCAAGGTGCATGCCTTCACGGCATGATCCACCGCGCCCGGTGCCCGCGCGTGAAGAAAGAAGCTGCCAAGAAATCCCGCGGCCGCGAGAAGCTGCACCGGCGCTCCCCGCGCCACCTCGTCAAGACCGCATGCCGCGTGCAATGGCGCAGCGCGGATGAGGGAGTCCTGGATTAGGGGGTGTTCGGGTAGCCGGACTATACCTTCAGCCGAACTCCTGGACTATGAAGATACAAGATTGAAGACTTCGTCCCGTGTCCGGATGGGACTTTCCTTGGCGTGGAAGGCAAGTTTGGCGATGCGGATATTCAAGATCTCCTTGAAGGAAATATGCCCTAGAGGCAATAATAAAGTTATTATTTATTTCCCTATAATCATGATAAATGTTTATTATTCATGCTAGAATTGTATTAACCGGAAACATAATACATGTGTGAATACATAGACAAACAAAGTGTCACTAGTATGCCTCTACTTGACTAGCTCGTTAATCAAAGATGGTTATGTTTCCTAACCATGAACAATGAGTTGTTATTTGATTAACGAGGTCACATCATTAGTTGAATTATCTGATTGACATGACCCATTCCATTAGCGTAGCACCCGATCGTTTAGTATGTTGCTATTGCTTTTCTTCATGACTTATACATGTTCCTATGACTATGAGATTATGCAACTCCCGTTTGCCGGAGGAACACTTTGGGTGCTACCAAACGTCACAACGTAACTGGGTGATTATAAAGGAGCATTACAGGTGTCTCCAAAGGTAGATGTTGGGTTGGCATATTTCGAGATTAGGATTTGTCACTCCGATTGTCGGAGAGGTATCTCTGGGCCCTCTCGGTAATACACATCACATAAGCCTTGCAAGCATTACAACTAATATGTTAGTTGTGAGATGATGTATTACGGAACGAGTAAAGAGACTTGCCGGTAACGAGATTGAACTAGGTATTGGATACCGACGATCGAATCACGGGCAAGGGAACAACGTATGTTGTTATGCGGTCTGACCGATAAAGATCTTCGTAGAATATGTAGGAGCCAATATGGGCATCCAGGTCCCGCTATTGGTTATTGACCGGAGACGTGTCTCGGTCATGTCTACATTGTTCTCGAACCCGTAGGGTCCGCACGCTTAAGGTTACGATGACAGTTATATTATGAGTTTATGCATTTTGATGTACCGAAGGTTGTTCGGAGTCCCGGATGTGATCACGGACATGACGAGGAGTCTCGAAATGGTCGAGACGTAAAGATTGATATACTGGAAGCCTATGTTTGGATATCGGAAGTGTTCCGGGTGAAATCGGGATTTTACCGAAATACCGGGAGGGTTACCGGAACCCCCCGGGAGCTATATGGGCCATAGTGGGCCTTGGTGGAAAAGAGAAGGGGCTGCCCTAGATGGGCTGCGTGCCTCCCCCTTCCCCTAGTCCTATTAGGACTAGGAGAGGTGGCCGGCCCCCTCCTCCTCTTTTCCCCCTCCGCGAATCCTATTCCAACTAGGATTGGGGGGGGGGGGGAATCCTACTCCCAGAGGGAGTAGGACTCTCCTGTGCCTCCCTCCTTGGCCGGCCAGCCTCCCCCCTCTACTCCTTTATATACGGAGGCAGGGGACACCTCTAGACACACAAGTTGATCCACGTGATCTATTCCTTAGCCGTGTGCGGTGCCCCCTGCCACCATATTCCACGATAATACTGTAGCGGAGTTTAGGCGAAGCCCTGCTGCTGTAGTACATCAAGATCGTCACCACGCCATCGTGCTGACGGAACTCTTCCCCGACACTTTGCTGGATCAGAGTCCGGGGATCGTCATCGAGCTAAACGTGTGCTCGAACTCGGAGGTGCCGTAGTTTCGGTGCTTGATCGGTTGAATCGTGAAGACGTACGACTACTTCCTCTACGTCGTGTCATCGCTTCCGCAGTCGGTCTGCATTGGGTACGTAGACAACACTCTCCCCCTCGTTGCTATGCATCACATGATCTTGCGTGTGCGTAGGAAGATTTTTGAAATTACTACGAAACCCAACAGTGGTATCAGAGCCAGGTTATTTATGTTGATGTTATATGCACGAGTAGAACACAAGTGAGTTGTGGACGATATAAGTCATACTGCCTACCAGCATGTCATACTTTGGTTCGGCGGCATTGTTGGACGAGACGACCCGGACCAACCTTACGCGTACGCTTACGCGAGACCGGTTCCCTCGACGTGCTTTGCACATAGATGGCTTGCGGGCGACTGTCTCTCCAACTTTAGTTGAACCAAGTATGACTACGCCCGGTCCTTGCGAAGGTTAAAACAGAGTCTATTTGACAAACTATCGTTGTGGTTTTGATGCGTAGGTGAGATTGGTTCTTACTTAAGCCCGTAGCAGCCACGTAAAACTTGCAACAACAAAGTAGAGGACATCTAACTTGTTTTTGCAGGGCATGTTGTGATGTGATATGGTCAAGGCATGATGCTGAATTCTATTGTATGAGATGATCATGTTTTGTAACCGAGTTATCGGCAACTGGCAGTAGCCATATGGTTGTCGCTTTATCGTATGCAACGCAATCACGATGTAATGCTTTACTTTATTACTAAACGGTAGTGATAGTCGTGGAAGCATAAGATTGGCGAGACGACAACGATGCTATGATGGAGATCAAGGTGTCGCGCCGGTGACGATGGTGATCATGACGGTGCTTTGGAGATGGAGATCACAAGCACAAGATGATGATGGCCATATCATATCACTTATATTGATTGCATGTGATGTTTATCTTCTTATGCATCTTATCTTGCTTTGATTGACGGTAGCATTATAAGATGATCTCTCACTAAAATTATCAAGAAGTGTTCTCCCTGAGTATGCACCGTTGCCAAAGTTCGTCGTGCCCAGACACCACGTGATGATCGGGTGTGATAAGCTCTACGTCCATCTACAACGGGTGCAAGCCAGTTTTGCACAAGCAGAATACTCAGGTTAAACTTGACGAGCCTAGCATATAAAGATATGGCCTCGGAACACGGAGACCGAAAGGTCGAGCGTGAATCATATAGTAGATATGATCAACATAACGATGTTCACCATTGAAAACTACTCCATCTCACGTGATGATCGGTTATGGTTTAGTTGATTTGGATCACGTAATCACTTAGAAGATTAGAGGGATGTCTATCTAAGTGTGAGTTCTTAAGTAATTTGATTAATTGAACTTAAACTTATCATGAACTTAGTCCCTGATAGTATCTTGCTTGTTTATGTTGATTGTAGATAGATGGCTCGTGCTGTTGTTCCGTTGAATTTTAATGCGTTCCTTGAGAAAGCAAAGTTGAAAGATGATGGTAGCAATTACACGGACTGGGTCCGTAACTTGAGGATTATCCTCATTGCTGCTCAGAAGAATTACGTCCTGGAAGCACCGCTGGGTGCCAGGCCTGCTGCTGGAGCAACACCAGATGTTATGAACGTCTGGCAGAGCAAAGCTGATGACTACTCGATAGTTCAGTGTGCCATGCTTTACGGCTTAGAATCGGGACTTCAACGACGTTTTGAACGTCATGGAGCATATGAGATGTTCCAGGAGTTGAAGTTAATATTTCAAGCAAATGCCCGGATTGAGAGATATGAAGTCTCCAATAAGTTCTATAGCTGCAAGATGGAGGAGAACAGTTCTGTCAGTGAGCATATACTCAAAATGTCTGGGTATAATAATCACTTGATTCAATTGGGAGTTAATCTTCCGGATGACTGCGTCATTGACAGAATTCTCCAATCATTGCCACCAAGCTACAAGAGCTTCGTGATGAACTATAATATGCAAGGGATGAACAAGACTATTCCCGAGCTCTTCGCAATGCTGAAAGCTGTGGAGGTAGAAATCAAAAAGGAGCATCAAGTGTTGATGGTTAACAAGACCACTAGTTTCAAGAAAAAGGGCAAAGGGAAGAAGAAGGGGAACTTCAAGAAGAACGGCAAGCAAGTTGCTGCTCAGGAGAAGAAACCCAAGTCTGGACCTAAGCCTGAAATTGAGTGCTTCTACTACAAGCAGACTGGTCACTGGAAGCGGAACCGCCCCAAGTATTTGGCAGATAAGAAGGATGGCAAGGTGAACAAAGGTATATGTGATATACATGTTATTGATGTGTACCTTACTAGAGCTCGCAGTAGCACCTGGGTATTTGATACTGGTTCTGTTGCTAATATTTGCAACTCGAAACAGGGACTACGGAATAAGCGGGCACTGGCAAAGGACGAGGTGACGATGCGCGTGGGAAACGGTTCCAAAGTCGATGTGATCGCGGTCGGCACGCTACCTCTACATCTACCTTCGGGATTAATATTAGACCTAAATAATTGTTATTTGGTGCCAGCGTTGAGCATGAACATTATATCTGGATCTTGTTTAATGCGAGACGGTTATTCATTTAAATCAGAGAATAATGGTTGTTCTATTTATATGAGTAATATCTTTTATGGTCATGCACCCTTGAATAGTGGTCTATTCTTATTGAATCTCGATAGTAGTAATACACATATTCCTAATGTTGAAGCCAAAAGATGCAGAGTTGATAATGAAAGTGCAACTTATTTGTGGCACTGTCCTTTAGGTCATATCGGTATAAAGCGCATGAAGAAACTCCATACTGATGGACTTTTGGAACCACTTGATTATGAATCACTTGGTACTTGCGAACCGTGCCTCATGGGCAAGATGACTAAAACACCGTTCTCCGATACTATGGAGAGAGCAACAGATTTGTTGGAAATCATACATATCGATGTATGTGGTCCGATGAATATTGAGGCTCGTGGCGGATATCGTTATTTTCTCACCTTCACAGATGATTTAAGCAGATATGGGTATATCTACTTAATGAAACATAAATCTGAAACATTTGAAAAGTTCAAAGAATTTCAGAGTGAAGTTGAAAATCATCGTAACAAGAAAATAAAGTTTCTATGATCTGATCGTGGAGGAGAATATTTGAGTTACGAGTTTGGTGTACATTTGAAAAATTGTGGAATAGTTTCGCAACTCACGCCACCTGGAACACCACAACGTAATGGTGTGTCCGAAAGTCGTAATCGTACTTTACTAGATATGGTGCGATCTATGATGTCTCTTACTGAATTACCGCTATCGTTTTGGGGTTATGCTCTAGAGACGGCCGCATTCACGTTAAATAGGGCACCATCAAAATCTGTTGAGACGACGCCTTATGAACTATGGTTTGGCAAGAAACCAAAGTTGTCGTTTCTTAAAGTTTTGGGCTGCGATGCTTATGTGAAAAAGCTTCAACCTGATAAGCTCGAACCCAAATCGGAGAAATGTGTCTTCATAGGATACCCAAAGGAAACTGTTGGGTACACCTTCTATCACAGATCCGAAGGCAAGACATTCGTTGCCAAGAATGGATCCTTTCTAGAGAAGGAGTTTCTCTCGAAAGAAGTGAGTGGGAGGAAAGTAGAACTTGATGAGGTAACTGTACCTGCTCCCTTACTGGAAAGTAGTACATCACAGAAAACTATTTCAGTGACACCTACACCAGTTAGTGAGGAAGCCAATGATAATGATCATGAAGCTTCAGATCAAGATACTACTGAACCTCGTAGATAAACCAGAGTAAGATCCGCACCAGAGTGGTACGGTAATCCAGTTCTGGAAGTCATGCTACTAGATCATGATGAACCTACGAACTATGAAGAAGCGATGGTGAGCCCAGATTCCGCAAAGTGGATTGAAGCCATGAAATCTGAGATGGGATCCATGTATGAGAACAAAGTATGGACTTTGGTTGACTTGCCCGATGATCGGCAAGCAATTGAAAATAAATGGATCTTTAAGAAGAAGACTGACGCTGATGGTAATGTTACTATCTACAAAGCTCGACTTGTCGCAAAAGGTTTTCGGCAAGTTCAAGGGATTGACTACGATGAGACCTTCTCACCCGTAGCGATGCTTAAGTCCGTCCGAATCATGTTAGCGATTGCCGCATTTTATGATTATGAAATTTGGCAGATGGATGTCAAAACTGCATTCCTGAATGGATTTCTGGAAGAAGAGTTGTATATGATGCAACCGGAACGTTTTGTCGATCCAAAGGGAGCTAACAAAGTGTGCAAGCTCCAGCGATCCATTTATGGACTGGTGCAAGCCTCTCGGAGTTGGAATAAACGCTTTGATAGTGTGATCAAAGCATTTGGTTTTATACAGACTTTCGGAGAAGCCTGTATTTACAAGAAAGTGAGTGGGAGCTCTGTAGCATTTCTAATATTATATGTGGATGACATATTGCTTATTGGAAATGATATAGAATTTCTGGATAGCATAAAGGGATACTTGAATAAAAGTTTTTCAATGAAAGACCTCGGTGAAGCTGCTTACGTATTAGGCATTAAGATCTATAGAGATAGATCAAAACGCTTAATTGGACTTTCACAAAGCACATACCTTGACAAGATTTTGAAGAAATTCAAAATGGATCAAGCAAAGAAAGGATTCCTACCTGTGTTACAAGGTGTGAAGTTGAGTAAGACTCAATGCCCGACCACTGCAGAAGATAGAGAGAATATGAAAGATGTTCCCTATGCATCAGCCATAGGCTCTATCATGTATGCAATGCTGTGTACCAGACCTGATGTGTGCCTTGCTATAAGTTTAGCAGGGAGGTACCAAAGTAATCCAGGAGTGGATCACTGGACAGCGGTCAAGAATATCCTGAAATACCTGAAAAGGATTAAGGATATGTTTCTCGTATATGGAGGTGACAAAGAGCTCACCGTAAAAGGTTACGTTGATGCAAGCTTTGACACTGATCCGAACGATTCTAAATCGCAAACCGGATACGTGTTTACATTAAACGGTGGAGCTGTCAGTTGGTGCAGTTCGAAACAAAGCGTCGTAGCGGGATCTACATGTGAAGCGGAGTACATAGCTGCTTCGGAAGCAGCGAACGAATGAGTCCGGATGAAGGAGTTCATATCCGATCTAGGTGTCATACCTAGTGCATCGGGTCCAATGAAAATATTTTGTGACAATACTGGTGCAATTGCCTTGGCAAAGGAATCCAGATTTCACAAAAGGACCAAACACATCAAGAGACGCTTCAACTCCATCCGGGATCTAGTCCAGGTGGGAGACATAGAGATTTGCAAGATACATACGGATCTGAATGTTGCAGACCCGTTGACTAAGCCTCTTCCATGAGCAAAACATGATCAGCACCAAGGCTCCATGGATGTTAGAATCATTACAGTGTAATCTAGATTATTGACTCTAGTGCAAGTGGAAACTGAAGGAAATATGCCCTAGAGGCAATAATAAAGTTATTATTTATTTCCTTATAATCATGATAAATGTTTATTATTCATGCTAGAATTGTATTAACCGGAAACATAATACATGTGTGAATACATAGACAAACAAAGTGTCACTAGTATGCCTCTACTTGACTAGCTCGTTAATCAAAGATGGTTATGTTTCCTAACCATGAACAATGAGTTGTTATTTGATTAACGAGGTCACATCATTAGTTGAATGATCTGATTGACATGACCCATTCCATTAGCTTAGCACCCGATCGTTTAGTATGTTGCTATTGCTTTTCTTCATGACTTATACATGTTCCTATGACTATGAGATTATGCAACTCCCGTTTGCCGGAGGAACACTTTGGGTGCTACCAAACGTCACAACGTAACTGGGTGATTATAAAGGAGCATTACAGGTGTCTCCAAAGGTAGATGTTGGGTTGGCGTATTTCGAGATTAGGATTTGTCACTCCAATTGTCGAAGAGGTATCTCTGGGCCCTCTCGGTAATACACATCACATAAGCCTTGCAAGCATTACAACTAATATGTTAGTTGTGAGATGATGTATTACGGAACGAGTAAAGAGACTTGCCGGTAACGAGATTGAACTAGGTATTGGATACCGACGATCGAATCACGGGCAAGTAACATACCGATGACAAAGGGAACAACGTATGTTGTTATGCGGTGTGACCGATAAAGATCTTCGTAGAATATGTAGGAGCCAATATGGGCATCCAGGTCCCGCTATTGGTTATTGACCGGAGACGTGTCTCGGTCATGTCTACATTGTTCTCGAACCCGTAGGGTCCGCACGCTTAAGGTTACGATGACAGTTATATTATGAGTTTATGCATTTTGATGTACCGAAGGTTGTTCGGAGTCCCGGATGTGATCACGGACATGACGAGGAGTCTCGAAATGGTCGAGACGTAAAGATTGATATATTGGAAGCCTATGTTTGGATATCGGAAGTGTTCCGGGTGAAATCGGGATTTTACCGGAATACCGGGAGGGTTACCGGAACCCCCCGAGAGCTATATGGGCCATAGTGGGCCTTGGTGGAAAAGAGAAGGGGCTGCCCTAGATGGGCTGCGCGCCTCCCCCTTCCCCTAGTCCTATTAGGACTAGGAGAGGTGGCCGGCCCCCTCCTCCTCTTTTCCCCCTCCGCGAATCCTATTCCAACTAGGATTTGGGGGGGGGGGGGGG
>NC_041384.1:199215808-199223072 GCF_002162155.2 Triticum dicoccoides | reverse complement strand
ACTCCCAGAGGGAGTAGGACTCTCCTGCGCCTCCCTCCTTGGCCGGCCAGCCTCCCCCTCTACTCCTTTATATACGGAGGCAGGGGACACCTCTAGACACACAAGTTGATCCACGTGATCTATTCCTTAGCTGTGTGCGGTGCCCCTTGCCACCATATTCCTCGATAATACTGTAGCGGAGTTTAGGCGAAGCCCTGCTGCTGTAGTACATCAAGATCGTCACCATGCCGTCGTGCTGACGGAACTCTTCCCCGACACTTTGCTGGATCGGAGTCCAGGGATCGTCATCGAGCTGAACGTGTGAGGTGCCGTAGTTTCGGTGCTTGATCGGTTGGATCGTGAAGACGTACGACTACTTCCTCTACGTCGTGTCATCGCTTCCGCAGTCGGTCTGCGTTGGGTACATAGACAACACTCTCCCCCTCGTTGCTATGCATCACATGATCTTGCGTGTGCGTAGGAAATTTTTTGAAATTACTACGAAACCCAACACTCCTACCATTGTAACCGACTCTATGTAACCCTAACCCTATCCAGTGTCTATATAAACCGGAGGGTTGTAGTCCGTAGGCAATCAACTCCATATACAACAATCATACCATAGGCTAGCTTCTAGGGTTTAGCCTCCTTGATCTCGTGGTAGATCTACTCTTGTACTACCCATAACATCAATATTAATCAAGCAGGACGTAGGGTTTTACCTCCATCAAGAGGGCCCGAACCTGGGTAAAACATCGTGTTCCCTGCCTCATATTACCATCCGGCCCAGACGCACAGTTCGGGACCACCTACCCGAGATCCGCCGGTTTTGACACCGACATTGGTGCTTTCATTGAGAGTTCCTCTGTGCCTTCACTATCAGGAAGGATGCCTCCCCCCGTATTTAAAGACGGCGCCGTTGCTAAGGGAGCCCTGGCTATCGGCCAAACCCTCCGGCTAGGTGGTTTCCTCATGACCGCCTGTTCGGCTGTTGCACCGACGGTGACCTCTTGGGTCATCAAAAGCAACCTACACGTCAGCTCGGAGCTCGTCGAGCAGCTAGATCCAATGGAGCTCTCTTCCGTAAACGAGCTCTTGGATCGCATCGCCGCCCTGGGGGTCGCTACGGATTACGACCAGGTTGGGCTTAAACCCGATCTAAGAGAAATTAACTCTCCCCAAGTCACCCACCACGTTGCCGTGGTAGAGGCGCAGTGCGGAGACCCTTCATCTATTTTAAGGACTAGCTACGTCCGAATTCCCGACTCCTCCAAGCCGGATACCCGCGGAGAGGAGGATGTAACTCAAGACCTGAGCTTAGGATCATGCAACGGGCTAGATTTGTTGGACAACATCCAAGAATCTGAACTTCAGAGTTCGGAAACTCTTCGGACTCCGAATCTTGGATTGGTTGAGGTTTCAGATTCAACGACACCCTCCCACCAGAACATAAGCGATCTCTCCCAAATCAGGCAGAGGCCCGAGGAAACAGTACATCATTACTGGGCCAGATTCCTCCTGGTTATGAACAAGATAAAGGATTGCCACGAGGGAGACGCAATCTCAATTTTCTGCAGTAATTGCACGGGCGAGGCAATCCTTAACGCCATAAGTCGTTGTGATATTACATGCTTCGCTGACTTGGCGTCCATAGTACAAAAATACTGTGCGATGGAAAGCGCCTGGAAAACCGAAATAAAATTTTGGGATAATCCGGCCTTGAATAGTAATCCCATCCGAACTAAGAGGGTGCATCATCATAGGACACCCGGGATAAACACCAAAAAGCTAAAACCCTCTACAGGGCATGGAACCGTACTGGAAAGGTGGCTTGATGGACCCTGTAGAATTCACAGTACAGAGGACGCCACACCAACTCACAGGCTTAGAGCATGTTGGATACTCCGGCAGGTGGCCAAAATTGGCGAGGACCTCTTAATTATGGAGGCCGCAGAAAGCCAGCCCGAGGACACCAGTACCGTTCTCACAGTCTTCAAGACTTTCGCATCAAACAATATGCGAAAAAGAACACTCCGCGGCCTTGCCGAAGTCTATCAAGTTGCAACAATAAATCCATGGAGCGACACTGCTATTACCTTCAACGCAAGTGATGAACCTAGATTCCGAACTGCCCGAGCACCAGCCGCATTGGTCCTCAGTCCCATAGTGGATGGCTTTCGCCTCACCAAGGTGCTCATGGATGGAGGCAGCTTACTGAACATCATTTATGAGGAAACCCTTCAAAAAATGGAAATAGACTGGAACCACATTGAGCGAAGCAGCACAACCTTTAGAGGAATAATCCCCAGTCGGGAAGCGTGCTGCACAGGAAAAATACACTAGAGGTGGTGTTCGGCACGCCGGATAATTACAGGTCCGAAGAAGTCACGTTTCAGGTGGCCCCGTTTAAGAGCGGATATCACGCTTTACTAGGGCGGGAAGCATTCACAATCTTCCAAGAAATACCCCATTACGGGTACATGAAGCTTAAGATGCCTGGGCCGAATGGAATTATCACTCTAGCTAGTGATCCGGACATAGCACTCCGCGCCGAAAACAAGACGGCCGCATTAGCCCTTGAGGCGCTATCCGAAGCCTTAGTGGCCAAGGAACTGACTTCGCTGCGCTCCACGGTTAATAGGGATGATGTGATACTCGATAAGAGATCCAAATCCACATCCTTCAAGCCAGCCGATGAAATAGTCAAATTCCAGGTCCTTCCAACGGACCCCAATAAAACAGCTTCAATCGGGGCACGACTGAACCCTGATGCAGACACCGCACTACGAGAGTTCCTATGAGAGAACTGGGACATCTTCGCCTGGCACCCTTCAGACATGCCAGGGATCCCACGCAGGCTGGCCGAACACAGCTTAAATATCCTAAAAGGATTTAAACCTGTCAAACAAGCCCTTCGGCGTTTTTCCGAACCCAAGAGACAGGCTATGGGAGAGGAGCTAGCCAAGCTATTGGAGGCCGGATTCATCAGAGACATAAAACATCCGGACTGGCTAGCAAACCTGGTGATGGTACCAAAGAAGGACAAATCCTGGCGCCTGTGTGTCGACTTTAAAGACCTTAACAAGGCTTGCCCAAAGGATCCCTTCCCCCTCCCCCGCATCGATCAAATTATCGATGCCACCACAGGACACGATTTGTTGTGTTTCGTCGACGCATACTCCGGTTACCATCAAATCAAGATGGCAGAATCAGACCAAGCTGCAACAGCATTCATCACACCATACGGCCCATTCTGCTTCAACACAATGCCCTTCGGGCTAAAAAACGCCGGCACAACATATCAGCGCATGATCCAGACATGTCTGGCAAACCAGATCGGCAAAACAGTGGAGGCGTATATGGATGATGTGGTCGTCAAATCAAGACATGTCGAATCCCTAGTAAACAACTTGAGGCTTACATTCAATAACCTCCGACAATATGACATCAAGCTCAACCCAGAAAAATGCGTGTTCGGCATTCCAGCCGGAAAGCTCTTGGGCTTCATTGTATCCGGTAGAGGAATTGAAGCAAACCCAGCCAAGATCCGAGATTTGTCACAATTGGATGTCCCAAAGGACCTTAAACAAATACAAAAATTAACCGGGTGCGTGGCGGCTTTAAGCCGCTTCATCTCCCGCTTGGGAGAAAATGCACTACCCCTTTGTCGCCTCCTTCGGCGCACCGAACACTTCAAGTGGATGGATGCCGCCACGGCCGGACTTAATGAAATAAAAGCCATATTGGGAACAAACCCAGTCCTGGCCGCGCCAATCACCGGCGAACCAATGTTATTATACATTGCAGCAACACACCAAGTTGTCAGCGCAGTGCTCATTGTCGAGTGGGAAACGGACGGACACAAATTCCCCCTTCAAAGGCCAATCTACTACGTGTCCACTGTCCTCACTCCATGCAAATCATGGTACCCGCATTATCAAAAGATTGCATACGCGGTATTCATGGCATCCCGGAAGCTACGACACTACTTTCAAGAGTGTTCCATAACAGTAGCCTCGGAACTGCCACTAAATGATATTATCAACAACCGCGATGCAACGGGCCGGATTGCAAAATGGGCCATCGAGCTTCTCCCGTTCGATATAACCTATAAGCCACGGCGAGCTATTAAATCGCAAGTTTTGGCCGACTTCGTCGCAGAATGGACGGAGGCCGAGCTCCCTAAAGAGTACGGCACATATTCAAACTGGATTATGCATTTCGACGGCTCCAAAATGTTGGCCGGACTGGGGGCTGGCGTCGTCCCGACGTCCCCCACAGGAGACATAGTCCAATATGTGCTCCAAATCATGTACACGGATTCCAACAATGCAGCCGAATACGAGGCCCTCCTACATGGTCTCCGGATAGCAGTATCCATGGGTATCCAGCTCCTAGAGGTACGCGGGGATTCAAACCTCGCGATATCCCAAATAAATGGAGACTTCGACGCCAAGGACCAAAAAATGGCAGCAAACCGCAACGCCGTCCTAAAAATGTCAGCTCGGTTCGAAGGGCTGGAGTTTCACCATATAGCTCGAGAAAACAATCAAGCAGCAGACATCCTGGCACGCATCAGAGCAAAACGCGATGCAGTCCCCCCCAACATCTTTTTGGAAAGATTGTTCAAGCCATTCGTAGCATGGGAGGGGGAACCCGCAAATAACAGCCCGGACCCAGCCGCACCACTCGACGCCGAACAATCTGACAGAATTGGAGGCTCTGCCAATGAAATTACACCTTCAGCCCACGTAATAATGGCGGTTATCGCCCCGTGGACAGAACCATTCCTAGCCTACCTTACTAGGCAGGAACTCCCGGAGGACCAAAACGAGGCCCGCTACATAGAGCGGCAATCTAAAGCCTATAAAGTCCATGAGGGAGAGCTTTATAAGAAAAGCACTACCGGAGTCCTTCAAAGGTGCATCTCTGAAGAGGAAGGGCGGAACCTTCTGGCTGAAATTCATGCCGGACTCGGTGGTCACCACGCCACCGCTCGGTCCCTTGTTAGCAAGGCTTTCCGTACAGGCTTTTATTGGCCGACAGCCCGGGCAAACGCTCAGGACCTAGTCCAACGATGCGCTGGTTGCCAACTTTTTACCAACCAAAGCCATATGCCACCCACCGCACTCCAAACTATACCCATCACCTGGCCTTTTGCGGTCTGGGGGCTTGACATGGTCGGACCCCTTAAAGGTGGGACTGATAGGAAAAAAATACTTACTGGTCATGGTGGATAAGTTCACCAAATGGATAGAAGCCAAGCCTGTTAAAACGGCCGAATCCGGACCTATGATAGACTTCATATCCGGGGTTGTACACCGTTATGGCATCCCCCACAGCATCATAACCGATAACGGTACAAACTTTACCGCCGACGGGGTAAAACTCTGGTGCAAAAACATGGGCATCAAGCTCGATTATGCTTCCGTCTATCACCCACAAACCAACGGCCAGGTCGAACGCGCAAATGGTCTTATCATGAGCGGCATTAAACCCAGACTGGTGCGGTCCCTCAAGGAATCTAAGATGCACTGGGTAGAGGACCTCGACTCCGTGCTATGGGGGCTGCGGACCACGCCAAATCGCACCACCGGATACACACCATTTTTTATGGTGTACGGCGCAGAGGCAGTTCTACCCTGCGACATAATTCATGACTTACCTAGAGTGCGCATGTACGAAGAAAGAGAATCCGAGCTCGATCGGCAGGACAACTTGGACGCCTTGGAGGAGGAGCGTGATGTGGCAAAAGCCCGTTCCGCATTTTACCAACAGCAGGCCCGAAGATATCAAAGCAGAGAAGTACGGGCCAAAAACTACAACGTTGGTCAACTAGATCTACGCCTGCCGGAGAAGTACGGGCCAAGTGGGAAGGTCCATTCATAATCGACCAAGTCCTGACTGGTGGGGCGTACCGCCTGCGAGATGCGTCGAACAACCGACTCGAGCCGAACCCGTGGAACGCCACCCATCTCCGAAGATTCTATGCCTAGCGCCGGACTCTGTGTTCGTCTCCTTCCTCTGTCCATCCCTTTTTGTATTCTTCTGTCTTACATTTCTCTCCTTCCCCTCTTTTCTTTTATAGCCCTTAAAGGCTCATCCAGTGACGCGCCACTCGCGCTCATTAAACCTGGGGGCTTCTTTAACAGAAGCTTATTTATACGGGCTTCACGCCCAACACATGCATCAAACTTCCGCATGTACCTTTTTCTTCACTATTATATGCATCGATATGACTTAAGTTTTGGCCAAGCTGGGTTGCCTCGCTCCTGTGCTTACCCCTACGTTCCCGATTGTTCGGCTAGGTGGTAAAGGGAGCACCTCTGCGATTGTTACTGCCGGGTCAGCCGGATGTGTACCTCAGACTGGGTGAAGCCAAAAGCTAGCGTTCTTAAGAGAATATTCGGTCGATGAAATAAAAGATGATCTTTTTACTCATTTTATGCGCCCCCAGATGCTTTTTCTGCATCTTTTCACGCAGTCCGGACATGCACTTTAGGGCATGCCTCCCAGCGAAAGGAACCCTTAACGAAACTATTCTCTCTGGAAGATGTTTCTTACTAACCATGTTGTAACACCCCAGATGTAACTTTCCCAATTTGTACTCCAACTCTTGCCGTTTCCGGCGTTAAGTTATTTTATTTTCTTGGGTTCGGGTCTTTGTCTCCGTGTGTTGTTGCCGTTGTCATGCATCTCATATCATGTCATCATGTGCCTTGCATTTGCATATGTGTTCATCTCATGCATTCGAGCATTTTCCCCGTTGTCCGTTTTGCATTCCGGCGCTTCGTTCTCCTCCGGTGGTCATTTCTACCTTTCTTTCGTGTGTGGGGATTAAACATTTCCGGATTGGGCCGAGACTTGCCAAGCGGCCTTGGTTTACTACCGGTAGACCGCCTGTCAAGTTTCGAATCATTTGGACTTCATTTGATACTCCAACGGTTAACCGAGGGACCGAAAAGGCCTCGTGTGTATTGCAGCCCAACACCCTTCCAATTTGGCCCAAAAACCCACCTAAACTGTCTCCATCATCTAGAGCGTTCGATCACGATCACGTGGCCGAAAACCGCACCTCATTTGGACTCTCCTAGCTCCATCTACCTATAAATATAGCCTCCTCCCCAAAAATTTCAGATCAAGTCGACCCTAACCCTAGCTCCCCGCTCCTCTCCACGCGCCGGACGTGTCCGCCGGCGCCGGACAACGTCCGCCGCCGCCCGCGCCCTCTCAGCGATCGCCACGTGGCGCGCCGCCGCCTCCCACCGCGCCGGCCCGGGGGCCC
>NC_041384.1:199205837-199215271 GCF_002162155.2 Triticum dicoccoides | reverse complement strand
CCGCCACCTCGCCGGTCGCCGTGCCGCTCGCCGCCAACCGCCGGCCTCCTTCTCCGCCGCCGCCCGACCCTCTCCTCGTCGCCCCTTTCCGCGCCGAGCTCCGGGATCCGGCGAGCCCCCCCTACTCCGGCAAGAGTAGCAACTCCGGCCGCCACGTCCTTCCACTCCGGAGAACTTCCCGACCAACCTCAGTTGGCGTGCGCCCAGATCCAGATCCTGGTGAACAGTAAACCCTAGGTTCCCTCCTCTTTTTCCTAAGTCTGCAGTCCAAGTGCCCATGTTCTTAGCATCGTATCTCCGCATCCGTAGCTCCGTTTTGGGCATATAGCATATCAAAATGTTCATCTCAGAGAGTACATCATTTCATTCCATTGCATAATTTTCATTTGAGTTCATGTCGATGCCCGAAATGCTGTTAGAAGAGGGCCACTTGAGATAATTGTCAGATCTGCTGCTCCATTCAGATATTTGTCATTTTTGCCATGATTATTGTGTGCATGATATGCCCATGAGTTCTACATATGTTTTGTTAAGGGTTTTGTCATCTTTGCAGAGGTGCAACCCATGTATTTTTGTGATGTGTGTGGTGACTAGCACAAGCTTGCCAATTGAGGCACTTGGTAATTCTGATTTCAGGGACTTAGCTTTTCCACTAAGTCCTTGAGATGTTTATCTCATATGCCCATATGTTCATGTTGTTTCCTAGTGATCCGTGCCTCTTTTGAGGATGGTCAGTAAGGATGTTTTGTTAATCTTGTAGTGCTCTATCTATCCATGTCTTTGTTTGAAATTATGAAGCACCCTAGCTTGAGTCAATCGAGCTCTACTTTTGCTACTTTGTGAATCTAGGCAGATTGTCAACTTGTTTGCAATTTTGCTGATGATGTTGTAGTTGATCCGTGCATGCTATGCTATTGTTCTTGCCATGTATAGCTTGAATTTTGTGTATTCTTGATAGATGTATAGTTAGACTTTCATGACTTGCTCCGTATTGAGTGCATCGAGCTCATAAACATGCCTACTTGAGTTATGTTTCAGCATGTGCCAGTTTTCACACAGTCTGATAACTGATTATGTTTTTGCCATGTTCTGATCCCTTTTGGCTCAAGGTCACTAAGGGACTTTTGTTAAGCTCTTTGAGTAGCTCCATGCCATGCTCTACTTTGCCATATTCAGGTCCTGTAGCATGTAGTTTTGTTGCTCCGAAGAGTGCTACCTGATCTGAAACTCCAGACAAGTGTTAATTTCACTAAGTCTGAAATCTATTTACCATATGCATTTTTCCCATGCTTGTTTGAACCTGTTAATGGATGAATTGGCCGTAGCTCAATGCTAGACTTTTGTTAAGCATCTTGAATGCATCCCTTCCATGTATTTTGTTGCCATGTTTGGGTGCTGTAACATGTTCATCTCGTTGCATTTAGATGGCTATTTGCTGTAAATCGCAGACCGGTGTCATTTTTGAATCGCTTGCCATTTCCAAACCGTAACTCCGATTCCGGCATTCTTTATATCGTCTTCAAGCGATTTCATCTCATATTTCCAGTGGCACACTTGGATTTCAAAGTTGAGGCCAGGCTCATGCATCCCTTGTCAAATCTTGCATATGCATCCCGCATCGCATCCCGCATAGCATACCATCTTTGCATCATGTTGTTTGAGTTGCACATGGTTGATTTGTGTCCTTGTTGCTTGTTTGTCTTGTTTGGGTAGAGCCGGGAGAAGAGTTCCCTAACGAGGAGCCCCTTGAGTTTGCTTTCGAGGATCCAGTCAACTCTGACAACTTTGCAGGCAAGATGATCATACCCTCGAAATCACTACTATCTTTGCTATGCTAATTTGCTCGCTCTTTTGCTATACCAATGCTACGATGCCTACCACTTGCTTTCAAGCCTCCCAAATTGCCATGTCAAACCTCTAACCCACCTTGTCCTAGCAAACCGTTGATTGGCTATGTTACTGCTTTGCTCAGCCCCTCTTATAGCGTTGCTAGTTGCAGGTGAAGATTGGAGGCCGTTCCTTGTTGGGACATTTATTTTACTTGTTGGGATATCATTATCTTATCTTGTTATCCTAATGCATCTATACAATTGGTAAAGGGTGGAAGGCTCGGCCTCTCGCCTAGTGTTTTGTTCCACTCTTGCCGCCCTAGTTTCCGTCATATCGGTGTTATGTTTCCGGATTTTGCGTTCCTTACGCGGTTGGGTTATAATGGGAACCCCTTGATAGTTCGCCTTGATTAAAGCTTTTCCAGCAATGCCCAACCTTGGTTTACCATTTGCCACCTAGCCTCTTTTTCCCTTGGGTTTCCGGAGCCCGGGGTCATCTTATGTTAAACCCCCCCGGGCCAGTGCTCCTCTGAGTGTTGGTCCAACTCGTCAGCCGCCGGTGGCTACCAGGGGCAACTCTGGCCTGGCCTACCGGAAGTTTAGACAATCTGAGTGTGCCCTGAGAAAGAGATATGTGCAGCTCCTATCGGGATTTGTCGGCACATTTAGGCGGTGTTGCTCGTCTTGTTTTAACCTGTCGAAGTGTCTTGAAGAACCGAGATACCGAGTCTGATCGGAACGCCTTGGGAGGAGGTCTATTCCTTCGTTGACCGTGAGAGCTTGTCATGGGCTAAGTTGGGACTCCCCTGCAGGGATTAGAGCTTTCAAAAGCCGTGCCCGCGGTTATGGGCAGATGGGAATTTGTTAATGTCCGGTTGTAGATAACTTGAACCTTAACTTAACTAAAATGAATCAACTGAGTGTGTTACCGTGATGGCCTCTTCTTGGCGGAGTCCGGGAAGCGGACACGGTGTTGGAGTAATGCTTGCGCAGGTTGTCCTCTAGTTTCTCGCTCGCGTTTTGCCTCCTCTTCTCGCTCTCTTTTGCGAATAAGTTAGCCACCATATTTTTGCTAGTCGCTTGCTGCAGCTCCACATATATTTGTACCTTGCCTTACCTATAAGCTTAAATAGTCTTGATCGTGAGGGTGCGAGATTGCTGAGTCCCTGTGGCTCACAGATTACTATTACACGAGATGCAGGGCCCGTTGATTCCGCTCCAGCAGACGCGTATGAGCTCAAGTGGGAGTTCGACGAAGACTCTCAACGTTACTATGTTTCCTTTCCTGATGATCAGTAGTGGTGCCCAGTTGGGGGTGATCGGGACCGTGTCGCATGTTGGGTTATCTTTTCTTTTGGCGCCGTAGTCGGGCCATGAGTGTTTGGTTGATGTAATGTTATTTATGTACTTGATTGACGTGGCGAGTGTAAGCCAACTATGTTATCTCCCCTTTTATTATCTATATTACATGGGATGTTGTGAAGATTGCCTAACTTGCGACATATGCCTTCAATGCGATTATGCCTCTAAGTCGTGCCTCGATACGTGGGAGATATAGTCGCATCGAGGGTGTTACAAGTTGGTATCAGAGCCTTCCCTGACCTTAGGAGCCCCATTGCTTGATCGTTTTTAGCGGGCGAGTTGTGTCTAGAAAAATGTTTTGAGGCATTTGGGAATTATGTATCGGAGAGTTTAGGAATTCTTTTTACTTCCCAGTCTCCTCATCGCTCTGGTAAGGCATCCTGACATAGAGTTTTGACTCTTCTCTTCTCAAATTTCACTAAAAAAATTTAGGAGCATGCGGGTATCTTGGAATCGTTTCGATGGTTTTATGATGAGAACATTGTCTTGGTGCCTCCTGTCAGGGGTTTTGTGGAAGTGTCCCGGGGAGTTGAGCTCTGAGGTGTTGTCGTCATAATTTTATCGTTGCAGTTCTGGTATACCTGAGTTTAGTACGCCGACATCGAAAATCTCTTTTATGCAGTTCGTTGGAGAGATAACCTCGATGCCACCCAGTACTGGGGCGGGAGTTCGGGAGTATCGCCATAACTTGTATAACGGATGCTTTTCGAAGGTTGAGGTAGATGGTTTCCGAAGTTTTTCTCGGTTATGTGTTGAAGGATGTATACAGCTGGATGTAGGATTTGCTAGTTTGGGTGAGATAATATGCTTCCCCTGTATCCCCAACACCTGATTGCATAACCGGAAAGGTTCGGGAGTTTCATAGGTGGGAATTCTAGTAGCTCTAGTTCTTCTTCCACGGATATTGGTTTGAGATTGGGATTTCTTACCGAGTATTCGTTCTTGATCCGTACCTTGTTGATTTATTTCTCTACCGTAATTCTACGTGGCTTCTCAATTTATGGATATGTGACCATTTCAAGAGGAATGCATTCGTTCATTTTGTTCGGATGTGAAGACTATATGTTGCAGTTTTCATTCCGTTCGATTCAGCTTCAATATTTGTCTATCAATGTGCTAATGGATGTCAACCTCTTCAGGATGGCTCCTCCAATGCGCACGACTCCGAATCCTGATCCGCCACCACCTCCACCTCCTCCGAAGGCATGGCAAGCTGTGATGGCCGCAACCAATGCAAACATACAGTTGATCATGCAAATTCTTCAAGAGCGCAATCAAGGCAACCAAGGGAACCAAGGCAATAATCAGAATCACTTTGCTACACTCAACCAGGTCCTCGCTAACGGGCCAAAGACTTTCAGCAATTGTGTTGAGGCAACCGATGCTGACGATTGGCTTGTGGATCCGTGCAAGCATTTCGAGTGCAGTAATGTCAGGCCTGAGGACTTTGTCAAGTTCGCTTCCTTCCAACTCAAAGATCAAGCTGTAGAATGGTTCCAGCAGTACAAGGGTTCCAGAGGTGGACGTGTTATCACTTGGGATGAATTCCGTCAAGATTTCCGAGCTCATCATATTCCCCAGAGCGTGGTTGAAAGCAAGCGTGAGGAATTCCGCAACCTGAAGCAAGGCTCTTTGTCTGTTTATGACTACAACAAGTTGTTCCAGAAGCTCGCCCGTTTTTCCAAGCAGGACGTCCCTGATGAGAAGAGCATGATATACCAGTTCAGGGGTGGTCTGAGAGAAGAAATTCAGCTAGCTCTTGTTCTCTTCGAGCCCTTGAGATACGGTGAGTTCTACAACATTGCATTGAAGCAAGATGCTTCTCAATTGTGGTGTGATGCTTCCAAGAAGCGAGTCAAAGATGTTACTCCTTCCTCTACTCAAGTGGCCAAGCAGCAGAAGTTTTGGCTTCCTCCTCCTCCGTTCCGTCAGCCGTATCAGCAGAAGAGCAAAGGTGGCAGTGGATCTTCCCACCCACCCAACCCTGGCTTTCAGAACAAGACTTCGTCTCAACCTCCAAGATCGAGTGCTCCGTTTCACCGTCCGCTTTCAGAGGTCACGTGCAACAAGTGCCAACAGAAGGGTCACTATGCCAACAAGTGTTTCAACCAGAGGCGCCTTCCTCCTCCTCCTCCTGTCAGATCGGCAAGTACAGCTGTGGTCAAGCATAACCCCAAGTACGCCAAGGTCAATATGGTGAATGCAGCTCAGGCAAAGGATTCATCAGATGTCATCATGGGTAACCTTCCTATTAATGATATTCCTGCAAAAGTTCTTTTTGACACTGGTGCATCGCATTGCTTTATCTCGAGACGTTTTGCATCTAAGCATGGGTGGTTTTCTCAAGTTATGCATAAGCCATTAGCAGTTGTATCTCCGGGTAAATGTTTGCTCGCTAACTACGAGGTTCCGGATATTTCTATCTCGATGGGTGATTTGAAGTTTTTGGCTTCTCCAATGATCCTTGGTAACTCAGATATCGATCTTATTCTCGGAATGGATTGGCTTTCTAAGCACAAGGCTCAGCTTGATTGTGCAGCCAGGCAGATTCAATTGACTCATTCGTCTAAGGATGTAATTGTCTTTGCCGCTCGGGATAATACCATCCGTCTGTTTTCTCTCAATGAGAAGGGTGAACTCGATGCCATCTCCCAAATTCCAGTCGTTTGTGAATATCAAGACGTCTTTCCAGAAGAGCTTCCACGAATGCCTCCGCACCGGCTAGTTGAATTTGTTGTTGATCTTGAGCCTGGCACGGAACCTGTGTGCAAGCGTCCTTACAAGCTCGGACCTGAAGAGTTGAAGGAGCTGAAGAAGCAACTCGATATTCAAGAGAAAATGGGTCTCATCCGGCCTAGTTCTTCTCCGTGGGGTTGTGGTGTTCTTTTTGTGAAGAAGAAGGATGGAACGGACCGACTTTGTGTTGATTACCGTCCATTGAACAAGAAGACCATCAAGAACAAATACCCACTTCCCAACATCAACAAGCTGTTCGAACAACTCAAAGGTGCCCAAGTATTATCCAAGCTTGATCTCCATATGGGTTATCATCAGATTCGAATCTGTGAGCAAGATATTCCCAAGACGGCTTTCAGGACAAGCTATGGTTCATATGAATACACTGTCATGTCTTTTGGCCTCGTCAACGCTCCTCCGACGTTCTCTCGCATGATGAACTTCATCTTCAACGCCTACACCAATGACTTTGTTTTGGTCTATCTCGATGACATTCTGGTTTTCTCGAAGAACAAGGAAGATCATGCCAAGCACTTCCGTTTGGTACTCGATAAGCTGAGGGAACACCAGTTCTACGCCAAGTTCTCCAAGTGCGAATTTTGGCTCGATGAGGTTCTTTATCTTGGTCATATCATCTCTGCCAAGGGCATTGCGGTGAATCCTGAGAAGGTGTCTGCAATTGTGAATTGGGAACCTCCTCAGAACGTGAAGCAACTCAGTAGCTTCCTCGGTCTCGCAAGCTATTGCCGAAGATTCGTTGAAAACTTTTATAAGATCGCGAAGCCTCTCTCTAATCTTCTCCAGAAGCACATCAAGTACATTTGGTCTCCGGAGTGTGACATTGCTTTCAACACTTTGAAAGAGAAATTGATCACTGCTCCAGTTCTAACTCCGCCTGATGAATGCAAGCTGTACGAGGTCTTGTGTGATGCCTCTCTCCAAGGTCTTGGTGTAGTATTGATGCAAGAGAAGAAAGTTGTTGCTTATACCTCTCGCCAGTTGAAGCCTAATGAGAAGAACTACCCCACTCATGATCTCGAGTTGGCGGCAGTTGTGCATGCTCTTTTGACTTGGAGACATCTTCTATTGGGAAGAAAAGTGGACATCTTCACTGACCACAAGAGTCTCAAGTACATCTTTACTCAGCCTAATCTCAACCTCAGGCAAACTCGATGGGTCAAAATGATTCAAGAGTATAATCTGAGTATCGAGTATACTCCAGGCAAGGCCAATGTGATTGCTGACGCATTGAGCAGAAAGGCTTACTGCAACAGTCTGATTCTCAAGCCTTATCAACCCGAGCTTTGTGAAGCTTTCCGCAAACTTAATCTGCAAGTTGTTCCTCAAGGTTTCCTCGCCAACCTTCAAGTCTCTCCTACCTTGGCAGACCAGATTCGCCAAGCCCAGCTTCTTGATGCTATGGTGAAAAAGGTGAAGATTGGGATTGCCAAGAGTCAACCCAACTACAAGTGCTACCACATTGATGACAAGGATACTCTTTTCTTCGAGGATCGTATTGTTGTACCCAAAGGTGACCTCCGTAAAGTTATCATGAACAAGGCTCATAATTCTCTCCTCTCCATCCACCCTGGGAGCACAAAGATGTGTCAGGACCTTAAACAGGCTTATTAGTGGACTCGAATGAAGCGCGAGATTGCTCAATTCGTGAATGAATGTGATGTCTGCAGAAGAGTGGAGGCAGAACACCAAAGGCCAGCTGGTCTCCTCCAACCTCTTGCCATTCCAGAATGGAAGTTTGACCATATTGAGATGGACTTCGTGACTGGGTTACCAAAGTCCAAGCGTGGCAATGATGCTATATTCGTTGTCATCGACAAACTCACTAAAGTGGCTCATTTTCTGCCTATCAAAGAGTCAATCACTGCAGCGCAATTGGCGGAACTCTATACCTCTCGGATTGTCTCTCTGCACGGTATTCCACAAGTGATCTCTTCAGACCGTGGCAGCATCTTTACCTCCAAGTTTTGGGATTCTGTTCAGAAGGCCATGGGCACCAACATCCACTTCAGCACAGCTTTCCATCCTCAAACTAGCGGTCAAGTCGAGCGTGTCAACCAGATTCTTGAAGATATGCTCAGGGCTTGTGTGATCTCCTTCGGCATGAAGTGGGAGGATTGTCTTCCTTATGCTGAATTCTCCTACAACAACAGTTTTCAAGCAAGTTCGGGCAAGGCCCCATTTGAAATTCTGTATGGCAGGAAGTGTCGTACCCCTCTCAACTGGTCTGAAACCGGTGAACGTCAGCTTTTGGGTAATGACTTAATCACAGAGGCAGAGGAAATGTGCAAAGTCATTCGTGATAATCTCAAAGCAGACCAATCCCGTCAAAAGAGCTAATATGATAGTAAGCACCGTGATTTGGCTTTCGAGATCGGAGATCATGTTTACCTCCGCGTCTCTCCTATGAAAGGTACTTGTTGCTTTGGTATCAAAGGGAAACTTGCCCCCAGACACGTGGGATCTTTCAAGATTGTCAGCAAGAGAGGCGACCTCGCCTATCAACTCGAGCTTCCTTCAAATTTTACAAATGTTCATGACGTGTTCCATGTCTCTCAGCTCCGAAACTGCTTCAAGACTCCTGACCGCACCGTCAACTTCGAGGACATTGAACTCCAAGAAGATCTTTCCTATCGTGAGCACCCAGTTGCTATTCTTGAAGAGACTGAACGCAAGACTCGCAACAAGTCAATCAAATTTCTCAAAGTCAAGTGGTCACATCATTCCGACCGTAAAGCTACCTGGGAACGCGAGGATCACCTCCGTTCTGAGTACCCGGCGTTCTTTCAGTCCTAGATCTCGGGACGAGATCCTTTCGTAGTGGTGGAGTGTTGTAACAACCCGGATGTAACTTTCCTAATTTGTACTCCAACTCTTGCCGTTTCCGGCGTTAAGTTATTTTATTTTCTCGGGTTCGGGTCTTTGTCTCCGTGTGTTGTTGCCGTTGTCATGCATCTCATATCATGTCATCATGTGCATTGCATTTGCATACGTGTTCATCTCATGCATTCAAGCATTTTCCCCGTTGTCCGTTTTGCATTCCGGCGCTTCGTTCTCCTCCGGTGGTCATTTCTACCTTTCTTTCGTGTGTCAGGATTAAACATTTCCGGATTGGGCCGAGACTTGCCAAGCGGCCTTGGTTTACTACCGGTAGACCGCATGTCAAGTTTCGTATCATTTGGACTTCGTTCGATACTCCAACGGTTAACCGAGGGACCGAAAAGGCCGCGTGTGTGTTGCAGCCCAACATCCTTCCAATTTGTCCCAAAAACACACCTAAACCCTCTCCACCATCTAGAGCGTTCGATCACAATCGCGTGGCTGAAAACCGCACCTCATTTGGACTCTCCTAGCTCCCTCTACCTATAAATATAGCCTCCTCCCCATAATTTTCGGATCAAGTCGACCCTAACCCTAGCTCCCCGCTCCTCTCCGCGCGTCGGACATGTCCGCCGGTGCCGGACAACGTCCGCCGCCGCCCGCGCCCTC
>NC_041384.1:199162400-199205297 GCF_002162155.2 Triticum dicoccoides | reverse complement strand
GGCCTCGTCGCCGGGACCCCGCCGCCACCGTGCGCCGCCACCTCGCTGGTCGCCGTGCCGCTCGCCGCCAACCGCCGGCCTCCATCTCTGCCGCCGCACGACCATCTCCTCGTCGCCCCTTTCCGCGCCAAGCTCCAGGATCCGGCGAGCCCCCCTACTCCGGCGAGAGTAGCAACTCCGGCCGCCACGTCCTTCCACTCCGGCGAACTTCCCGACCAACCTCGGTTGGTGTGCGCCCAGATCCAGATCCGGGTGAACAGTAAACCCTAGGATGCCTCCTCTTTTTCCTAAGTCTGCAGTCCAAGTGCCCATGTTCTTAGCATCGTATCTCCGCATCCGTAGCTCCATTTTGGGGATATAGCATATCAAAATGTTCACCTCAGAGAGTACATCATTTCATTCCAGTGCATCATTTTCATTTGAGTTCATCTTGATGCCCGAAATGCTGCTAGAAGAGGGCCACTTGAGATAGTTGTCAGATCTGCTGCTCCATTTAGATATTTGTCATTTTTGCCATGATTATTGTGTGCATGATATTCCCATGAGTTCTACATATGTTTTGTTAAGGGTTTTTTCATCTTTCCAGAGGTGCAACCCATGTATTTTTGTGATGTGTGTGGTGACTAGCACAAGCTTGCCAAGTGAGGCACTTGGTAATTCTGATTTCAGGGACTTAGCTTTTCCACCAAGTCCTTGAGTTGTTTATCTCATATGCCCATATGTTCATGTTGTTTCCTAGTGATCCATGCCTCTTTTGAGGATGGTCAGTAAGGATGATTTGTTAATCTTGTAGTGCTCTATCCATCCATGGCTCTGTTTTCAATTATTGAGCAACCTAGCTTGAGTCAATCGAGCTCTACTTTTGCTACTTTGTGAATCTGGGCAGATTGTCAACTTGTTTGCAATTTTGCCGATGATGTTGTAGTTGATCCGTGCATGCTATGCTATTGTTCTTGCCATGTCTAGCTTGAATTTTGTGTATTCTTGATAGATGTATGCTTAGCCTTTCATGACTTGCTCTGTATTGAGTGCATCGAGCTCGTAAACATGCCTACTTGAGTTATGGTTCAGCATGTGCCAGTTTTCACCAAGTCTGAGAAGTGATTATGTTTTTGCCATGTTCACATGCTTGCAATTGTGTTTTCTGATCCCTTTTGGCTCAAGGTCATTAAGGGACTTTTGTTAAGCTCTTTGAGTAGCTCCATGTCGTGCGCTACTTTGCCATGTTCTGGTCCTGTAGCATGTAGTTTTGTTGCTCCGAAGAGTGCTACCTGATCTGAAACTCCAAACAAGTGTTAATTTCACTAAGTCTGAAATCTGTTTACCATATGCATTTTTGCCAAGCTTGATTGATCCTGTTAATGGATGAATTGGCCGTAGCTCAGTGCTAGACTTTTGTTAAGCATCTTGAATGCATCCCTGCCATGTATTTTTTTGCCATGTTTGGGTGCTGTAACATGTTCATCTCGTTGCATTTAGATGGCTACTTGCTGTAAATCGCAGACCGGTGTCATTTTTGAATCGCTTGCCATTTCCAAACTGTTACTCCGATTCCGGCGTTCTTTATATCGTTTTCAAGCGATTTCATCTCATCTTTCCAGTGGCACACTTGGATTTCCAAGTTGAGGCCAGGCTCATGCATCCCTTGTCAAATCTTGCATATGCATCCCGCATCGCATCCCGCATAGCATACCATCTTTGCATCATGTTGTTTGAGTTGCACGTGGTTGATTTGTGTCCTTGTTGCTTGTTTGTCTTGTTTGGGTAGAGCCGGGAGACGAGTTCGCTAACGAGGATCCCGTTGAGTTTGCTTTCGAGGATCCAGTCAACTCTGACAACTTTGCAGGCAAGATGATCATACCCTCGAAATCACTACTATCTTTGCTATGCTAGTTTGCTCGCTCTTTTGCTATGCTAATGCTACGATGCCTACAACTTGATTTCAAGCCTCCCAAATTGCCATGTCAAACCTATAACCCACCTTGTCCAAGCAAACCGTTGATTGGCTATGTTACCACTTTGCTCAGCCCCTCTTATAGCGTTGCTAGTTGCAGGTGAAGATTGGAGGCCGTTCCTTGTTGGGACATTTATTTTAGTTGTTGGGATATCATTATCTTATCTTGTTATCTTAATGCATCTATACACTTGGTAAAGGGTGGAAGGCTCGGCCTCTCGCCTAGTGTTTTGTTCCACTCTTGCCGCCCTAGTTTCCGTCATATCGGTGTTATGTTCCCGGATTTTGCGTTCCTTACGTGGTTGGGTTATAATGGGAACCCCTTGATAGTTCGCCTTGATTAAAGCTTTTCCAGCAATGCCCGACATTGGTTTTACCATTTTCCACCTAGCCTCTTTTTCCCTTGGGTTTCCAGAGCCCGAGGGTCATCTTATGTTAAACCCCCCCGGGCCAGTGCTCCTCTGAGTGTTGGTCCAACTCGTCAGCCGCCGGTGGCTACCAGGGGCAACTCTGGGCTGGCCTACCGGAAGTTTAGACAATCTGAGTGTGCCCTAAGAAAGAGATATGTGCAGCTCCTATCGGGATTTGTCGGCACATTCGGGCGGTGTTGCTGGTCTTGTTTTAACCTGTCGAAGTGTCTTGAAGAACCGAGATATCGAGTCTGATCGGAACGCCTTGGGAGGAGGTCTATTCCTTCGTTGACTGTGAGAGCTTGTCATGGGCTAAGTTGGGACTCCCCTACAGGGATTAGAGCTTTCGAAATCCGTGCCCGCGCTTATGGGCAGATGGGAATTTGTTAATGTCCGGTTGTAGATAACTTGAACCTTAACTTAACTAAAATGAATCAGCTGAGTGTGTTACCGTGATGGCCTCTTCTCGGGGGTGTCCGGGAAGCGGACACGGTGTTGGAGTAATGCTTGCGCAGGTTGTCCTCTAGTTTCTCGCTCGTGCTTTGCCTCCTCTTCTCGCTCTCTTTTGCGAATAAGTTAGCCACCATATTTTTGCTAGTCGCTTGCTAAAGTTCCACATATATTTGTACCTTGCCTTACCTATAAGCTTAAATAGTCTTGATCACGAGGGTGCGAGATTGCTGAGTCCCTGTGGCTCACAGATTACTATTACACCAGATGCAGGGCCTGTTGATTCCACTCTAGCTGACGCGTATGAGCTCAAGTGGGAGTTCGACGAAGACTCTCAATGTTACTATGTTTCCTTTCCTGATGATCAGTAGTGGTGCCCAGTTGGGGGTGATCGGGACCGTGTCGCATGTTGGGTTATCTTTTATTTTGGCGCCGTAGTCGGGCCATGAGTGTTTGGTTGATGTAATGTTATTTATGTACTTGATTGACGTGGTGAGTGTAAGCCAACTATGTTATCTCCCCTTTTATTATCTATATTACATGGGATGTTGTGAAGATTGCCTAACTTGCGACATATGCCTTCAATGCGATTATGCCTCTAAGTCGTGCCTCGACACGTGGGAGATATAGTCGCATCGAGGGTGTTACACATGTAATATAACATAACTAGTTGGGCACTTGTCTGATAAAGCACTAATGACCCCTATGCCTGGTCTCCATGCATACCCCGGTTCTTATATAACCGCTATGGTATTCGGACACACTCCGGACCGTCAGGTCCCGAGGTTGAAGCGAAAAGGTCGGCAATGAAAAACCATCTACAATCCGGCTAGAAGGCATTACATATGTCAATTCAAAATTACATAGTCATTCTGGCTGATTGTATTCCTCTTCTATACCATCTAACAGGCTGTCTAATTTACAGTCTTGCTGGGAATACTTCGCGGCTAACTCTACTTGGTCGTATACTAAGCTTACAGGGATCTCCTTCCCGTCAAGCCCCACTGGTCCGACCTCGGCCATGTGGTTTGGGTCAGACTTCATAAAACGGGTCTTCACCATGGCCCAGGCCTCCCAAGCGCCTTGTCGGCAGGCCAATATCTTCCACAACCGGAAGCGCCGCCGAGCTCCCTTCAGCTTCTCCGCAAGCTCTCCAAGGCCCTCGGGAATGGAGTGGGCAGGCCATCAGGCTTGGGCAACGCCTCGCATCGCCTGCCGAATTCGCTCGTGCAGTTGCATGAGTTCGGGAAGAAGGTCACCCGTAGAACCGGGCATCTCCTCCGCAGGACGACCTGTGAGCATACCTACAGACATTACTCTGTTAGTCGACTTCCTCGTCGAACTCTTTTTTCAAAGTTCGTTCAAGCACTTACTAAATATGCCGTGTCGAAGCTGCTGATTCTCCTTCGTGGAGTCCAATAGCTGGCCACGAACATCTTTAAGTTCGACGTCCAGCCTGGTGTTGGCATCCTGAAGATCATTCTTCTCTCGCCTCACCTTTGTCAACGTACTCTCACCGGCCTTTAGCCGGCGTAAGAGTTGTTGCTTTTCTGGATCGAGTCCGGTGCCATCTGCAACATGATTTGTCAGATTTGCACCCACACCGCACAATACTAATCTTTCGAAGTGTATCTTACCTAAGGGGGTCTCTTTTGGCTCCCCTGCTGCGGCTAGTGCGGCCTCTAGTTGGGCCTTGCACTTTTCCAGCTCCTGGGACAGTACAGTATTCTTCTCTGTAAGAACCTGCATATTAAATGATCCTTAAATCAATTGATCTAACTGTTTCAAGTCTCGGGGGCTACTGGTATATATATATTTGACCAAAATTTTCTTACCCGTATGTCTTTTACATACTGCTCCGTGGCTCTGGCTAAACCATTTTGAGCGGCACGGAGGTACGCATCTCCCGAATTAAAGGCATCTAAAGCCTCTTGGGAGAAACAAGCGTCGCGTAGAACTATCCGGCGACGCCTGTGGTTCATGGCACTCTCCACTTCAGAATTTGTGGCAGACAGCCTGTCCGCATCCTCTGTCGGAGGAGCGTCCGGTGCGCGCCTTGTGCTCGCCTCTGCTTCCTGGCCAGACGTTGGAGCCTGGCTGGTGGAGGCGCGATTGGCAACCTCTACGGATGTAGTCCGGCGAGGTCTCTTTGTTCTGAAGATAGCACGAATGTTAATATGCCCTGACAGAATAACACCAGGGAAACAGAGGGTGCGCTATACCTTTGCACCGGCATCTCAGTCCGGAATACATTCCTTTTTGCCCCACGGGGCCCTGCGGCCCCTCGTTGGCTAGCGACCACAGGTTCGGCCTCCTGCCTCAGAAATCTCCCCTACAAAACATGGTTGTCGTCAGAAACACCGGAATACGTGAGAGCGGAATCTCTCTCAAGGGAATGAAACTCCGGTTTCTGTCACCTGGGAGGCCGGGATTAACCCTAGGTAATCAGCCATGATGGCTACCAAGGTATTGTCCTTGCTTAGCTGATGGAACACCCCGTCGATAAGCTCCACCGATATTTCCGGATCCTCTTCGGAGTCCGGGTAGAGGGACCGTTCTGGGTCCTCTGGCTGTGGAGGGCGGCTGTTTATATCCTTTACCACCTGTCGCAGTTCCTGCATTGAAGTCATTAGACTACATATCTAACCGTGGGAGTATAAAACAAACGGGCAAGCGCAGTTGCTCACTTACCCAACTTGGAGGATCGTACATAGTAAATCCGGCCTACGGGTTGACGCGGAGGAATTCCTCCTTTTCTCCCTTGTACAAAGATGATAAGATCTTTACTAGAGCGGCAGCTGAGGCCGGCCCCTTACGACCGTAACGGGTGGCGTCATCCTCCCCGTTGAAATCCCACATGGGGTGGCTTCTATATTGAAGTGGCTGCACCCCCCGCATAATGCATGCGGCCATGAATCCAATCATGGTTAGTCCGGAATGAGCCAACAGTCTTATCCGGCCCATCAGGTAAAGGACGTCTCTGTCGCTTTCTCTCTGAGAGCTCCACGGACGCCAGCTCAAGCGTTTCTTCAATGGAGCACTGTTGAACTTAGGGAGACCGACCCGGATAGGGTCCGGTAGTGGGACGTCATCTATGTAAAACCATTCCGAAGACCAGTCCTCGTACGCCTTCTTTGGGGCTTCGGATAGGTATCCAGTCCCGGCGATGCGCCATACTTCGGCTCCGCCCACTTGGTATATAGACCCCTCTCGAGAATGGGGCACCAGGCAGAATAACCTCTTCCACAACGCGAAATGAGTCTCAACGCCTAAAAATAGCTCGCAAAGGGCGACGAAACCCGCAATATGTAATACGGAGGCGGGCATGAGATTGTGCAGCTGGAGGCCGTAGAACTCCAGAAGCCCGCGGAGAAATGGATGAATTGGAAACCCCAGTCCCCTTATTAGATAGGGGATGAGGCACACCCGCTCTCCTTTAGAAGGATTGAGGGTGCTCTCCACTTGTTTTCCGCCATTGTAGGTGGCGAGACCGGCTCGGACCGGGACCATGTATGCCTGAGGGAGAAATCCCTTGGCCTGAAGCGAAACTAACTCGCTATGCGGGATGGTGCAACTCTCCCACTCCCCGGGTTTGGGACCGGAGGGGCGAGGGGAGGAGCTGCGACGGCTGGTCATGTTGGAATGGACCTTTGCTGGAAGCGCTCTGATGATAACTTGCGGAGAGGAGAGGATGTGGTTTGGACCTAAATCCCCATCCCGTTAAATAGGAGTCTCGTTTATACGGCTAGGGGTGTGGATGTAAAAACTCCCTGGCTTTTCGCATTCATTTGACACATGGAAGACGGCCATTATTGGCCGTGGGAGCCAAGGAGCGCTACATTACAAAAAATCGGACATTATTCCTACAGGTACACAGGATTTGGAGAAGAACCCGCCTTGCAATGCCGAACAATCTGCGCGCCGGACTCGTCATCATTGAAGCCTGGTTCGGGGGCTACTGAGGGAGTCCTGGATTAGGGGGTGTTCGGGTAGCCGGACTCCTGGACTATGAAGATACAAGATTGAAGACTTCGTCCCGTGTCCGGATGGGACTTTCCTTGGCGTGGAAGGCAAGTTTGGCGATGCGGATATTCAAGATCTCCTACCATTGTAACCGACTCTATGTAACCCTAACCCTATCCGGTGTCTATATAAACTGGAGGGTTGTAGTCCGTAGGCAATCAACTCCATATACAACAATCATACCATAGGCTAGCTTCTAGGGTTTAGCCTCCTTGATCTCGTGGTAGATCTACTCTTGTACTACCCATATCATCAATATTAATCAAGGAGGACGTAGGGTTTTACCTCCATCAAGAGGGCCCGAACCTGGGTAAAACATCGTGTTCCCTGCCTCATGTTACCATCCGGCTTAGACGCACAGTTCGGGACCCCCTACCCGAGATCCACAGGTTTTGACACCGACAGCGGACCTCGCCAAGATCAATCTCCGCCTCAGAAGTGGGCCCCGTCGACCACGGCTGGCTGTCGTGCCTTCACCCCCGAACTGCGTAGCTTCGCCTAGCCAGGCAAGTTCAAGCCAGATCTACCTCCTCACTATGACGGCACCGCCGACCTCGCGGAGTTCTTGCAGCTCTATGAGATGAGCATAGAAGCGGCTAACGGCGACGAAAAAGTTATGGCGAACTGGTTTCCCATGGCTCTCAAGGATGGGACCCGCTCCTGGCTCCTGAACCTGCAGCACGGCTCGATCTCCTCCTGGGACGAGATGTGCGACCGCTTCGTTGCTAACTTCCAGGGCACTCACGACCGCCCACCCGCCGCGGGCGATCTACGCCGCATCAAGCAACAGCCAGGAGAGACCCTCCAGAAGTACATCCAGTGCTTCAAAAACACAGACCTCAAGATCGCCAAGATCACAGATGAAGCCATCATCTCCGCGTGCTCAGACGGTGTCTGTGACGTCAAGATGAAGGATGAGTTGGCCATCCACGAGGAGCTTTGCACATCTCAGGAGCTGTTCAACCTGGCGACTAAGTGCGCAAGAGCTGAGGAGGGGCGTCTCTCTCTCTCCTTGAGCTGCCAGCTGCAGGAGTGGAGGAGAAGAATGCAAAGGCCAAGGACGTGAAGCGCAAGGAGGCAGTGGTGCTCGCGGCGGAGCCCAACACCAAGCGGGGCAAAGATCAGCCCGAGTCATCCAAGAACGGCCGTCTATTCTGCGCCTTCCACAAAATGAACACCAGCGACTGTCAAGAACTCAGAGCCATACGGGAAGGACGCTTCGGTCGACGCCCCGAGCACAACGACTGGGGCTACGGCCGCGGAGGAGGACGCGGAGGCGGACGCTGGGACGACCGTGGACCGTGCCAAGAGTGGCGCGACCGGCCTCGTGAGGACCGCTGGCAGGACCAACCTCGCGAGGGTGCCTGGAAGGACCCGCCTCGTGAGGATCGCCCCCAGGGCAACGCCGGTCTTCCCTCGTTGCCGCCACCAAGAAGGAACGACGACCACCACCAAGACGAGGGGGCTGGGGGCTTCTAGGAGCCGCATGTAATCGCTCGCATCTTGGGCGGTGCTCAGGCCCCAGCCTCTCAGCGCATCTTCAAACAGTTAGCTCGCGAGGTGAACACGGTGCTCCCCAAGCTCGAAGCCACGCACCTGCTCAGGTGGTCCCAATGCGCCATCACCTTCAACTCGGCAGACCAGCTCAAGTGCGCAGCCACCGCTGGCGCACTCCCTATGTTGTGCTCCCCAGTCATGAGCAATGTGCAAGTCACCAAGACACTCATCGACGGTGGCGCAGGGCTCAACGTCCTATCCGTCGACACGTTCGACAACCTCCAAGTGCCCTATGAGCAGCTTCAGCCAACCAAGCCTTTCTCAGGAGTGACCGACGGTTCCACCACGCCGATAGGGCAAGTCCGCCTACCTGTCACCTTCGGGGAGCGCAAGAACTACCGCACCAAGCTCAGCGACTTCGACGTCACGCACATCCACCTTCCATACAATGCCATCCTCAGGTATCCAGCCCTGGCCAAGTTCATGGCAGTCACTCACCACGTCTACAATGTTCTCAAGATGCCAGGAAGCGGGGGAATCATCACGGTCCCATGTGAAGAAAGGGATGCGGTCTGCTCCCCTGAGCGCGCCTTCCAAGCCGCAACAATCAACAACCCTGATAGAAGAAGTAAAGGCCCTCCGGAGACCATCCCCAAGAAGAAGCTGCCGCGCCACGCAGGACCCCAAGAAGACGGCGTCGCATCAGGAGCCTCGTTAGGATCACCGCCCGCTCCAGGGGTGCCTCCCTCCAGCACATTGGAAAGCGCGCCCGGTGCCCTCCTCAGGTAGGACTCGGGGGATCTCTCCTAGAGAGCCTCAGACCTTGCCAACTTCACGAGGGAGGCGCTTGGGCGCCACATGGAGGCGTGCTTGGCGGCACGCGACCCTCAGGAGACTACAGGGCAAGGGGTGCCCACTGCTCAGGAGTTCATCACCAAGACCACCCAGGAACTGCAAGAAGCAAGAGCCATGCGCGGCGGCGGCCGCTCACAAGGCGCGGCTCACCATCCAGGCGAGGGTGCTGAGCTGCGCGTCTGCATCGACACCCCAGGGCTCAACAGGGCCGCATCTCAGGAGCGCTTCTGGCCTTCGAGTGCGGGCCGCTGTGAGGGCCCACCACACAGCTACGTTCACATGCCCTTTGGCTTGTCGAGCGTGGCGTCGGCTTACCAACGCAACATGCAGCGTGTACTGGCGGCTCAGGAGGCTAGGTACCACGCCGTTCTGGAGGAGATGGAGACAGTCTTCAAGGAACCTCCTGAGCCCCCAGAGCCTCCTGAGGCTCAGGGTCCCAGTGGCTCATGAGGAGCCATTCCTTCAACGCGAGGCTTCAGCTACACCAACTCTACTTCGTCTACAGAACCAGGTGACATCTTCCAAGTTCATTTAAGCTGGGAGCGCCCCTCGGGCTGCATTATTCCCAGGCCACATGGATCCGTCCCTGTGGCATGTATCCCTTTTGCTTAAGTCTTTAGCTTACCTTGCTGGGGGCGCCCCTCGGGCTGCATCATCCCTAAGCCGCTCAGTCCAGACCCAGTGGCATGTATCCTCCTGCATTTACCTAAGTCGATCTACTCTTCATGCTTAACCTGCCAAATGCTATCACCTGCTCGATCATCGCCTCCCTCGGGGCCTCTACATAGGCACGGCGCTGGTGCATGGGTCCGTTCCTGCCACGACCAACAAATCTGAGTGGTCGAGCTTTGGCTCGCGGCACGCGCCGTGCACGTCACCTCAACAGGCCCTCAGTGTCTTCACTTCATCCGGACCAACCAGCGACACGCAGGCGGCAGTAACGGCAAACCATGTTTCTTCTTGTACCTGCCCACAGGGACCCCGCGGGAAGGATAGCAGGAGGCACCGCGAGTCTCCTTTTCTCTCGTATGATTCGCTTGTGTGTTAAAAGGGGGGCTCCTGAGCATCGCGACTCCGGAGCTCTTACTGGCTCTCCAGCCCTCACCCCCAGGCCTTGACCACAACATCGCGACCTGGCATACCAGTGGCGGCTGAGCTCGCTCGAGGGCCAGGACCTGAGGACGTAGAGCACTAAGAAGAGCTTGGGCAAAGGCAAACTCGTACGGACCGGCCTAGCTATGTTGCAAAAGTTGGCGCGCAGCCCTAGCACAACATCAGGAATTGCCGCGAAGTCAGCAAGATAAGTCTCGCCCTCGGATCGGCTAAATATTTGGGCCTAGTAGTTTCTCACACCATGCCACAACCCTGTTGCGGCCAAGTCATCTTCCTTTCTTTACTTACCATGGTTGCTTGGGCGCTAAGGGGGACCTCCTGAGCATCGCGCCTCAGGGGCTCTTACTGGACCTCGGGCCGCACACCTCCTGGCCTTGACCACGTCATCGTGACCTGGCATACCAGCGACGGCTGTAACCGCCTTGGGACTGGGACCCATCAGCGTAGAGCAACAAGCTACCGCGAGGAAAGAAAGGGGGACCAAGCCTTAGCAGGACACAAGGAAGATAAGTAGAAAGGCATTGCAGATCCTCACATACCCCCACGGGGTGATTCATGATTCTTCGCAGGAAACAAAAGCTGATGCTAAGGGAAATCACATCTACACCCTCCCATGGCGGATGCCATCATCAACAGTGGGCCACGAGAGACCGACGCCAACCCCATCCAGATCAGCTGCGGCGGCGGCCGGATGCCGCAGCACCGCTCCGAGCGCGAGGAGAGCTCGGGGCACGTAGCTGTCGTTGCTCGTCTCCGAAGTCTCGTAGAGCTCAGGAGAGCTACTGGACTCCCAAGGGCTGCTGCTGCTGGAGTGGTCGCGATAGGAGCACGCATCAGCCTCGTGCTCTTCTTCGGAGCAGCACTCCAGGCGTGTGCCCTCGGCGTCAAAGACCTTGAAGAAGAGCACGGAGACGCCGTCATACTCAAGGCGGACCGGGAGGGCGCCCCTCGTGCAGCAGACCCGCGCGATCTCACTCCAGCCGCGAGTCATGAAGATCTTGCCGGGGGCGACCCCTTCGATCTCTGCTCTAGTCGCCGGAGCACGCAGTCGACGTGCTGTAGCCAAAGCTCAAGAGGCCCCCCTGGCGGCATCACGTTGGAGAAGAACCACGGGAAGCGGATCCAGGAGCTTGGGGGCATCAGCGCCCACAACACCAACTCACGCGAGGAGTCCGTGGCATGGACGCCACGCATCGCCGTGGCACGGCGACCCCGGACGCGGTGTGGGCGGCGATGCTCATCATTTCGTCCTCCTGAGCCCTCAGCTTGGGCATACAGGGGTAGCGGATACCCTGGTGGAGGCCGCTCGCACCAAGGCTTCATCACCACTTGCATCGCCGCTTTGTCACGGCGATGGATCGACCTCTTCTTCAGCGGGGGAGGCTCCGGGACATCCCGGGGGGCTTTCCCCTTCTCTTCGGTGGAGAACCTTTGTATAGGCGCCATTGGAACAAGCAGTAGAGCAAGGAGGAAGAAGCAAGCAAGAGAGGAAGAGATGGGCGATGGGGGCTCCCCCCGTCTCCATTTATAGCGGAGGAAGGCCAACCGGAACCTCCCACGATCGCCGGTAATGATGGTTTTCTGTGCATTTCGTAGGGACTTATCATATCATGCAGTCGCCGAGGCATCATGGGGAAGCGGAGACGCCCACGTCCAATCAACCGCCACACGTCAACCGAGGCCGCAGGATTTTGGCGGCCCGCGGTGCTCCGAACATGACCCTTGGCTTCGCCGCGAAGCCAAGCCTGAGCGCACCTTGGGCTCGGGGGCTACTGTCGGTGTTCTCAGAACGGGCGTCCCCAGACTTGCCAGCCTGCGGCCCGCGGCGTGGCTGAGCCAGCAGGCCATACGGCCCATCTTCACCAACAAGGCACCCAAGACCCTCGCAAGGGGCCAAGCCTCGCGAGGCAGATGACGCAGGACCCCCTTTGGAGTTGCCGAGCCAGGCAGGCTCACGAGGAGCAGAGATATCATGGCGAGGCAAACCTCAGAGGCTCTCGTGACGTGAGCCATGACGCACAACACCAAGCAGGAGCTAGGTGGGCACCAGCGCGTGCAGCGTCCTTGTTTCCTCTTTGGTTCTAAGGAGGCAAGCGCAGCCGTGGAGTACCGAGGCCTCAGGCAAAGGTTTCCATTTCGGTGCAACAAGACCAAGACCAGAAGGACGGCAGGACGACGGTCATCGTGGAGCCCAAGACGGCGTCACCACCAGAGGTTTGCGTAGGCGAAGACTACTTTTGTCAGGATAGCTTGTACTAGCTGTCCCCCTTCAAATTAGCCCACCATTGTTGGCTCCCTTCCCGCTCAATACTTGGGAAGAGGACTAGGGCCTCTATAAATAGGACTAGCCACCACCATAGTGGGGGGATGAGACCGGGAGAGACCCTACAAGTTCATGTGCACAAGAACACCTCAACCTCAGGAGGTTGTTCTTCCCCTTGTAGTATTCATCATCGGCCCGTGAGGCAATCCACCACCACCACACTGGAGTAGGGTATTACACCACAATGGTGGCCCGAACCAGTATAAACCCCATGTCTTTCTGTATTGTGAGTTCGTCGAGTTCGTCCGCAAGATCTTAGCGAGCTAGAGCATAGATCGACGGGAGGGAAAGACTACGCGCGCACCCCAGTGTTCGAACCTTAAGGGTTTGCCGGTACCCGACATCCGACAAGAGTCAGATGATTACGATAGAGGATTTTCTTTTCGATGACGATGTCGAACACCTCGTCTTGCTGCAGCTTGTCCAACAATTTGAGGGCGGCAAGAAGAGAAAGTGTTAAGGACCGAAGATTGGCCATCTTTGCATTTAGTGCAACCGAGCTCTTGGCCATTCCATACCCATGAAATATTACCTGATACGTCTCCGTCATATCTATAATTTTTGATTGTTCCATGCCAATATTCTACAACTTTCATATACTTTTTGGCAACTTTTTATACTATTTTTTGGGACTAACATATTGATCCAGTGCCTAGTGCCAGTTCCTGTTTGTTGCATGTTTTTGTTTCGCAGAATATCCATATCAAACGGAGTCCAAACGGGATAAAAAAATGGACGGAGATTATTTTTTTGGAATATTCTGATAATATGGGAAGAAAAATCCACGCAAGACAGTGCCCGAGGGAGGCACGAGGCAGGGGGCCCTCGTGGGCCCCCCGCAAGGCGGTTGATGCCCTTCTTCGGCCGCAAGAACGCTATTTTTTAGAGAAAAAAATCACGGCGAATATTCCAGTCCAATCGGAGTTACGGATCTCCGGATATAAAAGAAACAGTGAAAGGGCATGAAACAGAGAGAGACAGAGAGACATATCCAATCTCGGAGGGGTTCTCGCCCCTCCCATGCCATGAAGACCAAGGACCAGAGGGGAAACCCTTCTCCCATCTAGGAAGGAGGTCAAGGAAGAATAAGAAGGAGGGGGGCTCTCTCCCCCTCGCTTCCGGTGGCACCGGAGTGCCACCGGGGGCCATCATCATCACCGCAATCTTCACCAACAACTTCACCGCCATCATCACCAACTCTTCCCCAATCTACGCAATAGTGTAACCTCTCTCTTACCCGCTGTAATCTCTATTAAACATGGTGCTCACACTATATATTATTTCCCAATGATGTATGGCTATCCTATGATGTTTGAGTAGATCCGTTTTGTCCTATGGGTTATTTGATGATCGTGATTGGTTTGAGTTGCATGTTTTATTGTTGGTGATGTCCTATGGTGCTCTCCGTGTTGTGCAAGAGTGAGGGATTCCCGCTGTAGGGTTCGCAATATGTTCATGATTTGCTTATGGTGGGTGGCGTGAGTGACAGAAGCACGGACCCGAGTAAGTAGGTTGTTTGCGTATGGGATAAAGAGGACTTGATACTTTAATGCTATGGTTGGGTCTTACCTTAATGATCTTTAGTAGTTGCGGATGCTTGCTAGAGTTCCAATCATAAGTGCATATGATCCAAGTAGAGAAAGTATGTTAGCTTATGCCTCTCCCTCAAATAAAATTGCAATAATGATTACCGGTCTAGTTATCAATTGCCTAGGGATAAATAACTTTCTCATAACAAAAAGCTCTTTACTAAAACTAACTTAGTTGTGTCTTTACCTAAACAGCCCCTAGTTTCTATTTACGTAATCTTTATTATCTTGCAAACCTATACAACAACACCTACAAAGTACTTCTAGTTTCATACTTGTTCTAGGTAAAGCTAACTTCAAGTGTGCGTAGAGTTGTATCGGTGGTTGATAGAACCTGAGGGAATATTTGTTCTGCCTTTAGCTCCTCGTTGGGTTCGACACTCTTACTTATCGAAAATTGTTGCGATCCCCTATACTTGTGGGTTATCAAGACCTTTTTTTGGCACCGTTGCCGGGGAGCAATAGCATGGGGTGAATATTCTCGTGTGTGTACTTGTTTGCTTTATCACTAAGTAATTTTTATTTGCTGTTCTTAGTTGTTTTGTATCTTTAGTTATGTGTGGGAAATGCAAAATACCAAAAAAATAGTTGTACCTACTGAACCAATGGTTGAAGAACCACTCAAAATCTATCACACTCCTGAAGCTTTTTACTTGGATCATCTTCGATCCCTATGTGCTCGTGCTGAAACCCCAACTAGCTTAGTTGAGGGAAAATCTTTAGATGAGCAGGCTTGTTATGTGTGAAACTGTATATCTGAAAAAGGGAGACTTTTACTGGGTCAAATTCATCGTTTGCAATGCTATCCTTGGAATTTATGTGAAATATATTATTTTACTTGTTGTTCTGCAAACCCTAAGAAACAACTTCCCTATCAATGTGAGTTTAGTGATAATGGAATAGTATCTTTGTATGCTAAAGGTGTTTATAGTTACTATGATGTTCAACAAATTGAAGAAATTGTTGCTTTTAAGGGTGCTTACGAAATTGCTTCTTTGATTGAAAAGTATGATGCTACTCTTTACAAATCTGAAAATTTTGCCATACTTAAATATTGCTATGATAATTATGCTTCTAATGCCTATGTTGAACCATATATGGAGGACTACTCCGCTGTCCAAGAAGAGACTAATATTTGGCAGGAGTCTATGGAAGAAGAAATTGATGAAACTGTGAGCTCATTGGATGAAAGAGATGATGAGGAGAGCGAAGAACAAAAGGAGGAAGTACGGATTAGCTACCCGTGCCCACCTTCTAATGAGAGTAACTCTTCAACTCATACATTGTTTAATTTCCCTTCGTGCTTACCGAAGGATGAATGATATGATAATTGTTATGATCACGTTGATTCTTTTGAAATATCCCTTTTTGATGATGCTTGTTATGTTTGTGGCCAAGATGCCAATATGAATTATGCTTATGGAGATGAACTTGCTATAGTTCCTTATGTTAAACATGAAAATGTTGCTATTGCACGCACGCATGATAGTCCTATTATCTTTTTGAATTCTCCCAACTACACTATATCGGAGAAGTTTGCACTTATTAAGGATTATATTGATGGATATAACATGCATGTGCTTGCTGCTCCTACTTGCAATTATTATGAGAGAGGAACTTCATCTCCACCCCTCTATGTTTCCAACAATAAAATTGCAAGAAACTGTTTATAGTATGCATTGCCTTTACCTTGTGTGCATGAATTGTTCTTTTATGACATGTCGATGCACAGGAAGATAGTTAGACTTTGTTGTTGCATGACATATGTTACTTTGTGCTCACTACTAAATTATAAATCATTATTAATTAAAATTGCCTTTGATATACCTTGGGATCCGGGTGGATCCATAACTTGAGCACTATCTGCCTAGCTTAATGGCTTTAAAGAAAGCGCTGCCAGGGAGACAACCCGGAAGTTTTAGAGAGTCATTTATTTCTGTTGAGTGCTTTTATATCATTTAAAAACGACAAACATAAAGAGGGGAACCCAAAACTTTTTCAAAAAGAAAAGCGAAAGTGAGAAAGACGAGCATTGTTGAAGTGGGAGCTAGCCTTGAACTTTGTTCATGCTCATGGAAACTTTGTGAATCTTGATTACAGAAACTTTTCAATAAAAATAATTACCCCCTGTGTACAATTCCATTGTATTATAAAAATAATGTGCCAAGGTTTTCCTTTAGGACGTTTACAATGCTTGTTGGTTTGTGTGGTGCAGGACAGAAACTTTGGCTGTAGTGCGCGATTTTTCATTTTTTACTGGAACGTCAAATGGTTCTGACTCTTTTTGCACTGTCCTTCTATACAAATTTTTTATTTTTACTAATTTTAGCAGAATTTGTAAAGTAACAGAAGTATGGTAAATGTTCAGATTATTACAGACTGTTCTGTTTTAGACAGATTCTGTTTTTGATGCATAGTTTGCTTGTTTTGATCAAACTATCGATTCATATCAGTGGATTAAGCCATGAAAAATTTATACTACAGTACACAATGCAAAAAAACAAAATATTAATTGGTTTGCAACAGTACTTAGAGTAGTGATTTGCTTTATTATACTAACAGATCTTACCGAGTTTTCTGTTGAAGTTTTGTGTGGATGAAGTGTTCGATGATCAAGAAGGTCTCGATGTGAGAAGAAGGAAGAGAGGCAAGAGCTCAAGCTTGGGGATGCCCAAGGAAGTGCAAGTAAATATTCAAGAGACTCAAGCATCTAAGCTTGGGGATGCCCCGGAAGGCATCCCCTCTTTCTTCAACAAGTATCGGTATGTTTTCGGATTTGTTTCGTTCATGCGATATGAGCAATCTTGGAGCATCTTTTTGCATTAGTTTTCATTTTTATTTTATGCACCATGCTGGTTTGAGATAGTCCTTGGTTGATTTATAGAATGATCTTTGCACTTCACTTATATCTTTTGAGTTTGGATTTATAGAATGCTTCATGTGCTTCACTTATATCATTTGAAGTTTGGATTGCCTGTTTCTCTTCACTTAGACAACCGCCATTTGTAGAATGCTCTTTTGCTTCACTTATAATTGTTAGAGCATGGGCATATCTTTTGTAGAAAGAATTAAACTCTCTTGCTTCACTTATATCTATTTATAGGGTTGACAGGAACTGGTAATTCACATGGTTAGTCATAAAATCCTACATAAAACTTGTAGATCGCTGAATATGATATGTTTGATTCCTTGCAATAGTTTAGCGATATAAAGATGGTGATATTAGAGTCATGCTAGTCGGTAATTGTGTATTAGTAGAAATAGTTGTGTTGAGGTTTTTGATTCCCGTAGCATGCACGTATGGTGAACCGTTATGTGACGAAGTCGGAGCATGATTTATTTATTGATTGCCTTCCTTATGAGTGGCGGTCGGGGACGAGCGATGGTCTTTTCCTACCAATCTATCCCCCTAGGAGCATACGCGTAGTACTTTGTTTTGATGACTAATAGATTTTTGCAATAAGTATGTGAGTTCTTTATGACTAACGTTGAGTCCATGGATTATACGCACTCTCACCCTTCCACCATTGCTAGCCTCTCTAGTACCGCGCAACTTTCACCGGTACCATAAACCCACCATATACCTTCCTCAAAACAGCCACCATACCTATCTATCATGGCATTTCCATAGCCATTCCGAGATATATTGCCATGCAACTTCCATCATCATTATATACATGACTTGAGCATTTATTGTCATATTGCTTTGCATGATCGTAAGATAGCTAGCATGATGTTTTCATGGCTTGTCCGTTTTTGATGTCATTGCTACACTAGATCATTGCACATCCCGGTACACCGCCGGAGGCATTCATATAGAGTCATGCTTTGTTCTAGTATCGAGTTGTAATATTGAGTTGTAAGTAAATAAAAGTGTGATGATCATCATTATTAGAGCATTGCCCCAGTGAGGAAAGGATGATGGAGACTATGATTCCCCCACAAGTCGGGATGAGACTCCGGACGAAAAATAAATAAAAAAATAAAAAAAGAGAAAGGCCAAAAAAGGGGGGAGGACCAAAAAAATGAGAGAAAAAGAGAGAAGGGGCAACGTTACTATCCTTTTACCACACTTGTGCTTCAAAGTAGCACCATGTTCTTCATATAGAGAGTCTCTTGAGTTATCACTTTGATATACTAGTGGGAATTTTCATTATAGAACTTGGCTTGTATATTCTGATGATGGGCTTCGTCAAATGCCTGAGGTCTTCATGAGCAAGCAAGTTGGATGCACACCCACTTAGTTGCAGTTTGAGCTTTCATACACTTATAGCTCTAGTGCATCCGTTGCATGGCAATCGCTACTCACTCACATTGATATCTATTGATGGGCATCTCCATAGCCCGTTGATACGACTAGTTGATGTGAGACTATCTTCTCCATTTTGTCTTCTTCACAACCACCATTCTATCGCCCCTATAGTGCTATGTCCATGGCTCACACTCATGTATTGCGTGAAAGTTGAAAAGGTTTGAGAACGTCAAAAGTATGAAACAATTGCCAGACTATATGATTTTGTAGGGATAACTTACTTTGGCCATGTTATTTTGAAAAGACATGATTGCTTTATTAGCAAGCTTAAAGTATTATTGTTTTTATGTCAAAGGATATACTATTGCATTAAATCACTCGTGTCTTAATATTCATGCCATGATTAGATACATGATCAAGATTATGCTAGGTAGCATTCCACATCAAAAATTATCTTTTTATCATTTACCTACTTGAGGACGAGCAAGAATTAAGCTTGGGGATGCTGATACATCTTCGTCGTATCTATAATTTTTGATTCTTCGATGCCAATATTCTACAACTTTCATATACTTTTTGACAACTTTTTATACTATTTTTGGTACTAACATATTGATGCAGTGCTAGTTCCTGTTTGATACATGTTTTTGTTTCGCGGAATATCCATATCAAACGGAGTCCAAACGGGATAAAAATGGACGGAGATTATTTTTGGAATATTCGTACAATATGGGAAGAAAAATCCACGTGAGACAGTGCCCGAGGGAGGCACGAGGCAGGGGGCGCGCCCCACCCCCCTGGGCGCGTGCCTAACCCTCGTGGGGCCCTCGTAAGGCAGTTGATGTCCTTCTTCGGCCGCAAGAAAGCTAATTTTTAGAAAGAAAAAATCACGGCGAAGATTTCAGTCCAATCGGAGTTATGGATCTCCGGATATAAAAGAAACAGTGAAAGGGCAGAATCAGAGAACGCGGAAACAGAGGGAGACAGAGAGAGAGATCCAATCTCGGAGAGGCTCTCGCCCCTCCCATGCCATGAAGACCAAGGACCAGAGCGGAAACCCTTCTCCCATAAAGGGAGGAGGTCAAGGAAGAAGAAGAAGGAGGGGGGCTCTCTCCCCCTCGCTTTCGGTGGCACCGGAGTGCCACCGGGGCCATCATCATCACCGCAATCTTCACCAACAACTTCACCGCCATCATCACCAACTCTTCCCCCCTCTACGCAGAGGTGTAACTTCTCTCTTACCCGTTGTAATCTCTGCTTAAAATGGTGCGCAATGCTATATATTATTTCCCAATGATGTATGGCTATCCTATGATATTTGAGTAGATCCGTTTTGTCCTATGGGTTATTTGATGACCGTGATTGGCTTGAGTTGCATGTTTTATTATTGGTGCTGTCCTATGGTGCTCTCTGTGTCATGCGAGCGTGAGGGACTCCCGCTGTAGGGTTCGCAATATGTTCATGATTTGCTTATGGTGGGTGGCGTGAGTGACAGAAGCGCAAACCCGAGAAAGTAGGTTGTTTGCGTATGGGATAAAGAGGACTTGATACTTTAATGCTATGGTTGGGTCTTACCTTAATGATCTTTAGTAGTTGTGGATGCTTGCTAGAGTTCCAATCATAAGTGCATATGATCCAAGTAGAGAAAGTATGTTAGCTTATTCCTCTCCCTCAAATAAAATTGCAATAATGATTACCGGTTTAGTTATCAATTGCCTAGGGACAAATAACTTTCTCGTAACAAAAAGCTCTTTACTAAAATTAACTTAGTTGTGTCTTTACCTAAACAGCCCCTACTTTTTATCTACATAATCTTTATTATCTTACAAACCTATCCAACAATACCTACAAAGTACTTCTAGTTTCATACTTGTTCTAGGTAAAGCGAACGTGAAGTGTGCGTAGAGTTGTATCTGTGGTCGATAGAACTTGAGGGAATATTTGTTCTGCCTTTAGCTCCTCGTTGGGTTCGACACTCTTACTTATCGAAAAGTGTTGCGATCCCCTATACTTGTGGGTTATCATTACCTCACAGGGGTACCGACCTATCCGGCTCACCTCTTTCGTAGGTGTTAACGAATGTGTAGATCTCTTTTTGTTCACATTCTGGAAGCTTGCGAGCAAAACTGTCATTTTTTTACTCGCTGGAGGAATGCCGCCGTTTTTCTTGGGTTTAGTTCATACCAAAATACATCGGCATCAATGAGAGTGATAGCATATGGCATTCTGGCCGACTACACTGATGAGTATCTTCACATTGGAGAAGATACCATGCTCAAATGCGTGCATGTATTTTCCAAGGTTTTAATCCAGGTTTTAGATCCCAAGTATCTCCTAGCTCCCAATGAGGACACAAAGAAGTTTATGGCGATAAATTAATCAAGAGGATGGCCGAGCATGCCAGGAAGTGTTGATTGCATGCATTGGAGGTGGAAGAAATACCCTACGACTTGGCACAGGCAGTACACCGGCCATCATCGGGATCCCACTATTGTGCTCGAACCTCGAAGTCGTGGCTTCACATGATTTGTGGATTTGACATTTCTTCTTTGGCTTGCCTTCTTATCTTAATGATGTCAACATATTATAGAGATCACATCTTTTTGTTCAGCTTGGTAGTGGAGATGCTCCATCTTGCAACTTCACTGTCAATGGACATAACTACACCATGGGGTATTAGCTTGCCCAAGGGAAGAAGCAAACTATTTTTGCCCAAGCACAAGAGGCATGCTGAAAGGATATTGAGAGGGTATTTGGTGTGTTGCAAGCTTGGTATGCCATAATTCGACACCAGCTCGCTTCTCGAATAAGAAATCTCTCTCAAATATCATCACTGCATGTGTAATTCTACAACATGATTATCGAGGATTAGAGGGATTTAAATTTAGAGTTTTTCTATGATAATATCGGTAGCTGTGTCAAGCCTGCCAGGAATCGGGATCAGATCCTTGCATTTCTTGAGACCTATCGGCGGATTGACGACAATGCCACACACACCCAACTTTGCACTGGTCTTATTGAGTACCAGCGGCAACTAGATGACATGTAGACTCCTATTTTATTTATTTGATCTTATTTGTATTCATGAGTGATTTGAGCAATTCTTTTCATTTCGAACCATTTGTTACTGTTTAATTATTCAGATTTGAACATTTGTTATAATTGAGATGATTATTGTATTGTGTGATGCTAAGACATTAATAAGTTTAATTTATATTGCTATTTTATTAAGATTTATGTTGTTCAAAATCATAAATTTGCGGTGCCACACAGGTTCAGGAGGAATAGATGCCCTGAACTCATAGCGTACGAGTTTGAGTTTAGGGCATATGTTCTGCCCAAACCCGAATGGTACCGCAAACCAGTTTTTGGGTACCCTAAATTGGTTTGCAGGACTTGTTTTACTCGGTTCGCTAGAGATGCTCTTGTAGGTCCAATGCCCTGGCCTTCCAACAAATAATAATAGAGTTGAAGATCGAGCTCACCACAATGTGTCGACACATCGGACTCTTAGATTAGTCAAAATTTAGCCGAGAAACACCTAGTAGGTAGAGAAACATCTCCTTTCAACAACATGGGGAGGCGGAGGCGCCCCCTCGGCCCTGTTTTTTTGCCAGTAGCACGACCCTGTCCAACAGCCTTCACCGATGGCAGGTGGGCACATGGGTGCAAACTTGCAAGCAGCGACGACCGCCGATGTTGTGGTTGGTGCAACTACGAGCTTCCCTTGCCGATCGTGCGTCAGTGTGATTGAGTCTGAGTTCCCTGACGCAGGTGGGATTCTGGCACCGTCGAGGTGCGTCCAGGGTCGAGTGTTCCATTTCCCTTACCATTGGGTCAGTGGTGTGGCTCGGGTAGGAGAGAAAGCTATTTTTTACCGAGACTTTGTTTATTCATAATATATTTAGGCTTGTGGAGGAAGATGTTGCGGGGAAAGCTATTTTCTAAGGCAACAAAGGTTTCAGGGGAACCGCTAAATGAATGTTAGCTCATCAAACAAATTTTATTATAGAATTGATGGTTTTTAGGAGAAGGGTCAACCATGCTCCATGGAGACATTTTTCATATTATGGAATTTTTCCATCCAAGTGGTTTGCCCAAATCCTATTTGGCGCCTTTAGCGTTAGTTTTTTTAGAAATAGTACAATCGAAATCGCTCACATACACTCACCCCTATAAAGGCACACATGCACACCCTACCTGATGTAGGGTAGAACCCTAGCGACCCGATCTTTCATGATTGGAGGGGATCCTACAAAGAACACGAGGGAAAAACTTGAGGGGAAACACAAGAGAAATCACTCAACCAACAAGATTTGGTCACACATATGCTAGATTCTCGAAACACAAAAGAGATACACGATCCACGATCAACAAGGGACGATACAAGTAGCACGTTCTTCTCTATGAGGAGGTCTTGAAGGTCTTCCCGTTAGGGGTCTTGAATCCAAGATGGATCTTCTCCGAAGAGGCGACGGTCTCTCTCGGTGGAGTAGATCCGGATGGATGAGCGAGGCTCTATCTCACATATGAGCTATCACAACGGTATCCCTAACTAGGAGGAGGAGGGGGTCTATTTATAGTCTTAGTGCAAATGGGGGCGAAGTGAAGGGGTACATGGGCCTCGGGCCCAAAACTGTGCGCAGACAGGTACCGGACGTCCGGTGGGTTCCGGTGGCTCGCGGGCGTCCGGACGTCCGGAAGTCGCCGGACTTCCATCATTTCGGCTTGGTTGAAGTGGCACTGGGTTTCCAGAGACGACCGGCCGTCCGGTCACTTCAGACTTCCACTGAGTTCATTCTGTTGGGGACCTGCCGGATTTCTGGTGGAGCCCGGACTTCTGGCCACTGGGAGTTGTCAGTCCTCCGGTCCTGGACGGACGTCCGGCCGCTGTAGCGTTCACTGGCCTGGCTTCTTCTGGATGGCATGGCCTTCAGGGACCGGACATCCGGTCTGGGGCGGTCGTCCGGTGGCTGTAGCTCCTCTTGCGGATCTTCTTCTTGTCCCTCATACTTGGTGTCCTCGTCATCTTGTCCGTTGGATGTAGCTGCTCCGTGGCCTTCCTCCAAGTACCTGGTCACACATAGTGTTTTCGCTTGAGGTAGTAGCCATGTCGCATTTGTAGAAAGTGGTAGTTCGGAGAGGAGCGAGTTCACCTTATCTTCGATAGCCTTTGCTCGAGGTCTTGCCATTGGTCCAAGTGGTGTCGTGGGAGATGTCGATACATCCATGCATGCGGATGACCGTGGGATGCTCCGCATCATCTCCCCCCCTTGGGAAAGATCCGACCTCGGATCGAAATCGTCATCACCACGTTAGGGCGAGAGATCCTTGACTTTGAAGTCGTTGCTCACGTTGTACTTGTCGCGCGGGAGGTCGATCTTGTAAGCGTTGTTGTTGTAGCGTGCTAGCACCTTGAAGGGTCCATCGGCTCGTGGTAGAAGTTTGGACTTGCGTTCATTGGGGAAGCGGTCCTTGCGAAGGTGTAGCCACACGAGATCTCCAATGTTGAATATCATGGGTTGCTTGTTGAAGTTGGGCTTGACCACGACTCGTTGTACTTGGCGCTCGATGGTGTGCCTTGTATCTTCATGCATCTTCTTGAGATAGTTCACTCGTGCACTCGCGTCCATGTTGATGTTCTCTTGAAGTGGTAGAGGAAGAATGTCCAATGGGGACAACGAGTTGAAACCGTAGACGACCTCGAATGGGGACTTGCCGATAGTCGAATGTCTTGTGCGGCTGTAGGCGTACTCGGTGATGGGTAGGCACTCTTCCCACTCCTTGATGTTTCTCTAGATCAATACGCGTAGTAGAGTGGAGAGAGTTAGGTTCGTCAACTACATTGGTCGTCGGTTTGGGGATGGTATGCCGAATAGAACAAGAGGTTGATTCCGAGCTTGGCGCATAAGGTCTTCCAAAAGTAACTCAAGAACTTGACGTCACAGTTCGAGACAATCGTCTTTGGCACTCCATGTAGTCACATGATTTCCCTACGAAAAAGATTTGCAACATGTGAAGCATCATCTATCTTGTTGCATGGTATGAAATGTACCATTTTAGAGAATCGGTCCACAACAACAAACACAAAATCCTTTCCATTTCTAGTTCTAGGTAAACCAAGCACAAAATCCATGCTAATATCCTCCCATGGGTGATATGGAATTGGAAGGGGCATATAAAGGCCATGATATTGAGCTTTATACTTAGCTTTGTGACATATATAACATCGGTTGGTGAAGCGTGAGACATAGCGGAACATCTTGGGCCAAATATAGTTCTTAGAGAGCGTAGCAAATGTCCTGTCACGTCCAAAGTGTTACACTAGTCCTCCTCCATGAGATTCTTGCAAAAGTAACAAACTAAGAGAAGACTCAGGAATGCAAAGTTTGTTAGCTCTCATAAGGTAATCATCTTTGATGTAATAGCATTCCCAAGACGTATGCGTCAAACACTTGGCATAAGGAATTGCAAAAGTAGGATCATGCGCATACAAGTTTTTTATGTGCTCAAAGCCTATGACATTCAATTCAAGTTGGGTAACAAGCATGCATCTATAGGAAAGAGCATCTGCCACAACACTTACCTTTAATATACTTGATGACATAAGGAAATGAATCAATGAATTCACTCCATTTAGCATGACGCTTGTTCAACTTAGTTTCACCCTTAAGATACTTAAGTGTTTCATGATCAGTGTGAAGAATGAACTCATGAGGATGGAGATAATGCTCCCAAACATGCAAGACTCTCACTAAAGCATATAGATCTTTGTCATAGATGGGATAATTGAGTTGCTCTCCGGAAAGTTTTTCACTAAAGACAGCTATAGGGCGCTTCTCTTGCATTAGCACACCTCCTATGCCATAACTGCTAGCATCGCAATGAATCTCAAATGGTTTATCAAAGTTGGGTAAATAAAGCAAAGGAGCATGTGTAAGCAAATTCTTAAGCTCATTGAATGCGGTATCTTGGGATGGTCCCCAAACAAAAGGCGCATTTTTCTTACTCAAAGCATGCAAAGGTGAAGCAATGGTGCTAAAATCCTTCACAAATCTACGATAGAAACCGGCTATACCAAGAAAACTATGCACTTGTTGCAAGTTGGTTGGTTGGGGCCAAGTTTTAATAGAATTGATTTTAGATTCATCTAAATTAACACCCTTAGAAGACACAACGAAACCCAAGAAAACAATCTTATCAATACCAAAAAGGCATTTTTCCATATTAGCATAAAGGCGCTCTTTCCTAAGGGTTTGCTACACGGTTCTAAGATGGGTGACATGATCTTTGAGAGATTTGCTAAATACAAGAATATCGTCAAAATATACCACAATAAATACACCAATATAAGGTCGAAGAACAAAATGAATGACTCTCATGAAAGTACCGGGTGCTTCGGATAAACCCATTGGAATAACAAGCCAATATATAAGCCAAATTTGGTCTTAAGTGCGGTTTTCCATTCATCACCTTCTTGGATGTGTATTTGATAGTAGCCACTTTTAAGATCAATCTTAGAGAAAATGGTGGCTCCGCTAAGCTCATCTAGCATATCATCTAGGCGTGGAATGGGGTAATGATAACGCATGGTAACAGCATTGATAAGACGACAACCGGAACACATTCGATATGTACCATCTTTCTTGGGAAAAAGGATTACCGGTACGGCACAAGGGCTCAAGCTTTCTCGTACATGGCCATTGTCGATGAGTTGTTGTACTTGTCGTGGATGATCTCCTTAGTTTCCTCGGGGTTGACATAGTGGGGAGCCTTGTTAGGAAGGGGTGCTCCGGGGATGAGGTCTATATGGTGTTCGATGCCTTGTAGAGGAGGTAGACCCGGAGGTAGCTCGTAGGAAATACATCTTGGAATTCCTGCAATAAAGAAGATAACACTAAAGGTAGATTGTGAGAGGTGTTAGCTTTTGGTGCCTCGTCCTTGCACAAAAGGACATAGTACATGACACTTGATGGGTTCTCACACACTTCTCTCATCTCACTTTTGGTGGCAAATAGGACTATATTTTTCTTGTCGCTCATCGTGGAGGCACTCAATTTGGGCTTGTGGCGCTCACTCTCGTTTTGGTGGTTCGCTCTCTCACTATTTTCTCCATGATGGGTGGCTTGCTTGTCGGCGATCACTTGGCTTGGGGACATTCATCGTAGAACATATTCCTTTCCTTTCATCTTGAAGCTATAGTGATTCATTCGCCCGTTGTGGATGACACCTTGGTCAAATTGCCATGGTAGTCCAAGAAGTAGGTGGCAAATGGACATTGGAACAACATCGCACTCCAAAGTGTTTTCGTAAGCTCTGATCTTGAAGGAAACTTGTACCATATGCTCGACTTGGATAGTGCCGGAGTTGCTTAGCCATTGAACTTTGTAGGGATGTGGGTGCTTCATCTTGACCAATTGGAATTTGGAGCAAAGTTCTTCACTTGCCAAGTTATGACAACTCCATACATCGATGATGACCTTGACGGACATTCCATTGATGTCGGCCTTGGTATGGAAGATATGGCATCTTTGGTCTTCTTATTGTTCATGTTGAAGTGTCAAGACCTTGGAGACAACAAGAGCGGGGCTCAGATCTTCGTCACAAAAGACTTGATCATCTTCATCCTCGTTCACTTGTCGGTGAATGGCCACTTGCTCAAGTGCTTCCATTTCTCCTTCACTCATGGAGTCGTATGTACCATCATCATTGAAGATCATGGTGCGTTTGTTGGTACACTTGAAGGACTTGCGGCCTCGGCCGCCGCATGTGAAGCATTTGAAGGAACATGTCTTGATGGTATCATCGGTTGGGGTAGATGATGAAGAAGCTCTCGGCTTGAAGTTGGTTGTAGTAGGAGGATGACTTGAGGTTGTCAAAGTTTTCTTGTAAATTGACTTGTCGTCGTTGCTTGTAGATGGCTTGGTTGAGGTAGAGGGTGTTGGAGTCATTGAAGCTTGGGTGTTGGAGAAACCACAGGACTTGGATGAGAACTTGGCATATTTGAAGTCATCTTGCACTTGACGTTCTGCCTTGGTAGCTTGGTGCACTAGCTCGATGAGGTTCGAGTATGGTTGGAAGTCGGCGATCTTCTTGATAGGATGATTGAGTCCATTCAAGAAACGTGCCATAGTTTGCTCATCATCTTCCATTACATTGGCTCGTATCATGGCAATCTCCATTTCCTTGTAGTACTCTTCAACGCTCTTGGTTCCTTGTTTGAGAATGTGGATTTTCTTGAAGAGGCCGCTGTTGTAGTAGGTTGGCACGAAACATGCTCTCATGACATCCTTCATTTGCAGCCAAGTTGTGATGGGTGGTTCTCCTCTTGCCTCACAACGCTCGATGATTTGTTCCCACCAAATGAGGACGTAGTCTTGGAACTCAAGGGATGCCATCGCGATATTCTTCTCTTCCTCATAGTTGTGCAAGCGGAAGATTTTTTCAACCTTCAATGCCCATGAAAGGTACTCTTCGGGATCATTGCTTCTGGTGAACTTGGGCATGGTGAACTTTAGCTTGCCGTAGCATTGCTCCTCTGTGTTGGGGTCGGGGATGATGATGTCCTTGACGAGGAGTATTGTCTCCCTCAACTTGCTCTTGTCTTGGAGGATTTCCGTTGTCTTCTTGCTCTAGGTGAACTTGAGGTTCTTATCGATCTTCCGGAGGAGCTTGAGGAACTTGACGATGCACGCTGATACGTCTCCAACGTATCTATAATTTTTGATTGCTCCATGCTATTATATTATCTGTTTTGGATGTTAATAGGATTTATTTTACACTTCTATATCATTTTTGGGACTAACCTATTAACCGGAGGCCCAGCCCAAATTACTGTTTTTTTCCTATTTTAGTGTTTCGAAGAAAAGGAATATCAAACGAAGTCCAAACGGAATGAAACCTTCGCGAACATGATTTTCTCAACAAACATGATCCAGGAGACTTTTAGTTGGTGTCAAGAAACAATCGAGGAGGCCACGAGGCAGGGGGCGCGCCTACCCCCTTGGGCGCACCCTCCACCCTCGGGGCCCCAGGTTGCTCCACCGACCTACTTCTTCCTCCTATATAAGTCCACGTACCCCGCAAACATCCAGGAGCACCACGAAAACCTAATTCCACCACCGCAACCTTTTGTACCTGAGAGATCCCATCTTGGGGCCCTTTCCGGAGCTCTACCGGAGGGGGCATTGATCACGGAGGGCCTCTACATCAACTCCATGGCCTATCCGGTGATGTGTGAGTAGTTTACTTCAGACCTTTGGGTCCATAGCAAGTATCTAGATGGCTTCTTCTCTCTCTTTGGATCTCAATACAAAGTTCTCCTCGATTCTCTTAGAGATCCATTCGATGTAATCTTCTTTTGCGGTGTGTTTGTCGAGATCCGATGAATTGTGGGTTTATGATCCAGATTATCTATGAAAAATATTTGATTCTTCTCTGAATTCTTTTATGTATGATTGGTTTATCTTTGCAAGTCTCTTCGAATTATCAGTTTGGTTTGGCCTACTAGATTGATCTTTATTGCAATGGGAGAAGTCTTAGATTTGGGTTCAATCTTACGGTGCTCGATCCAGTGATAGTAGGGGAAACGACATGTATTGTATTGTTTCCATCGAAGATAAAAAAGATGGGGTTTATATCATATTGCATGAGTTTATCCCTCTACATCATGTCATCTTGCTTAAGGCGTTACTCTGTTCTTATAAACTTAATACTCTAGATGCATGCTGGAGGGCGGTCGATGTGTGGAGTAATAGTAGTAAATGCAGAATCATTGCGGTCTACTTGTCACGGACGTGATGCCTATATACATGATCATTCCTAGATATGCTCATAATTATTCACTTTTCTATCAATTGCTCGACAGTAATTTGTTTACCCACCGTAATACTTCTGCTATCTTGAGAGAAGCCACTAGTGAAACCTATGGCCCCGGGTCTATTTTCCATCATACAAGTTTCCCATCTATTTTATTTTTCAATCTTTAATTTCAATCTATATCATAAAAATTCCAAAAATATTTATTAGATCTCACTCTTGCAAGTGGCCGTGAAGGGATTGACAACCCCTTTATTGCGTTGGTTGCGAGGTTCTTATTTGTTTGTGTAGGTACGAGGTGACTCGCGCGTGGTCTCCTACTGGATTGATACCTTGGTTCTCAAAAACTGAGGGAAATACTTACGCTGCTTTACTGCATCACCCTTTCCTCTTCAAGGGAAAACCAATGCAGTGCTCAAGAGGTAGCAAGAAGGATTTCTAGCGCCGTTGCCGGGGAGATCTACGCCAAGTAAAGACATACCAAGTACCCATGAAAACTCTTATCCTTCGCATTACATTATTTGCCATTTGCCTCTCGGTTTCCTCTCCCCCACATCACCCTTGCCGCTTTATTCGCCCTTTTTTGGTTTGCCTTCTTCCCGTATGTATCTTTCTTTATGTTTCCATGTGCCTTCTATTTTCTTGCATCTTTGCTTGCTAAAAATCTATTGATATGGATCCACTTAAAGTATTCTACTTGGATCATCTTTGATCCTTATGCGCTCGTGTTGAAACCCCAACTAGCCTAGTTGATGGGAAATCTTTAGATGAGCATGCTCATTTTGTGCATCATTGTTTCTCTGAAAAAGGGAGACTCTTATGGGATCAAATAAATAGATTGCTATGTTATGCTTGGAATCTTTGTGAAATTATTGATCTTACTTGTTGCTCCAAGAACCCTAAAAAATACCTCCCCTGCCTATGTGAGTTTAATGATAATGAAATCTTATCTTCTTATGCAAAGGGTGTTTATAGTTACTATGATACCGAACAAATTGAAGAATTTGTTGCTTTTAAGGGTGCTTATGAAGTTGCTTCTTTGTTTGAAAAGTATGATATTACTCTCTACGAATCTGAAAATTTGGACATACTTAAATATTGCTATGAAAACTCTGCTCATAATGTGTATGTGAAATAATTTATTGAAAGAATGACCGTTGCTTCGGAAGAAAATAATGATATGCATGAATCTATAGATAATTATGATTCCGATGATTTGATTGAAATATCCCTTTGATGAACATGATGCTTGCTATTCTTGTGGCCATGATGCCAATATTTATGAAGATGAATTTGCTATAGTTCCTTATGTTAAACATGAGATCGTTGCTACTGCACCCATACTTGATAGTTCCTTCGATGAAAAGCATGCTTGCAATGATGTTATTATAAATTCTCTTAATGTCAATTGTGTTAATGATATGCAAAACCTCAGCTTGGGGATGCTAGTTTTGCTATGACTACCATTTCTTGCAATGATCATGATTGGGGTGATTCTTCTTTTGATCTTGAAAATTTATTTAAGCCCCATGATGAATATGAGATTGATAATAGTGTTTGTAATATTATTGAAAGTGGGTTTGGAAGAGTGTCAACTTTAGATCCCACATATTTGGAGAATGTTCAATCTTATGAAATTTTTGATAAAAGTGGGTTTGGAGAGGTCATGATTTTAGTTAATGTTAACCCCACAATTTTGGAAGAGTGTCAACTTTGCATGCATGTGGATCGTGTTTTATGTGATAGATATTTTGTTGAATTTGCTTATGATCCCACGTGCAATTATTATGAGAGAGGAAAATATGGTGGTAGAAATTTCCATGTTACTAAATTACCTCTCATTATGTCGAGATTGCTATTGTTTCTTTCCGCTTCCTTGCATATTCTAGTTTTTGCTTGCCTTGATAATTTGTTTGCCTATAAGATGCCGATGCATAGGAAGTATGTTAGACTTAGATGTCTTTGTCATGTGTCTTATGATGCTCTCTTTGTGCTTCAATTCTTGTCTCTCATGTGAGCATCGTTGAAATCTTATGCCTAGTGATGACCCACAAGTATAGGGGATCTATCGTAGTCCTTTCGAAAAGTAAGAGTGTCGAACCCAACGAGGAGCAGAAGGAAATGATAGGCGGTTTTCAGCAAGGTATTCTCTGCAAGTACTGAAATAAGTGGTAACAGATAGTTTTCTGATATGATAAATTGTAACGAGAAACAAGTAACAAAAGTAAATAAAGTGCATCAAGGTAGCCCAGTCCTTTTTGTAGAAAAGGACAAGCCGGAACAAACTCTTATATAAGGAAAAGCGCTCCCGAGGACACATGGGAATATCGTCAAGCTAGTTTTCATCACGTTCATATGGTTCGCGTTCGATACTTTGATAATTTGATATGTGGGTGGACCGGTGCTTGGGTGCTGTTCTTACTTGAACAAGCATCCCACTTATGATTAACCTCTATTGCAAGCATCTGCAACTACAACAAAAGTATTAAGGTAAACCTAACCATAGCATGAAACATGTGGATCCAAATCAGCCCCTTACGAAGCAACGCATAAACTAGGGTTTAAGCTTCTGTCACTCTAGCAACCCATCATCTACTTATTACTTCCCAATGCCTTCCTCTAGGCCCAAATAATGGTGAAGTGTTATGTAGTTGACGTTCACATAACACCACTAGAGGCTAGACAACATACATCTTATCAAAATATCAAACGAATACCAAATTCACATGACTACTAATAGCAAGACTTCTCCCTTGTCCTTAGGAACAAACGTAATTACTCACAAAGCATATTCATGTTCATAATCAGAGGGGTAATAATATGCATATAGGATCTGAACATATGATCTTCCACCAAATAAACCAACTAGCATCAACTACAAGGAGTAATCAACACTACTAGCAACCAACTAGCACCAATCCCGGACTTTGAGACAAGAATTGGATACAAGAGATGAACTAGGGTTTGGAGATGAGATGGTGCTGGTGAAGATGTTGATGGAGATTGCCCTCTCTCGATGAGAGGAGCGTTGGTGATGACGAGGATGTCGGCCCCCCACTCTCGTGAGCAGGGTGTGGGCCCCCTGGCCTTCATCTTTGGCGAGGATTTTTCTTTATTTATTTTAAGATGTTCCGTGGAGTTTCAGGACTTTTGGAGTTGCGCAGAATAGGTCTCTAATATTTGCTCCTTTTCGAGACCAGAATTCCAGCTGCCGGCATTCTCCCTCCTTATGTAAACCTTGTAAAATAAGAGAGAATAGCCATAAGTATTGTGACATAAAGTGAAATAACAGTCCATAATGCAATAAATATCGATATAAAAGCATGATGAAAAATGGACGTATCACCTAGCTAGGGGCGTTAAACAATAGCGCTTGTTGGGAGGCAACCCAATTTTATTTTTATTCCTTGCTTTTGCTCCTGATTAGTAATAATTAATTTATCTAGCTATGTTTTGGTTGTGTTTTTGTATTTAATTAGTGTTTGTGCCAAGTAGAACCGTTGGGAAGACTTGGGGAAAGTCTTTTCGATCTTCCTGTAAAAAACAGAAACTTTAGCGCTCACGAGAATTGCTGCCATTTTATTTGGAAAGTGCTATTTAGTTAATTCATTTTGCAGATGATTAATAGATAAATTCCTCAAGTCCAGAATTTTATTTTAGAATTTTTGGAGTTACAGAAGTTTGCATTAGCTACAGATTACTACAGACTGTTCTGCTTTTGACAGATTCTATTTTTCGTGTGTTGTTTGCTTATTTTGATGAATCTATGGCTAGTAAAAGAGTTTATAAACCATAGAGAAGTTGGAATACAGTAGGTTTAACACCAATATAAATCAAGAATGAGTTCATTACAGTACCTTGAAGTGGTGTTTGTGTTTTGTTTTATTTCGCTAACGGAGCTCACGAGATTTTCTATTTTGAGTTTTGTGTTGTGAAGTTTTCAAGTTTTGGGTAAAGATTTGATGGATTATGGAACAAGGAGTGGCAAGAGCCTAAGCTTGGGGATGCCCATGGAAAGGACACCAAAAAGCCTAAGCTTGGGGATGCCCCGGAAGGCATCCCCTCTTTTGTCTTCATCTATCGGTAACTTTACTTGGAGCTATATTTTTATTCACCACATGATATGTGTTTTGCTTGGAGTGTCTTGTATGATTTGAGTCTTTCCTTTTTAGTTTATCACAATCATCCTTGCTGTACACACCATTTGAGAGAGACTCACATGATTTGAAATTTATTAGAGTACTCTATGTGCTTCACTTATATCTTTTGAGCCATATAGTTTTTGCTCTAGTGCTTCACTTATATCCTTTAGAGCACGGCAGTGGTTTTATTTTATAGAAATAGTTGATCTCTCATGCTTCACTTATATTATTTCGAGAGTCCCTTAGAACAACATGGAAATTTTCTTTTAGGAATAATATAAAAACTTTCATAGAAGTGCATTGAATACTATGAGAAGTTTGATACTTGATAATTGTTTTGAGATATGGATATGGTGATATTAGAGTCATGCTAGTTGAGTAGTTGTGAATTTGAGAAATACTTGTGTTGAAGTTTGTTATTCCCGTAGCATGCACGTATGGTGAACCGTTATGTGATGAAGTCGGGGCATGATTTATTTATTGATTGTCTTCCTTATGAGTGGCGGTCGGGGACGAGCAATGGTCTTTTCCTACCAATCTATCCCCCTAGGAGCATGCACGTAATACTTTGTTTCGATAACTAATAGATTTTTGCAATAAGTATGTGAGTTCTTTATGACTAATGCTGAGTCCATGGATTGTACGCACTCTCACCCTTCCACCATTGCTAGCCTCTCTAGTATCATGCAACTTTCACCGGTACCATAAACCCACCACTTACCTTCCTCAAAACGGCCACCATACCTACCTATTATGGCATTTCCATAGCCATTCCGAGATATATTGCCATGCAACTTTCCACCGTTCCGTTATTATGACACGCTTCGTAATTTTCATATTGCTTGCATGATCATGTAGTTGACATCATATTTGTGGCAAATCCACCATTCATAATTCTTCATAAATGTCACTCATGTATCATTTCACATCCCGGTACACCACCGGAGGCATTCACATAGAGTCATATTTTGTTCTAAGTATTGAGTTGTAATTCTTGAGTTATAAGTAAATTAAAGTGTGATGATCATCATTATTAGAGCATTGTCCCAGTGAGGAAAGGATGATGGAGACTATGATTCCCCCACAAGTCGGGATGAGACTCCGGACGAAAAATAAAAAAGAAAGAAAGAGAAAAGAGGCCAAAATGAAAAGAAAAAAGAAGGCCCAAATCAAAAAATGAGATAAAAATAGAGAAGGGACAATGTTACTATCCTTTTTCCACACTTGTGCTTCAAAGTAGCACCATGATCTTCATGATAGAGAGTCTCCTATGTTATCACTTTTATATACTACTGGGAATTTTACATTATAGAACTTGGCTTGTATATTGCAATGATAGGATTCCTCAAAATTGCCCTAGGTCTTCATGAGCAAGCAAGTTGGATGTGCACCCACTTAGTTCTTTTGTTGAGCTTTCATACACTTATAGCTCTAGTGCATCCGTTGCATGGCAATCCCTACTCACTCACGTTGATATCTATTGATGGGCATCTCCATAGCCCGTTGATACGCCTAGTTGATGTGAGACTATCTTCTCCTTTTTTTCTTCTCCACAACGACCATTCTATTCCACATATAGTGCTATATCCATGGCTCACGCTCATATATTGCGTGAAGATTGAAAAAGTTTGAGACCATCAAAAGTATGAAACAATTGCTTGGCTTGTCATAGGGGTTGTGCATGATTTAAATATTTTGTGTGGTGAAGATAGAGCATTGCCAGACTATATGATTTTGCAGGGATAACTTTCTTTGGCCATGTTATTTTGAGAAGACATGATTGCTTAGTTAGTATGCTTGAAGTATTATTATTTTTATTTCAATCTTAAACTTTTATCTTGAATCTTTCGGATCTGAACATTCATGCCACAATAAAGAAAATTGCATTGAGAAATATGTTAGAAAGCATTCCACATCAAAAATTCTTTTTTATCATTTACCTACTCGAGGACGAGCAGGAATTAAGCTTGGGGATGCTTGATACGTCTTCAACGTATCTATAATTTTTGATTGCTCCATGCTATTATATTATCTGTTTTGGATGTTAATGGGCTTTATTTTACACTTTTATATCATTTTTGGGACTAACCTATTAACCGGAGGCCCGTCCCAAATTGCTTTTTTTGCCTATTTCAGTGTTCCATAGAAAAGGAATATCAAACAAAGTCCAAACGGAATGAAACCTTCAGGAACATGATTTTCTCAACAAACATGATCCAACAGACTTGGAGTGGGAGTCAAGAAACAATCAAGGAGGCCACGAGGCAGGGGGCGCGCCTACCCCCTCTGGGCGCGCCCTCCACCCTCGTGGACCCCTCGTTGCTCCAATGTCCTACTTCTTCCTCCTATATAAGTCCACATACCCCACAAACATCCAGGAGCACCACGAAAACCTAATTCCATCGCCGCAACCTTCTGTACCCGAGAGATCCCATCTTGGAGCCTTTTCCGGAGCTCCGCCGGAGGGGGCATTGATCGGAGGGCCTCTACATCAACTTCATGGCCTCTCTGCTGATGTGTGAGTAGTTTACTTCAGACCTTCGGGTCCATATCTAGTAGCTAGATGGCTTCTTCTCTCTCTTTGGATCTCAATAGAAAGTTCTCCTCGATTCTCTTGGAGATCTATTCGATGTAATCTTCTTTTGTTATGTGTTTGTCGAGATCCGATGAATTGTGGGTTTATGATCCATATTATCTATGAACAATATTTGATTCTTCTCTGAATTCTTTTAGGTATGATTGGTTTATATTTGCAAGTCTCTTCGAATTATCAGTTTGGTTTGGCCTACTAGATTGATCTTTCTTGCAATGGGAGAAGTTCTTAGCTTTGGGTTCAATATTACGGTGCTCGATCCTAGTGACAGTAGGGGAAACAACACGTATTGTATTGGTTCCATCGAGGATAAAAAGATGGGGTTTATATCATATTGCATGACTTTATCCCTCTACATCATGTCACCTTGCTTAAGGCGTTACTCTATTCTTATGAACTTAATACTCTAGATGCTTGTTGGATAGCGGTCGATGTGTGGAGTAATAGTAGTAGATGCAGAATCGTTTCAGTCTACTTGTCGCGGATGTGATGCCTATATACATGATCACGCCTAGATATTCTCATAATTACTCGCTTTTCTATCAATTGCTCGACAGTAATTTGTTTACCCACTGTAATACTTATGCTATCTTGAGAGAAGCCACTAGTGAAACCTATGGCCCCCGGGTCTATTTTCCATCATACAAGTTTCCCATCTATTTTATTTTGCAATCTTTAATTTCAATCTATATCATAAAAATACCAAAAATATTTATCTTATTATTATTATCTCTATCAGATCTCACTCTTGCAAGTGCCCGTGAAGGGATTGACAACCCCTTTATTGTGTTGGTTGTGAGGTTCTTATTTGTTTGTGTAGGTACGAGGTGAACCGCACGTGGTCTCCTACTGGATTGATACCTTGGTTCTCAAAAACTAAGGGAAATACTTATGCTGCTTTACAGCATCACCCTTTCCTCTTCAAGGAAAAACCAACGCAGTGCTCAAGAGGTAGCACACACGAGCTTGATATATTCGTTCTTGAACTTCCTCGCAAAGCGCTTCTTGGTGCTCACGAGTTTGTCGGTTGCGTGTGGTGACGACTTGACTTTAATCTCGAAGGGCACGTTGCGCCTCAAGTGCTTGAGTTTCTCGTCATTGTTGTTCTTGACGTTCTGCCGCGGCATCTTGTGCATCTTGGTGTTGTCGTGCTCGCTCTTCCTCTTCTTGTTGGCGTAGGCGTTGCCATTCTTGTGCTAGCACAAAAGTAGCTTGGTTTTGACGATGTCGATGCTCTTGCGCTCGAGGTTTCTCTTGAGCATCGGTTCCATGTAGAGGATTGCGGTTTGCTTGACGGTCTTGGCGCGCGGCTCATCGATGAGTGTTCGATGTTGGGGTACATGAACCGGAGATAGTGTCACCGAAGTGTCAACTCGAGCGGCTCCGTCTTGAGTAGGACGAAGTGGTAGAAGAGCAGTTGACCAACAAAGCATGAATCTTGTCCATTCTTGCGTCATTCTCTTGTTTGTGTTCTTCGAGATTGTTGTCGAAGTAGTCTCCTGTACGTTGTTCGGAGATTTGCAAGTCAGTGGCGAGGTTGCCGATGCGTTCGCTTATTGCGTGTTGCTCTTGATGAAAAGCTCTTTGTGCACGAAAGAGGTGGCTCTTTGTGACGTAGGAGGACATGTCATCATCTTGCTCGATGAAGAGTGGGTTGGTAGAAGTACTTGGCCTATCCATCATTCCAAGCAAATATGTGAGTGGGAGAAAGAGAAGAACTTATACCAAATGTACCTTGACCGATGTTGAAGATGGATCAATGATCACTCAAATGTGGAACAAGGAAATAGCACAATTGGTACCAATTCTTGTCGGTTTCTCACACCTACACAAGTAAAATCTTATAGTGGAGCTCGGTTAGGATGGTGGCACAAAATTTGATGCAATTGTTAGTGAGCCTCAATAAAGTTGGAAAATATTCACAAATTGCAAATGCAACAAGTAGACCAATAACAAAATATGGTACACAGAAACGCACACACGGAAAGATAAATGGGGTCGTGCAACCAAGGAATGAGCCAAAATGTGGAATCCACAGAAAATGCTCTTGTTGCACAACACTAGAGAGACGCTAGCACGATTGCACAATAGTGGATACAAAGACTTGTGCACAACGTACTAAGAAAAAATGCAACGACTTCTATCCTAAGTATGCTCTATGTATGGTATTTTGATGATATGATCCAAGATGATCGAGTATGACATTCTTAATGTAACATGATGCTATGCTTGGTGCTTACAAGCTCTTTGCTTATCTTTCCCTTTTGCTTAAAAGCTTGGTTGGCTCTTTCTTTTTTGACCTCTTTCTCATGCAAAACTTCACGAACCAAGATAGCAATTGTGTATGCGATGAAAACTTTGTGAGACAAAAGATGATACCAAGATATGCGCCACGATGATATGGTATGTATGCTATAGGAAGTATGATCACTAATGTGCACAAGTAACATTGCCGACAATACTCAAAGGATAGTCTCGATGGGTAAGATACGAAAAATTGGGATATGGTGGTTATCAATGTAATGGCAAGGAGTAGACAAAGATGTCGTTGAGATTACCGTCCTTGCTTACGGTTGGGGGTATCAGAATGGTTGAGCGGTTGTTGTCAATGAAGAGTCTGTGGCGAAGATGAGCGGCGGCGATGTTGATGTTGGACCGTCCCTAAGTAGCCGAAACACGTTAGGAAACAGAAAACCACAACTCAAATACTCAAAGCAAAATGTGTCAAAATTGTGTTGGAGTGTGAAAAGAGTAAGAAATGGTGGGGCGGGAAATGAGTTGTGGTTTTGGAGTGCGTATGTGGAAGTGGGAAAGGGATCAGAGTGCGTATGCAGAGGTGGAGGTGGAGAGGTGGTGGTGGCCGAACTGAACTTTTTCTGTTTTGTCAGGAAACGTCGGACGTCTGGTGGATGTCGGACGACCGGTGGTCAGTCGTCCGGTGCTGGGCGATTTCAGGCAAGGGATGAACATCTAGGGTTCGAGGTGGAGGTGGCAAAATTGGTCAAATCTGAGCGATATTGTGGATGGAAATGGTGGAGATGATAGGGGAAATCTAGATCCACTCGTGGTAAAGCAAATCCATGGATCAAATCCAACAAAACTTCATCACACCGACAAATCACAAAAAAAATTGGGCTATTTTTTGTGGGGATTTTCGAAATTGGTGAAGAACACGGCAAAATCAAGCTAGGAAACAAATGGTAGGGGCTCCAAATACATGATCAAGCTGGCTCATGATACGAAGATGATGTAGGGTAGAACCCTAGTGGCCCGATCTTTCACGATTGGAGAGGATCCTACGAAGAACACAAGGAACATGAGGGGAAACACGGGAGAAATCACTCAACCAACAAGATTCGGTCACACATATGCTAGATCCTCGAAACACAAAAGAGACACACGATCCATGATCAACAAGGGACAATAAAAGTAGCAGGTTCTTCTCCGTGAGGAGGTCTTGAAGGTATTCCTGTTAGGGGTCTTGAGTCCAAGATGGATCTTCTCCGAAGAGGCAACTATCTCTCTTGGTGGAGTAGATCTGGATGGATGAGCGAGGCTCTATCTCACATATGATCTATCACAATACTAACCCTAACTAGGAGGAGGAGGAGGTCTATTTATAGTCTTAGTGCAAAGGGGGGCGAAGTGAAGGGGTACATGGGCCTCGGGCCCGAAACTGTGCGCAGACAGGTCTCCCGGGCATCCGGATGTCCGGAAGTCGCCAGCCTTCTATCATTTCGGCTCGGTTGAAGTGGCACCGGATTTTCGGAGACAGCCGGTCGTCCGGTCGCTTCGGACTTCTGCTGAGTTCATTCTGTTGGGGACCTGCCGGATTTCCGGTGGAGCCCGGACGCCCGGTCCTGGATGGACGTCCGGCCGCTGTAGCGTTCACTCGCCTGGCTTCTTCTGGCCGGCGTGGCCTTCAGGGACCAGACATCCGGTCTAGAGCGGTCATCCGGTGGCTGTAGCTCCTCTTGCGGCTCTTCTTCTTGTCCCTCATACTTGGTGTCCTCGCCGTCTTGCCCGTTGGATGTAGCTGCTCCGTGGCCTTCCTCCAAGTACCTCACCACACATAGTGTTTCCGCTTAAGGTAGTAGCCATGTCGCATGTGTAGAAAGTGGTAGTTTGGAGAGGAGCGAGTTCACCTTATCTTCGATAGCCTTTGCTCGAGTTCTTGTCATTGGTCCAAGTGGTGTTGTGGGAGATGTTGATACGTCCATGGGGATGACCGTGGGATGCTCCGCATCACTATCCCTAAGAGCACCTATGCGAGACTGAGCCTGCTTAGCATCTTGAGATTTTACGAAGTCATCACAAATGCCTTGCAGTCGACGGGAACATCTCCTCCCACTAAACTAGCATCGCCGGAAGCCTGAAATAAATCCAAGAACAATGCGAGTACCAATGTCAAGTCTAAGACTTGAACTTTGGTGGGCTGGGGATACCATTGTCTTCCTAAAAAGTCTACTAACCATCCCACCAAAAGTTGGTTCGCGCCTTCAGCGTTAGTTACAGACTACTCCACAAACCGGCACACACCTCCTTCCGACCTGGACTTGGCTCATGTTTTTCCTCGTTTGCTCTGCGCTACATTAGCGAGACGCTGGTGCAGCTCGGTTTTGGGAACCTTCTAGTGGCTTCTCGGTTCGGTTTTCTTTCTGTTTTTTCATTTTGCTTTCCTTCCCTTTTTTCTTTCTAATTTTCCTTTTTTATCTTTTTGTTTTTATTTTTTGTCAACATTTCAAAATGCGCGACTTTATTTTCCAAATGTATGAACTTTTACAAATATGCAAATTCTCAAATTTATGACATTTTGCCACATCAGCGGACGATTTTTAAATTTTATGATTTTTTCAAATTTGTTAACTTTTTTCTGAACTTGTGAACTTTTTTAGAATGTGTATTTCTTTCCAATGAATTCATGAACATTTTTCCGAACTCGTGATTTTTTACATCGCAAACTTTTTCAAATTCATGAACATTTTTTCAAATTTATGAATTTTTCAAGTTTACTTGTTTTTTATAAATTCATGAACTTTTGAAATATGCTAACTTTTTTTGTGAAATCTATGGACTCTTTCGAACGTGTGATTTTTTTGCAAAAGTGAACGGTCAACGTTAAGTCAACGGGTCAGGTGAAAGATCACCTCATCTCATCAATGGTCGACTTATTTTTGAGCCAACAAAAATAGGTTTTCTATTGATGTATCACAATGTTTACATGAATGACGGTTGGGTCATGAGGAGTGTCCAACCACAAATGCGAGGAAAAGAAGTATTATACCTAGCTATGTTATGAGCTTCAAAATTAGAACCTCGAGATTCAAATAAGAAATTACAAGATGTGAAAACACTAGAAGTTTCTAGAGCCAATGTCAACCCTTCCCTAACTGCAAAATCATCCAATGTAGACGTATCAACCAATCCATGCACCACTAGAACTGAAGATCCTATATATGCTCCATCTTTATCGCGGCACATTGCTGCAACTCTGTACATGGCACTTCCTCTGTTCCTAAATATTTGTCTTTTTAGAGATTTCAAATTAACTACCACATACAGACGTATATAGACATATTTTAGAATGTAGATTCACTCATTTTGCTTCGTATATAGTAACTTATTGAAATATCTAGAAAGACAAATAGTATTTAGAAACGAAGGGAGTATGTTATACTGAGGTATTATTGTATTCATGTTGTATTTATGGCGATTTGTAAACCTTTATTCAATTTTCTCATCTATCCAGCGAACAAAGATTGCTAGAGTATATATTTAATGGTCAACTGGATCCTGTTTTTTTCTTCATGAAAAAATGAGCAAACGGGTCAAGATAATTGAGTCCGCGAGCGGCAAACCCCCCCTCCGGATAAGACTGAGTTGGTCGGTTCGGAAGCGGTCACGAGGGAACCCCCGTCCAACCGCCGTATTTATGGCCGCCAACGGCCAGCCGCCGGTGCCGGTGGTGGTTGCCAACGTCGACCACCGCCCGGTGCCCCTACTCGACCTCTTCTTCAACTCACTGATTCCACTTGTCCCTCACAATGGCTTCCCCTGCATCCCCGCCTTCGCCCCCGCCCACCGAAACAATCAGGAGCTCGTGGCCGCCATCTTGAGCGGCAACTTCTTCCTCACCACCCTCTAGGCGCGCGACAACCCAGAAGCTTCCTGGTTTGTCTTAGATGCCCGTGGTGACTACCTTCTCCTCAAAGGGGGCGGGCTATTGCTCGCACTTCTAAACCCTTTGGCTCGGTGGTGCGAATGGATCTTTGATCCGAGTCACGCCCACATCTTCGATGACGACGATGACCGCCAAGGAGATGGTAAAATCCTTCACGCCGACGTACAGAAAACGTAACGGGTGGAGGGTTTCGCAGTATCCCAATAGGGTTGCGTTGCTTTCATTATATAGCATAGGGTAGTACATATACAAGGTATATACGCTAGGGTAATTATATTTGTATACAAACTGGACTCTAACACCCTCCCTCAATCTTAACCAGTGTCAATCTTAACAAAGGAAGTGGTAATGGTTTAGTGAAAATGTCCGCAAGTTGATCTTTCGACGAGATAAACTTGATTTGCAGCAGTTTGTGTGCAACTCGTTCCCTCACAAAATGGAAGTCAACTTTGATATGCTTTGTCCTTGCATGAAAGACAGGGTTGGACAAAAGATATGTGGCTCCAATATTGTCACACCATAGCACCGGTGGTATGTCTTGAGGAATACCCAACTCTTGCAGTACGGACTACACCCAAATGAGTTCGGCAGTAGCATTTGCAACAGCTTTGTACTCAGCTTTTGTACTACTCCGAGAAACGGTGGCTTGCTTGCGAGCGTTCCAGGCGATCAGGTTTGAACCAAAGAACACAGCATA